>NC_051846.1:87863939-87876887 GCF_002237135.1 Teleopsis dalmanni
AAGAGAATTAGCGTCAAAGATCAGTAGTAAAACAGATGGCAAAACTTTTTGGCGTATGTTTCCACCGGAGATACAATCTTCTCCTATATACTCTTCCTCCAATTACTGCTGTAAAGACCCTTATTGATCAAGCATCGTCATCTATTCTCACAACATGTTCAAGAATTCGGCATTTTACGCTTAAAAATAAGAAGCAATAGTTGTACTTCAGACTTTACACATAAGTCCGTGCTAATAGCTATAATGTCGGTGCCAGACATTCAACTTAATTTAGTTTAATATATAGAGACAATCAAATCAACAAGACTTTCAAAGACAATTGATGAGGGATATTTGCATAATTCAAAATTCTTAATCAATGAATTACTATATTGATTAATTATTAGCGGTATTTATAAGTCGAAAGTAAACCCAGTTTGACGACATTAACATTTATGCAACAACTTCAAGACAAAATTGAAAAATCAAATAGGGCCTTCCCTAAAATTTAATGAAAAGTAAAGACACTATGACAATGTTGCCATTTACCGTAGCAAAAATCCTGCTGGCATATTTGTTTCGTTGTAAGCTCTTATAGCTTTGCAAATGTGATTTTTGACGCGACTAATATAACAGACAAATTGTCCGAACAATGGCATACTTTCTGAATATCCTGAATTTTGTCAGCACTATGTCAACTACATGTCTTATTCGAGACTGAGCACTTTGTAATTTATTGTATTGTACCCATAAAATAACAGAAGTAAGTGTTTTTTTTATTGAGATACATGTTAACATATATTTACTTATAGTGTACACACACATAATGATTCCCACATCACCCAACTACGTATCTACCATTCGTTATAAAAATATTAATTCATCATCATATACCATCATACACCAATTGTTGTTTTCGTGGACTTATATATAATATAAAATTGTAACTGACTATTAATTGAATAATCGCGTCCAAATTGTTGTACTTGCAAATCTATATATAAGTGAATATATAGAAATAAAAAGTTAGTTTAGTTTTACTTAACCTACAGTAGGCTTTCTATACATGATGAAAACATCGTTTCAACGACAAAACTTAGTGCTTCGACAGCTTAAATACAAACTAGTAGCTCAGCGGTTCTTTGGTACTGTTCAACTTTATGAACTCCATATCCATTATTACTGTGCAATTGAAATGAAATCAACTTTGATATTAACACAGACAGTTACTGCAACTCTGCTCACTGGCAATGCTGCCAGTGGTATATAACATCAGCTACTATGAGTTATACAATAGAAAGTTGCCCAATTGCAACTATTGTAACGTAAATGACAAACTGTGAAGTCCATAAAAACTAACTTAAAAAAAGTTATCAACATGCGTCGCCTGATCAAATATCTCACGAATTCATCGCTCAAATCAATGAATTAATGAGTACGAGTTCTTCCAACAAACATCGTATTTGACAAATTTAGCTTACTGTGACTACTAAAGGCTTAATGGAATAAGCCTATTGAACATACCAGTGTGGTTTAAACTTATATGGAACTAAAAAGAGTGTGTAAGCAAAATTTAACTTTCGTTAGTGCAATATCCATGAACGGTATAAATAACTCTGGTTTGTGAGTAAAGCTAAAACACAGGAAAACATGATTTCAAAAAATCACAGATGGAACTTGGACTGATGCTGGTGTCCAACCAGCTTAGTACCAGGAGAGAAACTGCCACCAAGCATTATCATTGATTTTTAATACAACATGCCTACTAATTAAATACCTTTTTATAACCTTAAGATTTATTTAAGACTTTGCTAGGTGTCGTTGTGTTCACATAATCTAATTAATCTGTGTAATATTGCAATCGCAATCGCCTAAAAGTACTCTACGTATATTGTATGTCCAGAGCCATCCAGCGCGAAAGTGGACCTGCTGAAAGTGTGTTTCCTTATATGCAACGAACAAGAAGAAAGTGAAGAATGCGTCTATTACAGTCTCAAGTTGACTTTTTTAAATATTTCTTTAACCACCCTTGTTAAAGAATCTTAAATGGTTGAGATCGCGATGAATGCCGTAGCTAGAGGTGTATTCAGTATTAACAATTATTTATACTTTTGCATGTTAAATTCACTTCGACCTTATAGCCGTAAAATCAAATTATAAAAGAGTTATTTTCAAAATTAAACGATTTTTATTAAATAAAAGTTTGGAAAAGTGATAGACGTAACAGTGATATTATTTGTCTAAAGCGTTTTTTCAGTTGATTCTTTTTAAAAATTATGTGATATTGCAAGTTAGTATTCGATCAATGGTCAATGATATTCTGTTTTGCTGATTTTTAATGGAATCATTTCCAATTTTCTATAGCTATGTTATATACGACCTGATATTTATATTCACATGCCATATCCTGAAACAGCTGAGGATGTGGTTGAGTAAAATTTGAAGGTTTTGTATCACTTTATCACGGGTTCATGTGATGTGCTAGTAACACTCTAACATCTACAAATGTAGCTGTCATATTCTAAGATACTCAAGGCTTAGAAATGTTTGCTTTATACAGTAGATACAGATAAGACGCAGGTATTGTACTTTTCTTGATTTCAGTTTGTGTTAGTTTTATCTCCAAGATTTTAGCTTTGTATTTAAGTAAAATTTATAGGTTTTTAAAAAATTCAAAGTAATTTTCATGAACCTGGGTGCATAATATTTTAATAATAAATATTGATTTTATTCACAGCTCTTTTTGGACTAGTTATATTATTGAATAGTCCTTACGACACCCAAATTGATGTGAACGAATTAGATTATTTTGTGGGAGTTTTGGTTCTTGTCGTATAAAAAAAAATTTTTCAAATACTATAGTTTGAAAAAGAACGGTAATATGCATAATGGCGTATATGACAATTTCAGCGACCTTCTATACTATTCGATTTTGGGCCTGATCTAGTTGACAATTCGTTGGTTTCCGTAGAATTTTTTTGATTGGTAAATGCTTATTATAAAAAGCGCAGCAAGTGATTTAATTTCTTACATTGAAGCCCATATATTATCTGGTTTTTTTAATGGAGGTTGATGTAAGGTATTGCCATGGATATGTTTTGTTTTTATGAGGAATTTGTTTATTGGGTTAGTAAATTATTTTTATCGATTTTCTTGCCAAGATTTTTCTTATTTCTCTCGTTGCAAAAAATTTTTGTTTTATGTAATTTGAAATATTAGGTGGTGTTTATAATATTAGGAGGCAGTGGTTAATGTCACTGAATTGTGCAGTAAAGCTATCAATTTCTTCAGTGTTTTTAATGAAATATTCAAAAGTCAGTTCTTTCGTCATTATTGACCTATTGTTGGTATTTATATGTAAATGTTTTATCATTTAAATTTTAAGGTGTTGTTTCGTATATAAGTTCAGGCGGAGAATGGTCAGAAAATACTTCGAGCAAGAACTTACTATTAGAAACTGTTTGCTGATATTTCTAAAACAAAGTAATCAATGAAGTTTGGCTTTTAATCAAACTCCATTGTCAAAACTTTGGTTCCCCAAAGCTTAAAATATCTGTAACATGTATATAGTTTCTTTGCTTTAGTCATTCACTATTATTGAACTCAAAATAGTATTGTTTTGTGTAATTAAGTAAAAAATAAGCAAAATGGTGATCATTTGCGCAAAATACAAAAACGTTTTCACAACTTTCGAAAAATGAATGCGTAGCTTATCGGAGCGATTATTTTAACAAGAATAGAGTTCACAATAACACGTCACCCAATAAGTCGTGTGACTAATAAAGAAAAACAAATTTTTTCTGCCAAAAATCGATTTTACCCATCAATATAATCTTCTTCAAGGGCAATACTTTTTGATGCCGTGTTTGTAGAAGGATTTGTCTTTTACCCCAAAATAGGCTTTAGTTTCAGCAATTACTTCTTCATTTGATATGAATTTCTTACCGGCGGGCATTTTTTTGAAATCAGCGAATAGCCAATAGTCGCTGGGGGCCAGATTTAGACTATACGGTGGATGAGGAAGCGTTTCGAAGTGTAATTCGTGCAATTTTGCCATCGTTTTTATTGACTTGTGACATAGTGTTTGTTTTGGTGAAACAAAATGTTTTTCTTCACAATATGCGGTCGTTTTTTCACAATTTCTGCTTTTAAACGATCCAGTAATGCTGTGTAGTAGTTACTATTGATAATTTTTTTCTTTCCGAGATAGTCAATGAAGATTATACCATGTGCATCCCAAAATACTGAAGCCATAACTTTCCCACATGACTTTTGTGCTTTGCTTGCTTCGGACGTGGTTCACCGGCTGCAGTCCACTCAGATGATGATCGTATTAATTCTTTGATTCCGGAGTGAATGATGGATCCATGTTTCATCCATTGTCACATATCAACTCAAAAAATTTGATTTATTACGTGTAAACATGGCCAAACACTGCTCTGAATCATCAACACGTTGTTGTTTTTGATCGACTGTGAGTAAACGCTGATGATCACGCAATGTCTTCTGATGTCTCAGAAGTCAGAATGGTTCAGCTTTCTCACGCAATTTTAATTTACGATCAGATATAACCAATTTCTGGACTTTTTTGATGTTTTCTGGAATAACCACCTCAATTGGACGATCAAAACGTTCACCATCATCGGTGTCTGTACGACCACGTTTAAGTTCAGCAAACCAATAACATAATAATGGTTCTTTTCGATGGAGCAGAGTCCGGAGAACATTTTTGAAGCCATTGCTGAGCTTGTACAGTATTTTTTTTTCATCAAGAAGCAATCATAAATTAACACACAAAATTGTTTTGAATCCATTGTTTTGAAAATTACAAAAGTAGCTTCACTTAAATGGCTGTCACTTTTTTTCTGACTAATCGAAAAGTCATGAAATTTTACACATAAATGCATGTTATGCAGAGTGTCACAACAGTATTGTCAATTTCGTATTTTTACAATGTTTCGAAACTTTTTGGTTGTGTCTAAATTTAAAAGGAAATTTAGATATGCTCACTTTCAATTTGCCACCAAAAATAACTAGCAAGAAAAAACTCATAAAGGCTGTAACATGTTAATTTATTACTACATTATCTTACAATAATTGTTAACTGTACTTATGTTACGCCTTTCTTTAAAACTGGAAAGTGTAATAATTATATTATTAGCGATTTATAAAAAAGGCTGTGATGTTCCAAAACGTATTAGAATTGTAGTAATTTATTCCTAAAAGGCGCAAATTTTGAAATTTATTACTAAACAACTCTGTTTTGCCTTAGTGCCGGGGCACAAATATGCCGGCTCTCATGCCGGAGTTTAAACGGCCATATTGTTTTTTCTCTCATTCTCAAATTTAAAATTTGCCCGAGACACTCTGCCTAACATGGCCCATAGTCTTTAGAAGGTTGGTACTTCATAAACGTCAATAGATTTGACAATGGCAGCGCCATCTGTGTGTGATGTGTTATACACAGTTTGCATTAAATCTAATTCTGATAAAAGCTAGGTTAAAAAATGGTGTGTAAACGAATTTAAAGAAAAAACTGATGCTTGCTTGGCTATACTTTAAGATCTTATGAAAAATCGCCTTCGCTCTAAGATAGAATCCAAAAGGATTAAGTTGAGGGCATACGGTTCGATATGAGTTATAGACGGTGTGATATAAGACGAGACAGTAAATATTGCTTAAAACTGAGTCCCTTAGAAATATAATACAACATTAAAATTTTCAACCTTCCGGAAGAGTGAAAAAATATATAGAAATGCATGTCAAACTACAACTATTCGAATTAATTTTAATAAAAGTTTTATATAAATCGGGTAAATCATTGAAATTTGACAAAACGTGAAAGAGAGCAATATAAAACTCGTATTTGAATATTTGTTTCCTGTTTAAGTCAAGTTCAATCAATCAAAATTCATAAAACATATTTAAACTAATGATATAAACTGATTCCAAATCCTGCAACTGATTGAATGCATACATTACATCTATCTCAAAGACCAGATTTTATTGGAATATAATATTAGAGAGTTTGTTGTTTACTTCTTTTCTTATGCGATAAAATTGCGTTTTCAAAAGAGATATTTTACTGACAGTAAATTGCAATTATACTAGTTGTTTTTTAACTGAATAAAAACTATCGATATCGATAACTATGGTTTACCAGCTGAGAATGAACATTTCTGTTCAGTAAGGTTTGGCAATTAATCATGAATCGTTTAACACTAGAACAACGAATTTCCAAATTGTGAAAATTTAATTTGTAAAAAATAAATCTGTTTGCGAAATGCATAGAGCACTTCGTATAGTTTACGGTCAACATAATTGGTCTAGTGAGCAAGTAATTCGTGCAGTTATTGATCATTTTCGCACTAATTTTACTCTTCTCGATTCAAAATCAACAAGATCATCAAAATTGACTGTTTGGTGCGGTTTACATGCTGGCGGCAATATCAGTCCTTATTTCTTTCGGAATGAGGAAAGTGCGAGCGCTAATGAGATGTTGACTAAATTTATGTTTCTAAAAATTAATCAGTTAAACATTGACGACATTTGATTTCAACAAGATGGAGCGGCGCAATTCGCCATTTAGCACTTTTAACCACCGATTTATTGCGAAATTAATTTCGTAACAACGTAATTTCCAGAAGTAATCCTGTTGGTTGGTCTTGGCAGCCTCGTTCGTGCGATTTAACACATCTCGATTGTTTTAATAGGGCTATGTTAACTCATTATCAGGTTAAGTTTATACCGACAAACTAGCAACTCTTGAAGTATTGAAAGTTAATGTTTATGCTATCATTGGCGTCATACGGTCACATTTATTGTAAAAAACAGTCAAAAATGGGACTGATCAAATGGACCATTTCATTACAACAATATTTCTATCTTATATTATCATTTTAAGTTCTCATGGAGCTTTAAAATCACCCGAAAATTTATTTATTATGCACAAAAATGCATATAAGAACAAATCATGACAATCATATCCCTGATATATACCATAACCGTGGGAAATCAATTGACATTTCTAGAAAGATTTTTATGACTGATTTAAGTCAGACGAGTAATTTATATAAAAAATCTTTACTTTTACAAAAAGTTTGCTTACCGTTATGGGAATGTCATGCGTTGAGTCACAGGTATCTAATTTTCTACGAAACCTCAGAACGGTGTGTGTTGCGTTCTCATAACCCATGATGAGGATGTAATCTTGCGATGGATCCACTGCAGGCTCCGCATCACCATTCCGTTTCACATGTCGATCCTAAAACAAATAAGGTATTAAATCATAAATAGTAAAAATATAAAGCAGTTTACATGACACTTAAATTATAATAGTGCTCCGAATGCTCAAAGACCTCATATATGGAGATGTTCGCACTAAAGTTTCATTCCCTTGAAACGTATGTATTATTAAAAATTTCAAAGTTAAATTTGACTAGTTTCGGCAGCTCCAACAGCTGAGGCGCCCGCTTACCCAACGTAGTTTTGGAAAAAGCTTGCTTTTATGTAAATGATGGAAAAGTTTTTCCTGCTTAAATACATACGTACTCAAACTCAATCACACGCGTTCAGCTGAGCATTCAGTCGAATATAATACATTTACAAATATTCGTATGCGGAAGTTTGCGTTAAGTCTCACTTCGTACACTCGTACAAACCTTGCTATATGCCATGCGACAGTAGTAAAAGTTTCCAACACAGGGAAGAAGACGAAATGCCATTCAAAATAATGTTTTGATAATTTAAAATTTTTAAAGCTTAAATTTTACTCTTTTTTAATGAAATTTGTTACACTCGCACTTCAAATAGCTCGCAACTCGGCTGTCTAGCTTCCAACAATTACTTCCCTCTGGCGTACTACTTTCGGGGTCTTTTTGCACATAAATACAATTCCACTCCAGTTTACTGTGTAGGAATTACGCACATATTTTAACGATGAACAAGGAGGAGTGGAGGAATGGGAAGGCATTCAAAACCTACATTATATGGTGTCTCTGAATACCGCTGTGTGTGCGAGGTGGGAACTAATATCTTTTCGTTCTCTGCAATATCTTGTATCTTGCTGTCATATACGGTAATTATGCAGCAGAAGACGCATAATTTTGCAATATTGTGAAAATGTTTTAAATGCCGTCATAAATTTTGAACTTTTTACGATAGTCAGAATGTTACTTTTACTTGCACGTGATCACATCGAAAGGTAAGAGCACCTTCAGATGGTAAACTGTACACGTTATTTTATTTTTCATGCTTGTTTTACTTTCAGTACTTTCAGTACTTTCAGAATTTCATCACACCTTCGTAGGTCGACCGAAGATAAAACTGTAATCTTAAAACTTCTGTAGACACTGCTCTTATGTGCTTTTATTTTTCTGTTTCTAAGATAGGTAAAAAAAAGTTAAAGAATGCAACATCAAACAATTACACAAAAGTACTCTGCAAAAACTTTTAAATTTTTATGTTTAATTAAACTTTATTGACGTTTTGTTCCTCATTTTATTGCCAGCATATGAAATACTCAAAAAAAAACCATTCTTTATATTAATTTTACTTTCGGATTAGCACATTTCGAATTCATAATTTCTTCATTTTTTCTTACATTTCTATATAACTTAGCATCGCTTTGGATTGAAATATTAAATTCCTTCAATAAATTCCTATTATGTATTAGATAATTGATTTGGAGTGATGAGTATTATATAGGGTATGGGATACAGATGGGTCGAATTTCAAAATGAATGAATACAAACAAAGTTTAAGCAAATTAGTCAAATATTTTTTATATTTTTATTGTATACTTATATGGTAATAATAACTAACAATAGTTTTAATTATCGAGCCATTATGGTAAAACTACCTAAGAGCTCTAATTTTTGTCTACTTATCTGAATACTTAAGGTATACTCAATGTTTGCCTTCAAGGTTGAATTCGTTGTTAATTTTTCCACATAGAATAATCGTCTTAATTATTTTTACAAAAAATGATCTACCAGCAAACAACTGTCGGGAAGTTCACTTTCCAGAGCATAGATTCATTGGACGTGCTTTGATAACACTTCAATTCTTTTTTAATAACTTATAGAACTTATAACTGTAACTTATAACTAATATAACTTATAGAATCGCCTCGTTGAAAGCAAATGCAAATCCTATTCTAACGCAAATACATATATATTGGTTATTTTTAAAGACGTAGCTATAGTTGATAGACGGCTTTAATCCTCGCTGCAGTATAATTATTTCTACTGATATAATTATCTCTTATTGTAGAATAATGACGATTTCCTCAATCAATTTTGTGTCCTTTACTTATAAGCATAAAAAATGAAATAACATTTTAAATGTTTACTACTTAGATGGGTAAAAATTAATTTATATGTAGAATATTATCTGCATACTTCTAGAAATAGAGGTATTGCCATTTTACCATTTTAATATCAACGTTATAAAATGCCATATTCAATCGGCTGAGATAAAAGTCTTAGTTACCTCTGTTTTGTTCTGAAAATAAGAAATTTGCTTCAAAAATCGTGACAGTAGCCTAATAACTGTTGTGTACGAGTATAAGGTTCTTTTAAAGCGGCGCTATAGAATTAAGCTAGAATCAAGTCTCGTCACACAAGGCAAATAATTATAGGAATGGTGGCATATTGTAGAAATGAATCAGATTGTTTGCTTGCGCTAATGAAGTTATCATTGAGCGTAATTAGTGTAATGTTATTAATGCCTTTGCTTCTATCAATATGCGAAAATAAGCTTAGCGTTAAATGATGGCAGAACGAAGTACAGATCAACTTCTAGCAGAAATGTGTGGTACAGTAGAGGTGCCTGGAAAGGAGTGCTACATCAAACCGAAACGAGGTAACATATTGTTGTATTTAGTAAGGTCACTACACGAGACAAGTATATTTATGATTAACTTTATTTTATAATTATCAATTCTTAAAACTAATAATATATATATATGTATATATATAAAGCTTTTAAAGAGAATAAGTAAAATAAAAGAGTTATCCTTAAGATTTGTTAAATAATTTATAATAGTTATAATACATATTGTTGTAAGCGAATAAGTAAGTGAATATTACTTATTTATGAAATACTTGTGAAGTATTTCTTTATAAGCAGCAATTGTTGCTGTGGTGCTTTTACAATATCACACTATGAATGTCCTCTATCTAATTCTCAGATTACTTATGGACTTGTTTTCAATGAAGTATGATATTAAGGGATGTTTATGAACATCATCAATCTATTATATAAAAGCAAATGTGAAAAATGTTGGAAATCGGTAGAATTTTTAGGTACGATTGTAGGAAATTATTAAGTATAGATTTGTATAAAGATTTCTCCAAAGCAATATTGCCTAGATTAATTTATGTGGCGTTAAATACAGAAGATATAATAACTTAAAAAAACTGCAAAATTGTAAAGAATCATAATAGTACAATAAGCAAAAAAAAATTGAGATTCTTTACTGTGTCGGGGGTTAAAAGCGAAGGACAATAAATATACTCTGGACTTAACTTTGTTTTCGTTACAACCGATTAATTATAAATACTAAACGACATTTTGAATATAAGTATTCCATTTATTAGTATTAAATTTGTGAAATGTTTAGAAACAAGAATAAAGTTGTTGCTCTATACAAAGTTCTGCGTTTTATGATAACTCAACGTCAGCTGTGACAGTTCAGTGAAGAAGTGTTTTGGTATCTGAGTTGCTATATTTCAAAAACACACTTTGTGGCAGTGGTCCCCGCTTCCATTCCCACCCAAACTGTACACAACCATAAACACTCCTGCACATTGTACATGATTATGCAGCAGATACAAAATTCTCACTAAACAAATTTAACTTTTAACAACGAAAGGGTTCAACAATGAAATATGGTGATTTTCCCAAGTTTATATTCCGAATCTGAACATATTCTATGAGTAATTTTGTGCTCATCTTGTGGATGTTATATTGTTGTGCCCATGTAAGTTATTGAGATAAGTTGTGAGATGTGGAGGTATAGTGGGAGTTTAACGCAGTGATGAGTGCTTCGGGTAGTTTATTTTATTGTGCAAATGCCTTGTCCTTTAAAGTTCTGCGTGGACTGAACCAAGGGAACACATAAAAGATAAATTGTTAAATTTCGTAGAGCAAGTTGGTTTTGGGAGCATTGTTAACTTATACTTTAGGCTATTAAAATTTTAATATTAATGTCTTGATATGAAATGTAAACTATAAAAGCAGGGAGTTGATAAAGTACAATTAAATGATCATTGTTAAACTGTGCACCTGACATAATAAATTAATTTTTAATTGAAACATCAATGGCATTTAACAGCACTTGTATTTAGTGTTAGTATATCTAGTGGATGCTCAACCCAAATTATGAAACATTTCATTACGAAAATGTGTACTTTATTGATATAGTTAATTTATCACAAAAATCTTATATATCCCATTTCGTACTAGAAAATCGATGAAATATATAACGAATATATGAAACCCTGTATTACAAAATAAAGAGTAGGAAAGAAAAGATGTTAGTCATATGCTTTTCATAGATCTAAAGTAGTTCTGAACTTAGCAGGGTCAAATTATTTAAAATTTTTTAAAGAAGTCTTAAAGAAGGGGAAACTACTATGTCTTGTACATAGGGATATAATGTAATTATGTAGGTGGTAATAGAATATGGTAACACTTACTACATTCTATGAACACGTTAATTTAATATGTCAAGCTATTAGAATACTTATACTTCAATCAACACGAAAAAGTCGTTTGTGAAATATACTACTTATTCTTTGAAATTAATAAAATTGTAGTCGAAATTTGTGTTTAATGCCTTAATTGTGGGAATAACTGCTTTATTTAGAACACCAAACTACGTTACAGCAGTTGTGTTAAAGCTTTTATAATAAGGAACTTTTCAAATTCTTGTGAGATTATATCTACACCTACCATAATTCACCTTTAACGATGCAGGTTGACTGCAAAAATTTGTGCAATCCAAGTGCATTGGATTTTGAAACGCAAGTTTTATATAATCCTAATCTGCACTATATATAAGATATATTTTACCCGAACCGAAAATAATTGATGTATTATTATATTTTTTTTCGCTTAGGTAAAAATATTGTTTTTGTTTTTGGTTTCCAGTTCTGGTTTAAAGCCCAGCTCTCTGTGCTCGAGCCAAATTCTTAATTAAATTCTTAATATAATAATGTGAATATGCTTTAAATCTCGTAGATGACTGATAGCGGTCATTTGGTTTTTGAGTGTAATAGTAATACTATTTGTTAGAAATGACTAGATGTTAGTCATCCTAATTTATAATCGTACATTAAAGGGTAAGGAAGGAAATAATTTTTGGGGTTGTCTGTATTCTGTTAGAAAATTTTCCTTTAACACCTCAACTGTATTTGGTGCTATTATTTAATGGGTTTCAAAAATATGTGCCGTATCTCACTAAAAGCAAAACCAAATAAATTTTGTTCCCTTGTGTATTTTTAGGTCTGTCACATTTCTTAGCTAGTTACATTAAAGGAAAATACTTCATTCGTCAGTTTTAAGACCACACAATTGAATTTTTGAACTGATGTATAAATTTTTCACTTATCATAGGACAAATATAACAAGAAAATGCATTGGCATTGGGACCGCTTTTGGCATTCAGTTTGCATTGACTACAAATGTGCCTCTAGTTTTGTATTCATTTCCTATAAAATAATTTGTTTTACTATATTCCCTTAATATTATCAATTCTAATATAAACCATTATCATCTATTTTCAAGCTCTATACAGTTTGCCAAAGTGACCGATATGGATTAGTGGTGAACCGTCTGAAACGAATCCAATATGGATGGTAGCGTTCTTCTGTAAAAAACCTTCTTTTTTTTATTATTAATAATTTTATTTATTTGGATAAAAGATAATGGAAAAAGTTACACGGATTGCATTGTGTAATAAAA
>NC_051846.1:87876987-87914038 GCF_002237135.1 Teleopsis dalmanni
CAATGGAAAAAAATATTGATCAAAGAGTTTGCATCAAATTTTGTGTTTCGAACGAATTTTCGTGTGCAGAATCGTTGCGAATGCTACAAAAGGCTTATGGGGAATCAGTTTTATCGAAAACTCAAGTTTATGAGTGGTACAAAGCCTTTCAGGACTGTCGTACGACCGTCGAAGACATGCCGCGTTCTGGACGACCTTCGACCTCTACCACCGACGAAAACATTGAAAAGGCAAAGGAAATCGTGTTCAAAAATCCTCATGTGAGTGTTAGAGAGATAGCACGAGAGCTAGGCATCGGTCGTGAGATGGCTCGTTTGATTTTGGTGGACAATTTGTGTATGCGACGTGTCAACGCTCGGCTTTTTCCGATTCACCTCAATTTGTTCCAAAAACACCATCGTGGACAGGTCTCGTTAGACATGCTTGATCGTGCCAATTCCGATCCAACTTTCATGGAACGCATCATAACGGGTGACGAGACATGGGTCTACGAGTACGACATGCAAACAAGCCAACAATCATCGGAATGGAGAGGAAAAGACGAGCCGAAACCGAAAAAACCACGCCAAAGTCGCTCGAAAATCAAGGCAATGCTGATTGTTTTCTTCGATATTCGTGGTGTGGTGCATCATGAATTCGTCCCTGAAGGACAAACAGTCAATAAAGCCTATTATTTGACTGTTTTAAGACGTTTGCGTGAAAATATCCGCCGTAAACGGCCTCAATTGTGGAAGGATAATTCATGGATTTTTCATGACGATAATGCTCCCTCGCACCGAGCCAACATTATCAACGATTTTAAGGCCAAACATTCAATAAATACCATCGAACAGCCCCCGTATTCACCTGATCTTGCACCGTGTGACTTTTTCCTGTTTCCCAAACTCAAATTACCACTCAGAGGAACGCGTTTTGAATCCATAGAAGACGTAAAACAGAATTCGCAGAGGAAACTCAAAGCCATACCGGAAAGCGCCTATAAAAAATGTTTTGATGATTGGAAGAAACGTTGGCATTTGTGTATCGCTTCTAATGGAGCATATTTTGAAGGAGATAAAATAAATATTGATGAAGATAAAGAATTTTGCGTTTTATTTAAAATTTCCGGAAACTTTTCGGTCACAATGTATGTTTATTTTCGTCTTTACAGCAATTATTCTCTACCTTATTCTTTATTAATTCAAGTAAAAATTCAAGTAGCTGCATGAGAGTAAAAATGTTGTTTTTCTCTATCCTATATTATCACAAATAATTAATAATATTAAATATATTTAATTCCGATATACGAGTTTATGTGTTTAAATACTTTTGGTTTGCTATAATCATTTTATTGAGACGTTCTCTGTTAGAAAGAAATAGAGCTGCAACTTGAATAATCTCGAATAAAAAATTGATTACTTAGTCCTTCGATATCTGGCGAGTGTAATTTGAAATACGTGTACAACCAGCTTAATTATTTGAAGGATTCTGGATGATGCAGTAATGTGATGTATTTGTGAAATAATCGCTTAAAATAGCAACTGCTCTGCGGAGCGCTTCAAATGCACTTCGATATGCATTTATGTTCTTGTTCGACAAAAGATTGAAGTAAATAAAAATCCCACATTTTGGCCATGTTTATTGTAAATTTTTAAGAAATAGAAAAATGGCTCTTTTACATTGTAATGGGCATTTGAATACATTTTTTTTTGGTCTATGCATCTATTTCTGTTCATCTCTTACCACTGGTTTATGTTTACACGCATATAATAAAATGATTTTTCATAAGTTTTGAAAATTAGTTAATTGTCATCTTCGTTGGTATAGTGATGTTTAAAAATGTTTCCAAAATGTGATATTTTTTAGTGAAGATATAATACATTTTATATTAGATTTTCGTTTGAAATTAAAAAAAAATAAACTTCTATTAATTTTAAGACTTTGAAATTATATGTATTAATGCAAAAAGTAGTCCTCTTTTGATGTTTTTATAAATATAATCGAATGTTATTCTCTCACATTTCTGTATATTGAAATATTTTAATATTACATTATCAGTTAAATCATCCTAATTGTGTTCTGTTGCTCTTTAGATTTTCCGGTAATCTCAAACTCAAACAGGAAGCTTTAGCTCGTTATGAAATAAAAGTCCAGCCCAGCAGAAGTGATATCTCAATTAATTTACTTATATCTCGAACACATACACACGTATTAGTTGTAAACTGATGTAATGAATGCATTTCGTAAATTTGCATGTTCAACAAATAGTTTGTTCATGTACGCTCCAGAAATCATAAACAAAAGTTTTAATTGGGATGGAATGGTAACTTCCATGCCATAACTCAGCAGCCGCAGTGCGTTTCATTCTGGCTTAATTTGCATGAGGTGAAATGTCAACATAACGCAGCACAGCATAAAGGATGCTTTTGACAGCTGCTTGAAACAAATTTGGAGTAAAAACCACAATTAAATTTCCGCATATTCCCTTACCTGAGATAATACGAAGATCTAAATGTGGTTCCAAAAATGTTTAAATTTTCAAAAAGCCATTACTACTACCGGTTATATTAAAACTGCAGAATTTCTCGTACTTTGGTTTTGCACATGTGGGTAGAAGGTATTTCTATTATGTTTTCAACGACTTGTGTAAATACACATACTTAATAATAGCGTAATTAAACCAAAAACAATGTAAATATTACGAAAATGCAATATTTTCTAACATTTGCCTTGTAGTGGGCTCGCTTTGTGCTATGTTTTCAGACATAATTATTAAAACTGTGGCAGAAAAGTGCCATTAATCATACAAAATTAAAAATATACAATCTAAAAATATGAGTTGAAGTAGGAACATTGATATTACATATGCATATGTCAAGGACCTTCAAGAATTATGAAAATGATATTTAATGAAAAAACATTTTGGTGCGTAATTGATCCACGAATAGTTTTTCACGAAACGATTGATCTGAAATTCTACACAAGAATTTTGCCTGACCATACAGTTGTTTCGAGTATTGCCAAATATCCAAAATCAGTGGTCTTGGAAATAATTCTTATATTTAATTATTCGTAAATAATTGTTTGAGACTGCAAGTGTCAGGAATCGAACTCCTTCTCTGCCAAATTTGAAGCTCAGAGTCAGCGCTTCTTAACCAACTAACCCAAAGCCGTATTTGACTTTTATGTTCGCACATTTTTTTGGAAATTTTTTAATTTGCTATATAAGTTGTAATAACAATTTCACTTGCTATGTTTATATTAGAACAAAATCATAAACCAGCTGTAGAATAATTGAATTAATTAATTAATTATATTTTTATTTTTAATTGTTAAATTTCAATACTATTCTCTTGTAGAAGCAGTATTAATTGTATGAATTTATTTGTGTTGTAGTTGAGATGTGTTGTCTTACAAAATATTATATTATAATACTATAATCAAAATTTCCATTTCCAAATATTATTAAACTGATTAAATATAGACATGCTAGGGTTTTTATTTTTATGGCATTTTGAGCATGGTTTCGGAGTATGAATAGTACGTGTCAGTTACAGTCACCTGCCAGCGTTTAAAGTACATTGATACTAAATACCCTGTATGGGGATACTGTATTTGCGAAAATATTTATGAAAGTAAGAGACATTTAGCTTATATTTATATTTAAAGTCTATTAAGATCATATGTTTTTACATTTCGAATATTGTTCCATAAATAATGCAAAATATTTTTCATTGATGATATTATTAAGTCAATTGTTTAATACACTATGAAAAATTTTTTCATTCCCAATACACTGTTATGGGTTGATATCTGGTTCTATTTGGTAAAAAGTGTAAATATGAATTACTCCTCACTTAATTGTCAGTGGAAAAGTCATTCTAGGTTACGCCTCTTTTTTTATAAGTTCATGAGAAAGAAGACGAACTTCTTAAAAATCAAATTCACTCATGAATAGATTTCGTTTGCATAATTTATTTGCATTCCGTAAAAATCTACATCAAATATGCAAAACTCCTTCAATTCATTTTTGGGGGCAGATTTTTAGTATGCCTTCGATACTTGATGGTATATTATAAAAGTTGTATTTTCATATAATAAAAAAGACCATATATAAATAGCAATAGCAAACAAAACCCAATTTACGTGCGATAAAAATAACCATAATTTAAATAAAAATAGCTTATGAAGTAATGGGTCAGAATAGGAGTGAACATAAATAAGTAAAATAGGAGATAAATATGGCTATTAATTAACACAGACAGAGGTAAATACGCTGACATATTTATAGTTTGAATTGAACATTTGAATCACAAACCCAATTTTAACTGAATTATGCCTAAAGGTCTTGTTGAAGTAACATCAAGCATTTTAAAAACAGCTAAATACTAATCGTTTTCATTGAAAGTTTTTGACATTAAATCGTTTTGAGTTCGCATAATAATTTAAAAAAAATTTTATACTTGGTATACCTGCTCCACCTCAACTTATCTACTTTGCATTGTTTGAATATTCCATGATATTAGCGAAAATGTTCAAGTTTTACACAAATGACTGCTGCCAGACCAAGATAATAATGCGCCAACATGGAATATCATCACAACCGCGTTTTGCCGAAGCCACCCACAATTCGGCAAGGAAATCACATACACGGAGAGTGTTGAGTGGCCAATTCTCCTGAAATAATAAAAGAAATGCACTCAACTGCGCATCTGACGTAATATTTAGTCTCGTACTCAATGCTTAACTGCAGCGCTGAGTCCTGTAAATCTAAACTGAAACGACTGTGTTAAATGTGGCGTAAAGTTTTGTTTGCTTTAGCTTATCCCGGGTAATTGGCATTCATAGCAAAATGAAAAAATTCGCATAAACTTGTTGTCGAAATGTGAATAATGTGACTTGACGACAGACGATAAACGCTAAATGCATCTAAATGCATTTGCTCTTAATGACTATAGAATAACATAATATATTAATAGTCGCGACTGCATATTTTATTAGCGCTAATAGTTAGCACAAGTAGTAGGATTCAAAATTTATTCGAAATGATTAGATCGAATCGAGTCCTTAGTTTACTGATTTTTCATTACATCCAAAATCACAGGCATTTTGGTCACGGCAATTGTTTTGTGAAAGTAAAGATTTGTACTATTTAAAGTGTATTTCATTGCACTATTACTGAATAATTTGTATTTTAAATATTTTACTTGCTGGCCATTGGCGAAGAATTTCAGTTGATATTAATTACAATTAAGTTATCTGAAATATGTTACATATTTACTTTAGATTTCAGGAGTGCAAATGTTGCAAGAAATATGTGTATATAATATATCTATAAAGCTAAGAAGTAATAATATCCACCTCAAATATTCTGCACATCTTTATCAGTCTATTGTAAGTACTTCAATTTATTCATTTAAAAAGAAGAATAAAAAAGCTGAAAGATACTAAGATACTTTTGCTTAGCAAGCAATTAAAAGGGCGAATCAGTTATCTTCAATTTTTTTTCTTGCTTTTACTCACAAAAGGAAAAGTTACAATTTACTTCCTTACCACAGCCAAAACTACAATTGTGGGTTTGAGCAAAGGAGAATATCCGCAGTGAAGAATGATAGATACTATTTAGACACACAGAAATCCAATGATAAAAGATTTTTATTACTGCTAAGGAAAACAGCAATAACAATTATTCTGTTTTATTTCATTCTAGACCTGTTATTTATATAGAGATAATCGAGTAACTTGAACTTAATGAAATAGCCGAGAGCTATAGTAAAACTATAAAAACTATGTACAAAACTATTAAACTATAAACTACAAAAGTTATAGTAATTTTTATACCTATAGCTGATTTAACAAATACTTTTGTTTTGTATTTAATTTTCTACGGATAAGTAAGAATTTCTAATTCAGAAGTGCACTCTCATAAATCAAATGCAATATATATTCCATCAGCAAGATAGGAAGGGCCTTAAAGTGCACTTCTATAAAAACACTTGAATAACTTATTACCAGAACTCAACGGAGCTGTTATTACAGTGGATCATCTATATCAGTAGTTCCCAAGCTATTTTGGACCAAGAACCACTATGATAATTTTGTTTTTAGTAGGACTAAAAACATCTCTGTTAAATTGTACTGTATAACTGTAATAACTGTATAACTGCAGAGGTACACTATATAGGCTATAAAATCAGTATGTAATTCTTTAAAAAATTTTTGTGCTTGTTTTTTAATAAGCGAAGACAAACTAGGTAAACATACATGTTAAATTTGATTCACGGACCATTTTTAAACGATCTCGCGGACCACCGGTTCGGGAACCACTGATCTAAATGGTCACAGACATTATTTAAGAAAAGCGATTTATATACTAACTCGCGGTTGATCAAGCACTGAAGAAGAAGTAAGAGTTTCTATTTTCAATATGTATAAAGCAATGGTCTATCATTTCGAAAAAGTCTGGCTAGAAAGTCCATAATTACCTGGTTCTTAAATAATTATGTATAATTTTTGAATCCATATATTATTTGTGAAATATAAATACTTCATTCATATACTATTTACAATAGAATAAAATTGTTTATTTAAAAACGGATTAAAGCAACATATATTAATCAAATTTATTCAATAATAATATTTTCTTGAAGTATAACATATGTGAAATACTTTTCATGTGCTATCCATATAATATTTCTTTATATATCTTAAGTTTCTATAAATTGTTAAGAGTCGTATTTAAAATGAAAATTGATCTAAAGTCCTTGCTACTAAATTCCATGGAGAGTAAAAAAACTTTATATTTTCGTAAGCGCGTTTATTTTGGTAAAAAATGGTCAGTCTTATAGTGTTAACATATGAACTATTTGCAATACGTAATGTTTTTAATTATTAAAGTTTTTCTATTGAGTACGAACTGAATGGCAGATACATGATTGTGAAGAGCATGAAGTACATTATGAATAAATCGAAGTCACGGTTAACGTCTAAAAATAAGCAGATTTTAATTAGGACTTGCATTGGTTCACTTAATGAAAGCAATATTGAAGTTGTGGCAGCGGAAACTCAAACAATACATGTGGATTTGGTAAGATCTCTGAATTAATCAGTTAAATACTTTATGTTATCAATATTTACAGGTTTCTAATGGCACACAAATTCTTCACGGTGACTTAAAATGCGATAACCACCAGTCGCGATATAGTCAAACGGTTATAGATGTTGAAGCCCATAGCGTCCAAGCTACTCAGTCCATGACTTCAAAAGCTAACCAGACCAGTAAAGTGCATCTTAGTACACAAAGCATGCAAGCAGAGGTAGAAACCTTTAATTCTAAAACACAAACTGAGGATATGGAACACATCGACTACTTGAAAACTGAGAAAACAGAAAATTTAAAAGCAATAACAAAAATTGGAAATCTTGTGCTGAGTAACACCGCATTGCTGACTAAAAGTTCGCAATATCTTGAAAAGATAACAGATTTAATTAACTTGAACAAACGCTTTTCCAAAAAGGAATCACAACTGTAAGTTTCCATCCTTCCATTAGATCCTTTTATGCATATGCTTTTCATTTAGATTGGAGGCATGCAAATTTTGGGAAAGGCGTAATGTTTCCCTCAAAAGCAGAAAACGTAAGAAGAGACGGCCTAAAGTGTATATTGTCAAAGCAGCACCAAAGAAGGACTTCAAGTAAGGATACACAATGTATAAAAATTATTCTTGGCTCTATCAATTAATAGCTATTATTGAATCTTGTTCTTATAAGTTTATATTACATATTATACGTTTCGTATTACTTATAGGCAAAAAGAGACACAAACCGTATTCGAAATTGAATTGTCAAGCAAAGCAACACAAACCATTGATTTCTCAAAGAAGAAAAAAAACTTTTTTTTCTTTTAATACAATGTAGTAGTATGTAGTAAATTATATGTACTAAGAAAGAAAAATTACAGTCTTAGCCGAAACTCTGTCTTATGATTATTAAATGACAATCAATAAAGCAATCATTACTACATTAACCTCCAGTTCAACTTTGACTTTTAAATTACTTACTCATACTAAGGCTTTAAGTCGGAACTGAAGCATAAGCCGCAAATCGAAAGAAACCGATATTTTTGTCTGCAAATACTGCAATTGAACCGAAAATATTATATCAGTTTATTTCGGTTGAGTACCGCACAGTTCACTCCGTGCTTATATACAGTCAAACTTCCATAACTCGAACCCCAATTTTGCAAAGAAAAGGTTCGACTTATGGAGACTTCGAGTTAGAGAATTTTTTTATTTTTTTTTTATTTTTGTAAGAAACTATAATTACATTTTAAGATATTTATTTATTTGCAATCAAGTAAAGCACAGAAGTTATAGTAAAAAAAAATATTCAGAAGATAAGATTTGGAGTTTTAATTTTTTTATTTAATTTCAGTAAAAAGAGGTACCACTTTATTCAAACTCTTATAGTGATTATCAGTTTTAGTATGAGTATCATTCATTTGCAAATAAAAATTCAGAATTTTGAATGAGTCTTCTACTTCATTCTTGGAAGGCTGATGAACAATTACATCCACCGAACCCTCATCATCACTTTCCGTTGCGCTTAGCATTGGATCCAGTAATTTAGAGTTATAGTGCTAAATAGTATCGTCATCTGTAGGAAAGCTTGATGTACAAATTTCATTGTCAAGCTCAATGTAATGGTTAAGAGAAGCATTGGAAGTTATTTTATTCACTTTAAAATACGCTGCCAGCGACTGGCATTTGTACAAAGAAGCAACATAAGAAGGAAAAAATTAAACCATTTGGTTTGGGACTTCCCCTAACAGCAAAAGGCATTTATATTTAAAACAAAAATTCGACATATAGAATGCACTTTCCCATATTCCTGACGGCACGGAACAAAATTTTTGTTCGAGTTATAGAGAAATTCGAGTTATAGAAGTTCGAGTTATGGAAGTTTGACTGTATGTGTTGTTCAGTTGTTAAAACTTTAACAATTGACATTCGAAAGTATAAATTTATGTAGTTTTTATTTAAAAACCTCAAGTATAGTTTTTTTATTAAATTTTTTTTTTTAACTAGACGTTTCCAAAATTATGAAAAAAGGTTTTTATCATAACCAAAAAAGTAATTTGTCATACCGAGAATCGAAACAAACTAGATTTTTGCCAGAGCAAAAACCGAGACCTAATCGACAAATGTTGCTTTAATTTTTTTAAAAATACTTAAAGAAAACAAAACAAAGATTATCAAATTCTTTATTATTAAGATACCATTATTAGTACTTTAAGGAAATATTAAAAGACTAATTGCCTAAAAATACTGATTTGACATTGTATTGAACACCAATCTTGTTGAAGTATTTGGACTTGTATTTTGACTATAGGTAATAACTTCATTGTTCGTTGTTATATTATTTAGTAGAATTTTAATACACACACTTATATCCTCTTCCATATTAGCTGATCCAGCAGTAACAGCCCATGAGATATTGTTAATAATTGTCTGGTTTATGTGGAAGTATTTTACGAAGATTTTTTAGTTGTTTTTTAATAGTAATAAGTTTTCGATTAGTTTTATAATCTAATTTTAGTGAATCTGTTCTTGCACAAGAAGTATAAGTTCTTTTAAAAACAAAAAAAACTGATTAAATGTATTATAAAATCTGAATTTATTAAGAGATGTTAAGAGATGATTGAGGCCATCTACTATTTGAATGAGATGAGCTGAGATGATATGAATTGGTGTACTAATGATCCAAGCTTGCTTGTTAATGCGAGTATTAATGAAACAAAGTCTTCTGCTGGGAGTCTTTATAAGTCCATGAAGAGGTCCATAAATGAGTGCAATTAGTTGAATATTATACGTCGCTGCTATACAAATATGGTAACTAAAGGCAATAACATAATTTTGAATTTAAATATATTTAAAAGCAAAACATACGTAGCTGAGCTGAAAGGATGATAGAATTCTCTTCAATAAGCCCAAAACACCATTTTGATATTATACTGCTTGTAATATCGAGTGGAGGTTGGGTATTGGTAAGTATTGACTATTTGTTATATTAGATACATTAAAAAGATATTGAAATATTTGGACATAATCTGAACAAATCTGCTTAGGTACAAAACATAATATAATTTATTGCGGCATTACTTATTTATTTGGCTATTAAAACTCTTTACCAGGCGCCTCTGCTGCGTGCGTGCTTTCAGTAGCATCTGGGAACCCATATTATTTCAATTTGTTTAAGGAAATGATAAATAGCTAATTTGTATAAAACCTGTCTTGTGATATGTATGAAAGCTTCAACAACGTCAAAGCTAATTTTTGTTTTCTTTTAATAGTTTTTCATTAATTATTAAAGAACCGTAATTGTTTTAGATTTTAATGCAGACTGTATGAATATTCGATGAACTTTTAAAAGTGTGTTTTTATCAAAAAACCGGCTATTCAAATAATGATTGTTTCAATAACTAACCTCATAATTTAATGGTGGTACTTCAATATTATCCATATTTTTAAATAAGATTTTCTATTTCAGATTAAATTAAATTTCAGATTAAAAAAATATTGTCATAGATGTCAGTGTCATATATCAGAGGATAAAACGTGTAAAGAGATATAACAACAAGAATGAAAGGAGAGAAAAAATTATTTTATTTTGTAAATAGTTAAAAATAAAGTACTTATATAGTAGATGCCAAGACAATATAATTCAGTTTTAATAACTTTTCTTGAAACTTTACTTAAAGTTTCTTTTCGGTTAACGAAAGAAATATATCAGTTTTGATGACTTAAAAAGAAATTAATGGTAATCCCAAATTTTCCACTTATAAATTGTCTAACAATGTTTTAATTAAACTCTTGGCAATCCTGAAATAACTTTCTGTTGTTCAACTGAATATATTTGCTTTTCCTTGTTGAGGTTTGTCAAGTGACATCCAACCATAAATAAAAGAGAAATAAGGAAAAATATTTATATATTCGTGCTTGCACATTTACGAATCCTCGTATGAAACTGTGCCCCTGGAATATCAAAGCAAGTTAAATGGGTTAACAACGTATTCAAATGCAAATACCAAACTGACAGCAATTTAAATGTTTTCGTTCTGTTCTACGGATTTCAATGGCACTCATACTCTGAGGCAGCCTTTACAAAGTTCGGTTTGGCAGGGTTTTATAATACTTGAAAAATATTTTTGAATAAGGATTAAAAGAAAATTGCTGAAAGTGCTTAAAAATAATTGTATGAGCACAGGAGAGCTTGAGCAGTCGTGCATCTACACATCTACACACATGCACATATGCACATGGGCCATCGTCTGTCTGACCGCATAAAAGTGTTTTAATCATTTTTAAAATAAATTTGAGGAAAATATTTTTTGTTCCAGAGAACAGTTTATTTTCACCTTATAACTAGAAAGAGGAATTAGCAATTACCAGTTAACATAAACAAAAGTTTTATTGCTGAAAGGTGAAACTCCTAATTCTGCTCTAACCCATAATGCATGTTCCTTAATTTCTTCTGTAAGGGAAACAAAGTAAATTAGTATTTGCACGAATATATATTATATAAATCCTAAGTCAACAAAAAAAAAATCCGCATATATATATAACGGTTGTTTTTATTTACAAAATTGAGAAGAAAATCTTCCAAATAACCACTTTGGAAGATTTTTTAATAATTGCGCTTCAACAAGCTTAAAACAAGCAAGGAGCATATCTAATTACTAAAATTTGGTGTAACAGATTTTTATAGAACTAAGATCCTATTATTTTATTAAACTCTTCTTTAAAATATAATTTACAATTTATATAGTAAAAATTTTCATTTTACTTATATATTATTTAGTTATATACAATATTATATTTAGTTTTATATTTAGTAATTTATTATATATTATAATTACATATATTATATATACACATTGCCAATAAAGTCTGCGTACACCTTATGAATTTTGAAATGTGATAAAGAAACACAACATAATTAAAGATTTTATATTAAAATTTTTATATACATACATATATGTATTCTTTGAAATCTTAAGTTTGAATAGCAAAAGACCAAAATTGTATTCGTTTGTTCATTCTTCAGATAACGGGATAAAAGTGTCTCTGCATGTAAATATAGGCCCCATAAGATCTGCGTACAGTTTGTTTGTTTAGATAATATCTTTAATTTTTAAGCCGTTTGTTATTATTTTTGCTCATTTGGTATTAATTAGCATTTGAATTGAACATTTAGCGAGCTCAGTGATCAATTAATTTTTAACTAGTTACTATTTTAAAGTATGGAATCAAGGGGAAGAGAAATCAGTGTGCATGAAAGAAAAATAATTATTAAACTATGGAAAGATGGAAAAAGTTTCCAAAAAATTGGTGAAACTATTGAAAGAACGCATTCATCAGTCCAGCGCATAGTGGACAACTTCAAAAACACCGGAATTTTGGAGTCCTGGGCGTCCAAAAGTTTTATCAGTCCGAGAAAAGCGAAAAATAGTCTATATTCTAAAGATCAGCCCTCGTGTTTCTTCTTCGAGGGAAGAAATATGTAAATCAATCATTTAAAAATAGTTTTTGTGCGGAGACTACTACAAAAGTATTACATAAAGCTGGATACCGTGGTAGAGTCGCTAGAAAGAAATCGTACATTTCACTTGCAAACAGGCAAAAGCGCGTTGAATTTGCAAAGAAATGCATAAATGAACTTCCAAAGTTCTGGAATCAAGTGATATTTTCAGACGAAAGCAAGTACTGCATCTTTGCTATAAAAGGTCGTTAAATTATGTGGAGGAAATCAGGAGCAGTGCTAGAGAAACAAAATCTTGTTGGTACAGTCAAACACGACGGTGGTGGAGTTATGGTATGGGGGTGCATGGTGCCTGATGGTGTAGGCCGGTTGAAATTTATAGAATCGACAATGAATAAATGGGGCTATTTAAACATTTTAAAAAGAAATTTGAAACAAAGTGCACATAATTTGGGCTTATTCAAGATATTTTGGTTCCAACAGGACAGACCCAAAACACACAGCGAAGATTGTTCAACTTTGGCCATTGTACAACTTTCCAAGACAGGCTTAAACCGCCTCCACAATCACCTAATCTGAATCTCATTGAGCATCTTTGTTGTGTACGCAGACTTTAACCCGTTAAGTACCAGGCAAGTTCAAACTTGAAATTTTATGGTCAAATTTTCAGAAAGGTCTTATTTTACATTAAAAATAATCCCTGAAAAATTAAATTTTTTTTTTGAAAAGTAGTTTTCCGGAAAAGTGCCGTGTGGTCAACCACAAGCTGGGACCCATAGCACATATTTCTCTCTTCGATAGTACAAACATTTTTATATGTGTTTTGTTCGCAAATATGGTATTTAGTTACTTTTATGGTGAAGTAAGTATCATTTTAAGTTGTATAAAGTACACGTAAGTATAAAATTCAATGTTTTATACTTTTCAAATATTTATTAATCAAAAAATATATTTCAATTATTACATATGTATTAAATTTTATGAGAGGAAATAAGTTTACTTGCGGCATTGTCTACGATCAATAAAATATTGTTTATTTTCATAGAAAATTTTAAAGAAATTTTCTGCATGGCTATTTAAATGGCACTTTTCTTATATATAAACTGTGGCTGTGGTAAATTTCCCAGTAGATAAACATCTTCTGCTGCACTGTGACTTTCCTTTTTCAAATCATCGTAAGCGGTAGCTTCTGTAATGAACATTGAGTTCTCTGATGCAAGAAGAAGGTTTCTGACAATGAAATTCTTACAGTCTAACTGAGGTATCGGTTTTGTGTTGGTAGAAGCAGCGACGAAGCAATGTAGTTTCCAAGCGTTCACTACAGCGCTATTTAAACACTGAATCCATAATGGCCACCACCACTTTTTGTGTCTATTCCCGATACAATAGTTAGCAACTAAATTGTCATGTAAATCGACGCCACCCATGTGTCAGTAGTAGCTGTTGATAACTTGAGGCTGCGGGACATCAACCTTTTTTTGTCTCTCTGCTATAACGTTGCGCATTTACTATGGCTTCAACGCAATCATACAGTATGTACTCACAATGGCTCAATAATGCCTTTACAACAAATGCACCGATTCCCAATTGTTTGTTGTATTTGTCAGTTGCACTGGAGTATGCCAGAAACTGGAAGATATACCCACTATCCAAAGAAAGGGTTCACAGCTTATAACCGAAACGTATTGGTTTTACAAGTTCCAATGTGAATAGTTGCGACTCAGTCATTTTTACAACACTACCATAATCTTGTGCATTGCATTCGTATACAACTTCATTAGTACTAAAATACTCTCACACAATTAGACAAACGGAATTCAAAAGAACAAAAATTTTAGAACAAGATTTTGAAGTCGCATGTAATGTTTGTTGATATTTCATCATCGTCAATCATTTCATTGTCCGATTCACCAGCAACATTATTAGGTATTATTATTCAATAGGTAGCGGAATGTCACTTGGCACTAATAAGTCATCTTCGCTCCAATTGTCAATAATATGCAACAGTTCTTGATTTCTTAGATGTCTTATTTACAGTAAAAAATTGACGACAGAACTTTTAACATGAACAAATGTTAGCCCTATATAAAACAATCAAATTCAGACTAACTCAACCAGCAATTAAATATCAAAATAGACTTATTACTATTATGCATAGTAAAAAATACAAGTTTAAGTAGATCAGAAGAGTATGATATTTATTAGAGAGATTACTCTCATTTTATTTCATTACCTAACGACAAAAATTTATATGGCATTCTTTCATCATTATATTCTTATGGGACCCAGCGTGTGGTGAAAACTGTTCACAATATGTATTTTTATAATATTAAGATATCAAACTAAGTAACAAAAATAAAAAACATTGAAATAATTTCTTTTATATATTTTTAAATAATTTTGAAAGTTAGCCGTGTGGTGTACCACACGGAGGCACAAAATGGGCTAATGGCTATGTGTATATTATAAGTCAGAAGAAAGACAATATATAAAGAGGGAAGCTGTAGCAGCCCCAAAAAAACAAGAATGATTCAATATATATATTCTGAAAAAAAACATGTTACTTCCAGACTTCTGTCTTCCAGACAGAATTGAGTTTTGTCGGAACCCATAAGCACAATTTTATTATTATGAGCTAGCGAAAGGGTAGTAGCCCTAACAAAAAAGAAATACCAAAAAAACAAGGATGATTCAACAATGAAGATTCTGTCTTCTGAATCAAAACAGAAATGTATTTTGCTAAAAATTATTTGATATTGAACAATTTTAACAGTTGGTGACCAACATATTTCGTCTGATAAAAAACATGTAACTGATGTCTTCTGGATAGAACCGAGTTTTGCTTGAACCCATAAGAAGAATTTTATTGTTCTGAGGTAGTCTTCAAGGCAAAATTGAAGGAAATACATTTTTAATTCAAACGACATCAAGCAAGATACTGTTTGCAGTAAACAACTATACTATCAACTCCTTGCATATTATATATAATTATCAGTGTGCTCAGAGAGAGTGTTTTGTTGTAGCCAGCAAATGTTTTTCTGTAATATCATAGTCAAATATTTCAAATTTTTCTTTAAAGCGAAATGTTATATGTATGCGATATATTCCATTCTAAATCCTATTTGGAACAGTTTTATGGATGCGATACATACCATTCCAAATCATTATACAAAGAATTACTTGAAACAGTTTTAACTGTTAAGATTTACATTAAAGATCTCTATGCAAAAAATTAGTTGATTCAGCTGTAATAGTACTGATCCTTATTTGCAAACCACAATATACTGGTTTCCTTAAATAAAAAATGATGAAAAAATACTTTAACAGTCGTCGTTAAATTGAAGTCTTACGTATCTTTATCAATCACTTTTTAAAAATAAGTGTTCTATCTAT
The DNA here is from genome assembly GCF_002237135.1 of Teleopsis dalmanni. Classification (NCBI taxonomy): domain Eukaryota; kingdom Metazoa; phylum Arthropoda; class Insecta; order Diptera; family Diopsidae; genus Teleopsis; species Teleopsis dalmanni. The sequence continues at coordinate 87,892,900 of NC_051846.1, forward strand.
ATATTGTATTCAGATACATGTCTAAATATTCGTCTTGAAAACAAGAGACTTTACAATGCTCCTTCTAGTGCCGGAATGAAACCGAAACACATTAATTAATTTATTTTTGTAACTTATTTTTGTATCTATATTAATAAGCTTATTCTAATATGTTAAACCGACTACTAGAAGAATAAGTATTGATTTCCAAGCTCCCACAACAAAGGTCAAACATATGTTGAATCTCAAGCTCGCACTACAATATGGGATATATATGCAGCTCCCCGAGATCGTGAAATGCTAAGTATGCATTACCCTATATAAAGACATAATACACTTTTTCTGCTACTGCCTAGCTTTGGATAACAGATGGGAAATACATTTAGTGAAATACGTTTTTGATAGCGTATTAGAAAAGAAATTTTTAACTACATAAGCTCAAAATATATTTAGTTTATCCACCGAAGTTCACGCAAGGAATTGTAGCATTAAAAGGATAAGTAATGCGTAATCACGTAAAGCTCTGCTGAATTGTGACTATTATTTAGAATTTCTTTCGTTAATTTATATAGATCAGTATGTCGCTAATATGTGGAAGAAAGTGAAGAACAGAACATAGCTTAGAGGAATTTGTATACAAATATTAAGCTCTTATTTTCTGTCTCTCCTAATTCTGGAATGGTTTTGCATCTGCGGGTGCAATCTTCCACTTCCATTCCAAAGAGGTGGTTTAGTGGGTTCATGTCTCACACGGTGGCTTTCGATGCTTCGTTTGATAAGTTAAAGGGGTTAAAGGGGTGTTGTATTAAAGGGGTCCATAGTTTCTTAGATTGAACGTTGAAAGTTTTGAATAACTTTTGAAGCTTTTGAACTGTTCAAATGAAAGGGTTTATTAACGTTACTCGTGGTACAAAACCTAATAATTACTAAGATGCCTCGATTAAAGTTGTATTACAAAATAATTTTAATTATTTACTTGTGCTGATATTATTTTTATATCTTCAATGTGCAGATTATGTTTTCATACTATCAATAACTCATAAGAGTTTACTATTAATAACGAATAGCAATTAATAAAGTTCAATTTAATCAACAATTCAACGGATATATTTTCTTAAGTATTTGCTAAGTGATATCGATGTACAAAAATTTTGTTGTCCTGAGTTGAGTCAAAAATATGAGAAAGAATTAATTCTTATGTTTTAAATATGTTAAAATTTTTTTATTGTAACTCAAAATAGCATGGTAGTAGGACGATATCCGTACTGGGCACACTCCGCAAAAGAAGTGTCCCTATTTGTCACTCTATTAAGTTAACCATATAGGGCACAATTATGACAAACGGAATAAAGTTACAGTACTTTGGGTAATCATATAGTGACAATAGAGTGACAGTACTTCGCACAACTATTAAGGACGAAATAAAGTCGCTGCATTTGGCGAAGTAGGACGTATAGATGACCATTTTGGTAGCAACATTGAACAATGAAATGTTTTAATTTCACACTGTTTAGAGTAAGGTACGTAACCAACCGCACTGGGTGTAACTATTAGGAATGACTGTCTGTGTCAAAGTGCCCGTCTTGTTGGTACACTTCCTTGCTTGTATTCTTTTGACTACGCTCAGTTTCTTCTAGTTCAGTAAAAAATCACTGGTTATTGTTAATATCGTTATTCGGGTCCCTTTAGCAAATATATTCCATTACTTGTTTTGTGCATAGTTCCAATTAGCTATTGGAATTATTGTACCTACTAGTAGTTACCGAAACAAATTTAGCTGTACTAAAGGTATAGAAACTATCGAAACGAATAGTGATTTTTAAAATATAAAAACCTTTAAACAAATGAAATAAAGGTTTGTAGGGTTTTATAAAACAAAATATAGGTCAACAATCACAGTTAATTTTGACTAATTTATTTCTCTTGCTTTCTCTTTTTGTCAGACGTGAGATTAGGTTAGAGGTTAGAGTCAAGTATATCCAATACAACACACATTTGCATCCTCGTATTTAATCCACAAGTTCTTAGAATCACTTTTTGTGAAAGAAAATCGTACCATGATTTTGTAAATTTGCGGAGCTGACTTTGACTTTGACGAAGTACGCTTCACCCAGTTTACTTCCTTACGTATCCACCGAATGCATAAATAAAGTTCTGGGAAAGATTTATGCTCGTTGATTTTTTAAATTCGAAACCCAAACTTGAGCTTTGTTCACAGCAATGCATGAGTGCACTGCAAATAAAATACGAAGTATCTGTAATCTTCCGTTGCAGTTAAAACTACTATTTTCATATGTGATGGCATTTCTAAAATGTGTACTTGTGTATATATTTCATTCGATGCCACTTCATTGTGCTCTCGGAAAATTTGTTACGTTACGGAGCAGTTCATATCGCACGTAAACAAGGTAATGCGGATGTCATTCAGTTAAATGTCATTATAAATTAAATGTGAATCTAGATTTCAAAATTTTCACGCATACATGGCAGATAAAACATTTTTTATATGTATTAAGTAAATATACATGATGGATATCGAAACTATTTTAAAAAATAAAATTGTTTATCGATGGGACTTCAAAATTCGACTGCAAAATATATATGCGTCTAAAACTGATTTAACTGATAATGAAAGTAACAAATATATTAGAACTACTATAATAATTTAATAATAATAATTTAACTTGTAGCTCATGTGACCTATGTACAGATTACCTGTTATAAACCAATCTAATTTAATGATAACTAGTCTTACTTATCGAGATAGATAAATGGAATATTGCCTACAGATTAACAATTTATCAAAATAACTGGGAGCGGGTGATTATTTTCACAGCTACCATTCAGACTGAACGATCCGAACTGATTTTCCTTGAATAGAGTGTTAATTATTCGTATTTCAAATTTAGTTCGTAGAAAATTTACATAACTTTCTTCTATTTTGGATTAAAAATTGCATCGACAATGGTAAAAAAAATATAAGATTTTAAAAAATTTATATTATTCATAACGTTTTGAAATTTTAAATTTCTTCCGCTGGTTTATCACTTAAAAAGTGCATAAAAAAATTATATCAAACCATTTCTAAAATAAATGGCAGTAAAGTAGATCAAATACGATAATATTATGTGTAAACAGTGAAAATTAAAAAAAAGGGAAGCTCCACAAATAGTCTCTAAACTGGCATTGACGATTAGGAACGTGATGCAGTATGCTTGGTGGGATTTTAAGAGTATTATCCGTTATAAGATACTTTCGTCTTACCAAATTAATCTTTTATTCTACTGATAGAAACTATCTGGGTTGAAGAATACAAGTAAAAACGTGACTGAAATGATTATGTGAAAATATATTGTTTTATTATAATATCATTTAACCTTAAATATCTTTCAAACGCAACAAAAAATTGGCTCACCATAAGTGGGATATTTTGATGCATCACCTTTCGCAATGTCCAATTTCTGGAGTTAAATAAAACTTGAAATGAATATTAGTTCACGAATATATGAAAACAACACTTAAGGGACAGTATTCCAATTTTTCCTCTTCATATTCCTCTTTCGATAGATATATAGAAAGAATTTTTGGAAATCCATTTTCAGATCATATATAGTCCATGTCTATTACCAGGTTATGTGTTTGACGCGTCTAAATGGAGCTATATTTTGTAGGTCTGTTTCCATCATTCACTTCCTTGTAGTCTAAACTCAGACATCGGTGCACTTACCGGTATTGATGTATTGGCATCACTTGGAAAATGACGTTTAGAGCTGATAAGGAGAATATTACAGCCTGTTAAACAACTTCGCATGCTATTTTCTGTTTCTGCTTGTTTCAATTCAAAAATTATGGACCCTAATTCCTTTACACACATTTTACATATATTATTTTACAGAAATGAAAGTGACGTTAGATTTCCTTACATGTTTTTAGTAATTTCAAGCCTTGAATCCAGTATTATACCAGAAAACGTAGATATTTGATATTCAATTTCGGGAACTCATTGTATAATATGTAATGTTTTTGCAACGAAACAAAAGTTTGATCTTCTTTGGGTTTATTGCCGCACTAGGACTTGAAGCGCTTCAATAAGAGTCCTGATTATTACTTCTATGATATCACCCATTACATATGAGCACGTAACCGAAATTCGTACTGCATTTCCACCATATGAATGGTTTCCAGAGCATTTGTTTTTCAAGCTATGATATGCGTTTAATCTGTCATCAAAAGTTTCTTTAGTGATCGATTCCATAGCATAATTGTAGATACTATGTTTGTTTAATTTGAAGGTTGGTGTTAGCTTATAAACTGTATCTTAAACTAATTATAACTTTGAAAGTACTTCTAATCCAGCTACTTCTTCCCGACTAACTCTGAGCTGTTATAATTCTCGATAATGCTACTGCTATCGTCTCCTGATTGATACTGCTGGCGTTCTTATTAACGTCTTCAATAGAATTATCTTGAAAACTGCTTCTTGATGCGTGTTCATCACACAAGTTATTTTGAGAGAATAATCCGCTTCCCCAAAAATATCCAAGCTAGTTGCAGAATTAGTCACATTTATAAACATTCACTTGGCACGACATCATGAGAAACCCAAACCCGGAAAAAATTGGAGCAAAAGTTTTCTTTATTTTAAATTTGACTTCACATCCTCAAGTGAATTAACTCTAAACTATTCCAGGGTTATTCCATTATTTGTTTGAGTATAATTAGCTGTCGACGCCAATAAGTTGTTATAAGTTAATTTATAATTTATTTTTAACATTGTTTTATTAACTTTTTGTATTATGCAGTAAAAATTATATGAAATATATAACTTGATGTTTTCGGTCTTGAAATATTTCTAATGTTAATACTCAATAACTTCAACTGAGGGGTTTGAAATTTGGTTACTTCTTCTATTGTAATTTCTCAATGTTAAATATTAGATCACTTGTCTGACTTGCTTTATTTTGTTAACCACTTCTGTGTTTTCATTGTATTATAGACCTGATACCATATTATTCCATAGGATATACCATAAATACGTATAGGATATTTACTACATGGATTCGTATATTGGAAATGGAATGACGTTGTCTATCAGTTAAAACAAAGTTGCTTTATAAAGCGCGTTTTTAAAAGGGATAAATGATTTAAAATGCACTTAGAAATGAAACATGCGTAGATAAACTGCAACCAATTTACATATTTTTACAACATTTACATTTAAATGCATAATTTTGTATTGAAACGACGGTAGTGTTTGAACCTTTAACCAATAAAAGTGATTGCAATTTTCTTTTGTGAATTCTACATTTGCATTCTGATACGAAGTCGTATGCTGGATATCCTGCAGTCATACGGAGTCATTTATTTTACATAACAATATTCTATATATAAAAGGAAGTTCCTTGCAAATTGCTGTGAGGGAATTTCATAAAATAAGGATATTAAAATATATTTTTATGCAATATACTTCTCCCACAAGTGCTTTGCATTCACAACATTAAAAGCAATTGAATTCCATTTAAATGCAAAATACTTCATCTCCTCCGGTATTAATTTTTCGGTTGAAGTCTATAGTGAAATATAAAACATTTGGTACTTAAAATCATGTGATTAATTTATTCAATTCAATTGCAGATTTAGTAAATTTGGTCTTTTATTTGGTGTGCAATTAATAATAACTTGATAAAAATTATAGTAATTACACAATGATATATTAAAATATACATATATGTTAGTAAAGTATATAATTGATGGGGACTTCTGAAAGAACAAAATTTTATGGGGATTCATTTTAAGGTTTTCATAATTAAGTTTCTCAGAAGAAAATTAGGTGTTTTCCATTTTATCGCAGAACAAATATTTAATGAAAAATTAAATAAAAGAATTTAACACTTGTGCTTAAGTTAGTTACGCTAATTTTAAACTTTGTATACAATATAAGGTCCTAACCGTATATATTCGTTCTCTTGAAAAGTGTATATTGAATTTTGACCAATTATAGACGACATAGATAATGAGTCGTCTGAGTCAAACCGCAAATATTAATATTAATGCACACTTATTGTAGTTTATCGTTAGGTGAGAAAGTAAAAAAAAATATTAAAATTTACGTTAAAAGTAAATATTTATATGTGGCTAAGAATTAAATAGTGATTCAATATTTTTATGAAGAATTATGAGAATAAAATTGCTGACAATTTGAACTACAAAATTTTTCACTGCAGAAGGTTGTTCTGAGTAAAGTTAACTACTTAGAATAACAATGGACTTTTCGATTCCTGAGGACTTGTATCTATTTATGTATGCTAAAAAACATTTTTAATTAAAATTTGTATAAAATCCTCGCCACGACCAGTAGTCCTTTTATTATATTTTTTCCAACGATTTTCACTTACTTCCATGATAAAGTTCGCCTGCATTTTAAAATATATTTTGTTACCGAATCGTCGAGCATCAAAAGGACTAACGGAAAATGAAATCAGAAAAAATATTTACTACACAAAAATTTTTTTACTATATTTTTTAAAGGTGTTTTAAGGCAGTTGACATAGAGAATAGAATATTTGTTATTGTCAGATTTACTTTAAATTAGCATTACTTTTAGTGTTAATCAAAAATTAACCTAACGGTGAAAAAATGTCATAACCCAAACATGTATTTTATTGGTCCCTAACGATACCAGGTTAAGCAAGGCCTGGTGTGAAGTGCATCGATGAATTGTCACTTATGCATATATTATGAGAACCTAACTTATATTGTTTGAGTTTAGTTAATTTAACAATATAAATCCAAAGCCCTTCAAAGCAAAGCTTTCCATTTGAGTTTATTTTCATTCGCCACCAAAAACTAAAACTAAAGTCAACCAAGTGCGAATAGCACAATGTAGCGCATTTCATGAAGTCGCTGTCATAAAACTTTTTATTTGTGCAGTCTGTTGTTTTATTTTCCCAAATATTCACGAAAATGAACCTTTTGAGTGAAATAATATAAAAAATAATAAAAATAAAGTGGTTGTGGTTTGTTGCTTTGGACAGGGCTATAAATGTTGAATTGCAGTTTCCCACCATTTTTGCTACTGCAGGAGTAGCCGTTGTTGCTTTATGGACGTACTGACGTACTCTCATCTCGCCACTTGCCCCCAGACTGAAATTCCTACTTTTATGCATTTTACATTTTTCGTAAAAGTTGGTCCGTCTGCACCAAATTGACTTTAAAACAGATGCCCTTATTGACCTCAAATTATGTACATGCACGATGGAAAGGAGACAACAGTTCAATTATAAAGTACCACTCTTTAACACTTTTTCAGTTGCTAACTTATTCTAAATGTCTATATAGTTTTATACTTAGCTTATTCCGTCTGCATTTTTCAGAAAGCAAAATAATTGTTTTTAGTACAAACTTATGTCTTTGCTCAAAGCTGATTGTTAAACTTAATAAAAAATTTGAATATTTCGGTATCTATTTATGGTTTCTATATAGCAAAACAGGAACGCAGTTCACATTTTGAATAGATTTCTTCATTTTGTGGTTGCATTTATATTTATTAACTTTTATTGTGCTTTAGGACTTAGCAATATTAGTAAATTCAAGTATTTATTTTTACATAAAAAACTGTCAATTAACTATTGGCACTTAAAATAACGGATAATGCAAATATTTTATTTTATTTCTCAACTTGTAATACGCTTTAAAACGCGGTGCAGACTATCATTTTTAAGTGTCATTCAAGAGAGAAAATCTAAAAATGACTTTCTAAAATGATAGTCTGTACCTTTGAATAAGACGCAATTTACCCACAAACTTGCATTCATCATTCAAGAACGTATTTGTGCGTGGTTCCTTATAGCGTGCGCAAACACCCTTATTATTAGAAAATTTTGCTTGAATGACAACTCTTGAATGTGAGCATGTTCAAGTTCGGTCGCTAGAATAAATTTTAGCAAGAGACAGCGCAAATTAAATGACATTTAAAAATAATATTCTGTACCCGAATACTCCCTCATCAGGACAGGTTCTTTCGAACGAATGGAAAAATTTGATTCTACGTCAAGTAACAATTCTAACAGAAATAAAATATATCATTGAGATTTCGACTAAATGCTTATTTCAATATTCAATATAGTTTGTATCGAACCTTTGTCATTTTCAAAATAGGACGGACTATTCACACCTTCGGATCAAATAGTCTTTCGATATTCACTTGTAAATTGTCACTGCCCTAGATGTGACAATTTTGTTTGGCAATATATATATCGAGGGAATAATGGACTTGATCGAAGACAACATGTTGCGAAAAAAAATAAATGTGATAATTTTAACGCATTCAGTAGATGCAAACGATGAACACTGCCATACTATAAAACGGCAAAGTTTAAATTAAACGAATATACATAATTTTGATTTTATATAATAATTCTTGAAATCAAACCGAATTTGTTTAATCTGTAAAATAACAACTAATGTAGGACATCATAAAACCACATCGGTCATAGTAACCAGCGATTTTGTTTGGTTTAGTAAGAAGAAAATAAAAAAGACATTAAGCCATTTGTACGGTATATGGTAGGTACCATATACTAAATAGCTGCCGTTTAAAGTTTTCATAAGGTTAAGTACAGTTGTTCAATGAGCCGTCGTCGTTAAACATTTCCCTAGAGTAATGAATATACATCACTATTAACATGATGTGAAAGTCGTTGTTTAGGTTGACTATTTTTTTCTTTACATTGGTAACGATTGAAATATTTAGATTGCGATAGAGATCACAATTTCTAATGTTGTAGGAACCATTAATCTTCAGTCGTAAGACATTCTTTTAAAGGGTTTTTACCTCTTCAGGGTTTTAGGGTTTTATTATATATTAAGAATTTATTTTGTATCTACTTTTACTTTCTATTTTTTGCGTCCACTGATGACATCAAAGCAACAAAGATGAAGCATCAAACATTATACCAAGACATTTTGTTTAATTTATATATGGAATATTTGCGTCAACTTTGAGTTATTAAGTTTAAAGTTTAATTCGTCAGTTTTCTGTCCATGTCATTACAGAATTAACACTCAATTACAATTGATTCGTTGCGGCTTTAATTTGTTTTTTTCCACTATTAAACAAGCATTTTCATTTGCTAATAATGCTGTGATATATTGACTAGTATACCGTATTCAAAATAGGGCCGAGCACACTACCTTGTGGTAAACTAGTATTTTTCCTTCTTAAATAAGAATAACCATTTTCAAGTTTTACTACAAAAAACAAACTGCAAGATATGAGAACAAAATTCTTTTTGTAACATACTTCTTAATTTTTGCGTAAGTTTCATGTACTATACTTTGTCCCAGGCTTCGGATATATCTAGAAATATTGCTGGACAGACTCTGTTCCTATTCATTGTAGATTTAATTATGTTTAGCACCTCGCATACTTAGTTATATGTTAAATGGTTTTTTGAAACTCTGTTAGTGCGAACAATTGTATTTGGTCTCGATTCGGCTAGGCAGCTAAACAGACTTGGTATACGTAATTATTGTAACCCCAGACATTTCCTATAAAATTTTAACAGTGAGAAAACCGGAGATAAAGGTATGTATATTGCGCAAAATGAAAAAATAATGTCGTAAAATGTGTAACATAATAACAGTTTATGCTTTTGACAGATGTAAACAAAAACAAAAAAAATTGTTATTTTCTATTAAAATTTCTCCGTGTAATCAAATACCGGCCGACCCACAGGGACATGCTTGTTCCTTTTTTAAAGGGTTAATTTATGTTTTATTTAATTCATATAAGTTGAATGGTGAAAACAAAAGGAAATAAAATTTTTTAAAAAAAAGAAAAAATTAATATATAAAGATTTTTAACTGTTTCTTAAAGGATTATGGTTATTACCTATTTAAAAATTCTAACTCCAACATTGATGAAATTCATAAACAAAGAACGAAATATTTGCTGAAGCGTTTTTTATATAGTTGGTCTGAAAGACGGAAAATTTTAATAAATTAGTGTATTTTTTTGAAATCGAAAAATATCGATGCTTGGTTATTCCGACAAGTCGGATTTCCAGATTAAAATACATGACATCCTATGGGATATAGAGCTGTATACAGTTCTTGAACTTTGTTGTTGCTGATCTCGATATCTAACGTATTTGTTTAGCATTGAAGTCGCTAACTTAAATACAGCGACATTTGTATCGTTAAAAAAAAATACTTAAAATTTACATTTATCTGATGTTCTTGTTGTTTTTATAGTACTGTAGGAAACACTGACTGTTTTCAATCGAAAGGGTGCTTCTTTATAACCCGCTTTATCTTAATTAATCTTGTAAGTCATTTTTTTAATTACTTTTGTTTATAACAGCAATTCCACTCCTTGCTCCCTTTTGAGGCAAGAGTGGAGGCAACTTTTATAAAGTTATATATGAATGGTTTGCCGTCTCTGTTTAACAGAGTTTATAACTGACTTTGGTGTTTATTTAGATCGTCTGCTTAACATTATTTTAAAAACTTTTTGAATTTCCCGCGCAGTTATTCCAAATGCAACAGTGCTACCGTCACCTATAATGTACCAGTGGGCAACTTTTTAATTTTGAGCAAGCTACGTCGTTCAGTTGGTGTTTGATAGCCGTTCAAAGCAGACAACTTCGTGAATTTTTACGCAAATGGAAAAAAGTGAATGGGGAATTCAAAAATTCACTGACTTATCAAACCGTCCTCGTAGTTAGAGAACTACATATAGTTTTCAAGAGCAACTCATTTTTGTTTGATGGACTTAAATAGTGTTTTTCGTTCTGTAAGTTTAGCTGACCACATCATGCCTTGGGTGTCAGTTCTGTTTGACATATTTTATAGTAGTGCTAAATCAGGACTATGAAATTTATAAATATTTATACACAATATACAAATATTGATTTTAGATAAAAATGTATTATAAAAAACCTTTTAAGTTTTAGTATCCCAAATAAGAGTTACTCTGTAAATATATTTGTTTTGAGTATCGTAAAAGCAGAAATGTTCGTAAAATGTGATTATAAATTTTTTTTTTTCAATTTCAGGGAAGTAAAAAATCAAGTTGCCGTTTATTAAAGATATATGTAAATATATATATGTCTTAACTAACTTAAATCTGATCTTATTACCATATTATCCCTTTTGAAGTGTGTTTATGAATTTTCAATCCCTTTAACTTCAATACATTAAAGGCTGTGCTGAAAAGAATTTCATCTCATTTTTTTCATTTCATTTCAGTTTCGAAACTTTTCCATTTCAACAACTTTTCGAAATAACTGCTTTGAACTGGTTAATGTGAAGTTCTGCTTTAAATATGTATCTGTGAAATATGAAGTAGAGTTCGAATTTTAGTTTTGCTCCACTTAGGGTTACTATTTTTGTCCACTTTTAACAAATTTTTTATTTCTTATTTATATAGAAAATCTACGAGTACATTAATTTCTAATAAAAACTATGGAGCGCATTTTAATTATAACTTCAGAAAGCTTACTGAAAAAAATTTTATTTAGCAATTCAGTAGTTATTTATCTGACAATCAATTTAATTAAAACTAGTCAAGATAATATTTCAAACTTACCGAAATCTGCTAAATAAAACTATTTTAAATAGGTATTCTTATGATTGTATGAAGTTGCTTGTATTAAGAAATAACTGAAGTTATTAGCTTTCTTCATAATGTAAAATTTCGTTTTTATACCTTAATTTTAATTGTACTCCGCGTATATACCATATGTAAATGTAGCTTTGATAAATCAATTTGTTTAACTCACAAAATCTTTATTCTCTATTTTTTCTTAGGTTTCAGTAGTATATCTTAAATTTTCAAGTTATGAATAAGCTGTATTAATTAAGCTGGATTAGCATATATACCATATATAGAACAACATAAGCTTCTAATTATGATTTAATAATTCACAAAATAGCCTATAGCCATCTAAGAACCAACCAGAAGAGAAATTCCAGTGATTACTCACAGTTTCTACTAAATAGAACAGCTTTCTGACAGGAAATTCTTGTGATTCCTGCCAAAAGTCTATTATTGTTTCTATAGAGAGTTTAAAATGTAGCCTTACAAAGAACTTCGGAAAGAAAGTGGTTTCTTGCATGTGCTTAATTTTTTTAAAGTTTTTAAAAAAAAGTTTGTGAGGTATTGATCAATATTTCATAAATTTCGATTTCCTTACTATGCTTAAACAAATTATGTCAATCGGTTATTGTTCTCTTAGATAAGTTGAAGTTTCCAATTCTACTTTGCAGTAATAAATTTCTTACTTATTATAATGTATTAACATTTGCCTGATTTGAAGTGATCCGACAACCAACTCGGTTAATTTATGACACGAGTTATGTTGAGCTGTCAATTGTCATATTTTTAATGCGCTTAAGAGTACGCTGAGATGCGATTTGTTTAAACTTTTTAATTCCTGGAGAGTTGTTAACAAATTTGCCTTGTTCAATTTGTGGTTGTATTATGACACTCCATTTGGTAGGAAAATTCTTGATACAACGTCACAGCTGCGGTTCAGCGCGATAATGTTTACAATGCCTCTCGAAAGAATGCCTTTATTTACTTTGGCTCCCCTTCCATCAAAAGTAAGCAAATAAAATTTCCTAAGAGGCTTACGACTTATGGCCCTGTAATCATACAATCCAAATTAAACTTCCTCTCTTCGACAACCAGAAGAAAATTGTACGCAAGTGAAAAACGTCAAATAGCTTAACTTCAGTTGGAATGTTTTTAGGGAATCCTGCTGGCGGATGTCATTTATTATTTTCCCAGAAAACTTTTTTCGAAGAAAAGTTTTAATGTACCTCTCGCGCAAAAGGAGTAAACAATGTCAAAAAGTTTCTAATATAAACAAAATTATTTTAGATAATAAGATTTACGTGTGCTTTTATCATCAGTTTAAATTTGCTATTCATTTCAAATTCTCCGAATGTGTGAACTTTAACATAGAAAAATTCTATACAATCAAAGATTTTAAATAAATAAAGATTCTAGAAATGTAAATTTCACTTATTTAAAAACTGAATAACATTTAAATAGTATCTCATAATATAGTGAGAGAGCGTTAGAGCGTATTTTAGTAGAAAACTATTTATTATAAAAATAAGTTCCTCTAGTTTTGAAATTAATTTCCTTTACTATATTTTAAATCTACTTAATTTTCTTAATACTATCTGAGGTTCATTGTACTATCAACTAACTGCTTGTAACTTTATTAACAAATGTTCAAGGCTTAAGTTGTTGGACAAACTTATTTATTTTTATAAGAATTAACTCGAAGGATATAAAATAATTACAGCAAAAACGTTTGAATTAAATTGGCATTTAAGTTTATAATTAATAGAACACTTGAGGTAAAAGGGTCAAAGAGAAGAAGAAAAATCTTTTCCAGCTGACTAAACACTAAAACGATTCAGCTCCCATGGCTGCAATAACATTGATTGCTTTAAATCGATTTTTAGCCAACTAATCTAGCGCTGTCCATGACTCTGTCATTATGTATTGGCAAAGCTATTACTAGCACTGCATTTTACAATTTTAAATCAGAAAAAAGCTTTTAGCACATCTACAAGGACTACGAGTAAATTATATACAAACAGTCAGTACAGCCATTGAGCAATTCTGTGCTCTCATTGTGTGGTTTTCACAATAAATTCTACGTTGCGGTTTATATCGTTACATAAATCAACTTGAAAGATATCGAAAGTCTTTATGTGTCCAACTATTTCTGCTCCTATATTTCGAAAATGTGTGGCCATTGTGATATGGCATGCAGCCAGAACATTTTTTCTCATTCCTCATTCTTGAGCTGCCATTCTATACCATAGCACACCACCCACTTCTGCCACAAGAATGGAAGTCAACATCAATGTGGGCCACTTTCGGTTTGATTCGATATTGGATTTTGTTTATGAAAATGGCATCGAATAATAACAGAAATTTAACTGCAATTCAAGCAACTTAAAGCTTCAATTTCTATACATATTGCCAGCAATGAATGCGATTTTTTTAATAATGTATAAAAGTATCTGCGGCTTTGGGCTTTGATAGTTTTAAATTGCCTCCTACGTGAAAGCTGAGTGTTGTAAATATCACAAATCAAGTACGCATCTCATGAGGTGTGCAGAGCAGCAATCTGAATTGAATATTTGATTGACTGCTTGTAGCAATTTGGTGTTTATTTGTGTTTATCTGCAAACAGTTCGTTAAGTTTGATTTCTCGTCGCTTCGTTTGGCTCACCTGAAGGCATAGATGATGAAACAATAATGCAAAAACCCTCACACGAAATATTCGTTATTATGTTTACTTTGTGGAGCGGTGTTTTGTTTTGGGCTGTTTACAAGCTTTGTAAAGAATTTCGTTAGAAGCGCATTTACTTAGCCCCCTGAATTGAATCTAGTCTTTGTTATAGCAAAGTAGATTTGACTCTAGCATGCATTCCTTATTAAGAAAAACCATTTTGGTTTACGCAGTTTACACACAAACAACTATCTTTTCAAATTAAAAAAGCTCAGAAAAAGTGTATGCATCCCAACTGAAACGTAGTTACGTTTTTCATCCCGCGAATGTGGCCAATAATTGACAATAATGTATCACACCAATTTAGTTGGATAGATGGTGCAAGGAAAATGCTGACAAAAAGTATCATTAAAGCTGTTCTTTATCTTAGACGATACCAGCCTATTCTTGCTTTTTAAAATGCTTTCATTTCCTAATACAGATGATTATATCGCTTCTATTTTGTGCAAAAGTGAGAAGAACACCATAGTTAAAGCAATATGTCTGGGTCGCTGCTAAACATGTGAAAATGTAAACTGTACATCGTCGTTAAAATTCCTATTATTCTCGATATCTTCATTTTCAAGTGCAGAAACTATATCTGTTGTTGTCTGAATTCCAAAACAATTTATCATATTACAAGATTAAATAAAATCTGGCTCCAGACTGTATAGGCTCGCTAAACTGAATGCGACTTCAGACTCAATACTCCTAACTAGTTCATTAATATCGGTCTTTATGCATTCGTCTAAATATAAATTGAATTCTGTCAAAGTTTCATTCAATCCGGAAAACAATTTTTAAACTCTATTATCTTCTGTTTTAATAGAAATGGCGTTACCATTGTACTGTGATTGGCTTAATGTGCAGCCAGAAGTCAAAAGGTGTTAAACCAATGTTGTAATAGCACAAGAGTTTTTGTGACTAAAAACCGAATAAATAGAAAACAAACAAAAAAGGACCGTTCGTTCTAGAGGTTTATTTTATTCTAACATAATTTAAATTATACAAAAAACTGTATGAAAGCTTATACACAATATAAGCTGTACTTAACACTAAAGTAAGAGTTTCTAACTTAAATAATACAAAATAGGCGTACTAAATACAAATTTTACTGGGTGATCCAACAAATATATAGCATGAAAGTTGTGAAACCACATAATTGGAGTTTTTTGGCAAAATTGTCTAAAACAACCAATGTAATGTGGTACCAACTACTAATTTCTACCATAATCGTAAAACACGAGGATCTTGAATTAAAATTTACACCTTATTTTTCGACTACCGTGGTAATTTCGTGAACAGACATAATATTGTCAGATGAGCTATACTCTGCTCAACCTAATTATTACATTTTAAGAAATTCGTCCGAAATAGATACAGATTTTAAAAGTCTTCTACTTTATAGTCTCGCGTGTATGGTATACATCTATTCCTCTTATAACCAAAATGTTTCAGGTAATTCATCTTAAGGTGCGTAATAAATCCCAAGCCAACTGAAGGCTACATCTGCCATTCATTGTCTTCGTACCATCATAGAAGAAGTTTACAAGATGAACTTATCTACAGTTAGTACAATATGTAATAGTCCGTTGATTGATTACTTGCACTAACTCACAATGATGAGGGACTGAAGATATAATAGCAAATTAAATACCATTTTAACCATTGATAAATCTACGATGACGCCTACAACAACATCGAAAAAGCTGTGGCATCTATAAAGATTATACAAGCAGAGTCCAAGTAAAAAAAAAATAGCTATTTTAATCAAAACTAGGCAATTTAGAATAGCTAAACCATTGCGCATTTGTCTAAACTTATATTTCATTCTTAATAATGCCAGCAATTGTGCCTAATGGATCAGGTTTTTTGCTAAGGTCACTTGTCTTTTCTTTGTTAATCTTCTACTGAATTTCGTAACTCATTTACTCTCTGTGCTTTTAAAAAATAATTGAGAGTTGAATTTAGTTTCAACCACAAAGTTGATATTTTCCTCATTTGTTCGCTTATTTGTTTTTACCAATGGATTAAGTTTTATTTATAAGGATTATGCAAAAGATTCATTTAAGAAAGGTTTGTCTTAAGTGATATTATTACAATATCTTTTAGCTGCTCATATTAGTGTACACTCTACACTAATATGTACACCGATCTGTTAAAGTACACTCTTTAACAGATCATTTTAATTACACATAAAACAATATTACAAAGTTAGCTATATATACTGACAGCCTGAATACATAAGTTTATTTAGACGATGACTCGCATTTTCTGGTTGGCTGATATCACAATAAACTAATATTTAACGAATAATTAAATCAAAGAGAAAGTCAGTTAATTAAAATATTCAAGTTTATTATTTTAATATAATACAACTTCAAACCCTTCTACTCAAATATTCAAGTTTGGGATTTTTTATTAGTTCATTTTAAATTGTTTCTTGTCTCTTTCTTTTAGTGTTGCAACAGGTAAGGGATTGCATCGATAAACACTCTTAAAGTACATAGTGTGGAATAGAGTATATTCCACTTGGTAAGACGCTTAGTATTTATTCAATGTGAAATAAATATGTACTCCCATTTCAAGCGAATGTCATCGAAATCACCTCATGATATTACTTTATTAATATATTCCTGCTTTGTTTACTCTTTCGGTATGTCATAGATTTAATTGCAAGCTAATCTATTTTTTGATAAATAAAATAATCAATTTAATCATTTTAATTCTAACTATTTCGCTTTAAATTCACTGGGGTACAATTGTTTCACACAGACTTTCACAGTATTGTTTTATCTTGAATCGCTACAAACTTAATCAAATCGACAAGTGGAATAAACTTGCCCGACTATTATAATCAAAATAAAAGAACAGAAGCTTTAGACATTTTAACAGTTGATTTCAATTTCCAAAACCTGCGATTTTGTCTAGATTGGACAAAAGTATACAAGTATGCATTACTTCTAATTTGACAGATTTAAAGTTCTTATAACTTGTAGTCCAACAATTATATAAGGACCTCTAAAATTTTTAAACTAACATTTTTAAATACTTACTCGATATAGCCAAAAAATGCAATTAAATAAATTAATTTTTTTTTTGATTCACCTATGTCTAAAAATCATTTTTTCTGTGATTTTTGGTTTTTGCGAATATCATATTTACCGATATTCCAATTTTTGGGGATCAATTTTGAATGATATTCTCATATCTCAATAATAAAGGATTGAGTTTATAGCTCTATTAGGGATATAAGATTATATAAAAACTAGATTAGATTAGAGATTATATCTCTATTTCTAACATCATGATTTGGCCAAACAAGCTTAAAATTTACTCACAAAAACACACTCCTTCTTGAATTAAAATAATTCCTCCTATTCAAAAGTACTTTCTTCATATATTACAATCCGGTACTTCGTACTGCAATCCGGTACTACAATTGCTTTATATGGTTTATTTATATACATTTATCCCAAATAATGATTTCGTATATACTTAATATTTTGGAAATTTCTGACTTTTTGTTAATGTTCCAGTTCAAATAAACTATTTGTATCACATTTATTGATAGTGAAAGGTATCAAAGCTCTCAAAATGGGGAATTTACTTTCCGATAATATTACGAATAATTTTATTTATCTTTAGATACTTACTAATGAGAGACTGAAAATTAAAGGCTTAAACTATTCACTTCTTTTTGGAATATTGAGTAATATTAACGTGGTTTGTTTCATTTTCTATAAAATGCATTACTGTGTTAAAGATTTCATTTTTTGGATCTTAGAAAAATCTTTCAGTTCTTTTTGGTAAGCCGGTTATTTCCACTATAAATCTCTACCTCCTATATCATTTTCCTTATTTCCCTTAACGATTTGCTAGCTATTTCAGCTTTGCGAATTTTATATTAGCTTGGCAAATTAATTAACATGAGAATAAAATCACAATTTAGTTATGTAGCCAATGTTGAATTCCCACATTTTTTTATTTAATGCTTATTGAACATAGGTTGTTAGCAAAACCTTCTTCTAAATAATTTTGATTTTCAAAACAGATTTATTTTTATAAAGTTTTATTTACAAATTAACAGACATGTAATGTAGTAGAGCCATCTAGATCAGAAAAGTTTTGGCTCTCAATACATCAAAAACCAAATTTTAAAAATTTCTGTCAATTCGTTGCTAAACTTTAGAAGAATAGTGTTATCTTTCCAATTAAGCCCTAAATTACTGAGCTATAGAACCATCAAATTGTTTTAACACAGGTTTTAAAATTCTTAAAAATATAATTTTTTTTAAAAGTTAGACCGATTCGAATAGCAAAGAAAGACAAAGACAAAAATTTTTTATTTAATTTATTGAAATTTGGCTGACCATACAACGCTGTTTCGAGTATTGCCAAGTACTCTTCATCAGTGGTCTTTGGAAATAATCGAATTTTTATTTAATTAGTTTATAGTCCGTATATAATTTGTTTGGACTGCAAGTGCCAGGCTTAGAACTCGTGCCTGTCAAATTAGAAGCGATGACTAATCGTCTTTATCCACAAGAAGCCAAGGCTGCACAAACATTCAATGCTCAAGTTCCAGGTTTTATTGACACTTATTTTTATTTAATTAGTGACACCAACCAAAGCACTTGCCGTGCTTTAAATTAGAACGAGCTTATAAACTACAGCTTTATTTGGAAACACAAGTTCAACAATTTGAAAGTTAATCTTTGAGCTTGCCTATTTTTGTTTCAAAGCTATTCTTTTTGTAGAGACATCTGATATGCATATTTTTTTAACTTACTATATGTAAAGCGCCTTTTTTGGGTGCAATTTTACAAAGAAGCTATGCAAATGTTTCTCTACAAGTTCGCTAATCACGTTAAGGAAAAGCTGAACAATATTATTGTTCATATATCCTATAATTCTAATTTTTAAGGTAAATTTTTTTTTTTTTTTTGCCGATAATGGTGTGTCTTTTTATGACGAAAGAAACTATTTAAAAGTTAGACCGATTCGAATAGCAAAGAAAGGCAAAGACAAAAGTTTTTTATTTAATTTATTGAAATTTGGCTGACCATACAACGCTGTTTCGAGTATTGCCAAGTACTCTTCATCAGTGGTCTTTGGAAATAATCGAATTTTTATTTAATTAGTTTATAGTCCGTATATAATTTGTTTGGACTGCAAGTGCCAGGCTTAGAACTCGTGCCTGTCAAATTAGAAGCGATGACTAATCGTCTTTATCCACAAGAAGCCAAGGCTGCACAAACATTCAATGCTCAAGTTCCAGGTTTTATTGACACTTATTTTTATTTAATTAGTGACACCAACCAAAGCACTTGCCGTGCTTTAAATTAGAACGAGCTTATAAACTACAGCTTTATTTGGAAACACAAGTTCAACAATTTGAAAGTTAATCTTTGAGCTTGCCTATTTTTGTTTCAAAGCTATTCTTTTTGTAGAGACATCTGATATGCATATTTTTTTAACTTACTATATGTAAAGCGCCTTTTTTGGGTGCAATTTTACAAAGAAGCTATGCAAATGTTTCTCTACAAGTTCGCTAATCGCGTTAAGGAAAAGCTGAACAATATTATTGTTCATATTTCCTATAATTCTAATTTTTAAGGTAAATTTTTTTTCTTTTTTTTGCCGATAATGGCGTGTCTTTTTATGACGAAAGAAACTATTTAAAAGTTAGACCGATTCGAATAGCAAAGAAAGGCAAAACAAAAATTTTTTATTTAATTTATTGAAATTTGGCTGACCATACAACGCTGTTTCGAGTATTGCCAAGTACTCTTCATCAGGTCTTTGGAAATATCGAATTTTATTTAATTAGTTTAGTCCGTATATAATTTGTTGGACTGCAAGTGCCGGCTTAGAACTCGTGCCTGTTAAATTGAAGCGATGACTAATCGTGTTTTCCTCCAAGAAGCCAAGGCTTCTTAATTAAAATTCGATTATTTTCCAAAGACATGATGAAGAGTACTTGCATACTCGAAACAGGTTGATGGTCAGCCCGATTTCAATAATTAAATAAAATTTTTGTCTTTGCCTTTCTTTGCTATTCGAATGGTCTAACTTTTAAATAGTTTCTTTCGTCATAAAAAGACACGCCATTATCGGCAAGAAAAAATTTACCTTAAAAATTAGAATTATAGGAAATATGAACAATAATATTGTTCAGCTTTTCCTTAACGCGATTAGCGAACTTGTAGAGAAACATTTGTATAGCTTATTTGTAAAATTGCACCCAAAAAAGGCGCTTTACATATAGTAAGTTAAAAAAATATGCATAACAGATGTCTCTACAAAAAGAATAGCTTTGAAACAAAAAAATAGGCAAGCTCAAAGATTAACTTTCAATTCGTTGAACTTGAGTTTCCAAATAAAGCTGTAGTTTACAAGCTCGTTCTAATTTAAAGCACGGCAAGTGCTTTGGTTGGTGTCACTAATTAAATAAAAAATAAGTGACAATAAAACCTGGAACTTGAGCATTGAAAGTTTGTGCAGCCTTAGCTTCTTGTGGATAAACACGATTAGTCATCGCTTCTAATTTGACAGGCACGAGTTCTAAGCCTGGCACTTGCAGTAAAAACAAATTATATACGGACTATAAACTAATTAAATAAAATTCGATTATTTCCAAAGACCACTGATGAAGAGTACTTGGCAATACTCGAAACAGCGTTGTATGGTCAGCCAAATTTCAATAAATTACATAAAAAAAATTTTTGTCTTTGCCTTTCTTTGCTATTCGAATCGGTCTAACTTTTAAATAGTTTCTTTTGTCATAAAAAGACACGTCATTATCGGCAAGAAAAAATTTACCTTATAAAAATTAGAATTATAAGATAATGAACAAT
>NC_051846.1:87914138-87918399 GCF_002237135.1 Teleopsis dalmanni
TTATGATGCGCACCAGCAAGCCGCTAAAAGCTAAGAATTATGATTACATCGAAAAATCAACAGCGGCATGTCGAAAACTTTCGAACACCGGAACTTCGGTGAGCAAAATAAAAAAAAAATCGCAGTTTCAGAAATCTTTGATAGCTGCAATAGAAGGTGAGTATGAAGTAATAAATTCTGTACATATTTTTACTGATTAAATTTTATCTTTGAATAAAACATTTTGTTATGTTCAAGAAATGTTTTTATTTTTTCTTTATACATTACTTATATATCAAATTTATTATTTATAATAAAAACATTTTAATAATTTTTATTTACTAAAGTAATAATATTAGATTATTTTTCGTTGATCTACCATTCGCACAACTAGATATGATGCAAGTCAATATTTAATTATGTTTATTAACGCATTTACAAAGAATAGTTTAATGTTTCGTACTATAAACTTAAATAAATTTCTAAAAAAAACAACACCGTTTTTGTTGCAAATTCACTTTTTATTCACATTGCATGTGTGTTAACATTTGCATAGTAGTTTTCTCTTCTCTTTTCTTAAGCTCCCTCGCAAATTTTGCTCAAGCAAAAAAAAAAATAATAATAATTACTAGTAATAATTGGCGAATAAATTTCGTACAGAAAACTTTAAATGTCAAAAATTGATGAATGCTTTCATCAAATATTTGTTGATCGGAATACCAGTTAGAGGAGTGTCATACCAACATTTTGTATAGGTTGATGTTGGTTGATGTAAGGATTGACTGACCAATGGTGGATGCACTTAGAATGCTTTAAGTTCATCCGATGATATTAACGTACCATTAAACACCGGTTGTGATATCTTCAACGCCTAAAGTCAATTAACCAAAATCTTCAAGGTAAATAAAAAAAATATTTTTTTTAATTTCAGAGGAATATAGAAGCAATAATATGTGAGGAAATATTCCACTCCTTTTCATTAAATTTATGGTTAAATATTAATTTTTAATTATTTATGTATTTTACAATCTTAAAACTAATTTATCGTCAATATTTCATAAGAATATTCAGATGAAAGCAAAGATTTTCTGATTGTGAAGACAATACTCTAACAAACTCTAACAAACTCTAACAAAAGAATCATTTTTTTCTATTCAAAAGAATTGATGACAGTCGTCACAAAAACCGTTACCATTAACCGCATTAACAACAGCGGAGACAAATGTTTTAAGCATTTATTTTACTGTTATTTGTTTAGGTACAAGATTTTCTATCAGATCCGTCGTTTTTGTACTCAAGCAAGTATTTATGTTGAAATCAGTTTTTTTATTTCAAAAACTGTCAATTTAAATGCCGTTTTATGCAGATTTATGCCTAACGAAGTAAAACTTAACACTCACACACACGCACACATGCAAATAAATGTGTTTTTACAGCAACAGAGCAACAGAGGTTTCATCAATAAAATTATAAATGCACAGACTTGGAATGGTGGAATTCTCCTCAACCCCTAACCTTTAACGTCAATAAATGTTTAGTTGCAGCAGCGCCTAGGTTAGCATGACAATTGAGCATTGAATCAATACGTAATGCATTCGTTCGCCCGTATCATAATCGTCTTTATGAAGGTACAACGCCGCTGCCCCGCGTGCGAACCCGTTCAGATTTACACCAGCGAAGTAATTTGGCATTTAAAGTTTCGAACAATACTAGACTCACTTATCGTTTTGAAAATCGAAACTCCATTCAATTGGTATAGCGATCAGCAAATGCTGAATGGAACAATAAATTAAAAAAATTAAATAAACAAAACAGATATTAGACAGACAAGAAAGCAAGAAGCAACATTTCAAATTCGATGTCGTAATGTAACGATACTGTTGCCACAATCATTTCGTTTGTTTCGTTTTGTTGCGCTCCTCCGCTTCACCGTTTCTCCTTCGAAACTTTGAACAGACAGGGGCACAGGCACATCATGCAACTTGTAAACAAAACAGAAAAACAGAAATGAACTCATTCAAATACTCAAGGCATTCGTACCATTTACAGCGCTTTGGTAAATACTTAAATATAATCACTTCCAATTTATTTCATTTAACAACTTTCGCATCACTCAAAAGAAGAAGGAGCACCACTGAAATCTCTAACCCAACACACACACACAACACACACTTTCTCTGTCGAGTTGGAAACGATTTTGAATGCACAATGTCTGGTTGCTTCCTATTTCAAATTTTCTAAAGGCAAAAGCAAAACATGAGAAAAAACAAAACAACTGCGAAAGGTAAAATACAAGTGTGCAATGAACTCCGTTCCACGTTTTTTTTGTTTCTCGTTTTATTTCTGTAATTTGCAAAGACAAATCCGCTTTGCCGTTGCTGAGGATGTAGGTTAAAGATGCTGTTAACTTACACCGTACCACTGGTGCTTAACTACTCGTTAGCTGAATGAGCCATTCATGCGTTAAGGAACATGCATACAAGCACACACACACACACAAACTTACACACAATCATGCAAATCGTGTCATTTATTATTAAGCACAAATTTAATAGTATTTCTTCATGTCTTTCAGATATTTAGACAATCCACGAAATTCAAATTATTAATATTAAGCACATCGACAAAATAAATTATTATTATTATTACTAAGAAACTTACTTTGTACAAAAATGTATACGGCAAAAATTATCCAAATTTCTTGCAGTTTAATTCCAACAAAAATATCAACTCTTAATGGCATTAATTTATATAAAGTTGTTTTTTTCTTATTGTAACCATAATTTTCACATTCACAAATTTATAATTTCAATTATATTATTTTCTATAAATTATTTAATAAAATATATATGCTTTTTATACACAACATTGGTGAGATTATTAAAAATTAGTTTTATTGCTTTTTAGTTATATTCTTTCAAAGTAATCACGTTTAATATTTTGTTTTTATTTAATAATTTCTTCTATTTACACAAAACCGATTGTTGTTGCTTTAAAATATCCGTTCAACCGAAAACCGCCCCTTACACTAACGACCGCTTTCGACAAAATCAAAAAACAGAATGAACATTCATTCGCGACGCTTTGAAAACGAAACCTTTGTGGAACTAAAATAACAGCTGTTCTTACATAAGCAATTACAATCATTACTCCTCTGTTAATAACAGTATCTTAAATACTGGATCTATGGTAACCAACTCCACGAAATATTTAACAGAAAACCAATATGTCTTAAAATCGGAATGCAGTAAATAATATTACATAACTAAGAATTTGACTAAAGATTGAATATGATATGTTACAAATTGAGATAAGTGACTTAAGGCCGATGCTTATGTTAAAAACAATATGTATATGTATGTAAATAGATGAAAGTAAGGTGGAGTATGGTAAAATCAAACACAACAAAGAAAAATGTCAAAGTTTGGTGTTGCTAAGTATATCATCCTAACCTGCTACTACTCAGTTTTACTTAGAAGGTAAAAAGTACTACCAATGAGACTTGATAATTAATTTATATATTACTACATTATATGAATATCAATATTGAAATAATATTAGTAAATACAATATTCATACATTTTAAATAATTAATTTTCAATACAATAAAAAAATCGTTATTAATTTTGTTTTTTAAAAACATTTTTAGTTCAGAGTGCAAAATAATGGTAACTCTATTTAAATGTATTCGTTTAAAACTCTGAGAAATGTATCCAAAACTTTTTAGTTCTGTTGATAACATAAATAATTGAACAGTATTTCTTTATGTTAAATATAACAGAAATTGGATGTACTCTCTAATTTAACTTTGAATGCTTAACATATTTATTGAATAAAATTTCGGATGACGTATTTATCTAATATAACCTACCTCAAATGCCAGAAAATCATTGCAAGTCAAAGGCGGAAAAGTATTAAGTAAAATATTATGATTAACACAGAGTGTTTCTTTTCGAAATGTTAATTTAAAGTTTTTGCTTTTGCTGGTAAAAACAGTATTTGAATTGAAAACATGAAGTACTACAGATAATGCATTGAAGTATCTTCTTATATATATTCTTCTTATATAAATAAATTTTAATAAAACTTAAACAAATTTTTATTTTTGCAATATACATAAAACTTTATGCTTTATTTGTAAATAAACATATTTTTATTTTATTATATAGTTAAATTATTATTAAAAATTTACATAGAATTTAATTTTAATCGTTTGAAAAATATTTTAAATTTTCACCGAATATTTCCTTCATTATTAACACCGAAGTAAATCGATACGGAA
>NC_051846.1:87918499-88186101 GCF_002237135.1 Teleopsis dalmanni
TACCTAAATGATGAGATATATCCTAGTGTGATGTATGTAAAGATGTGGCAATAATTTCGTTGTGATACTGCGACATGATCACTTTATGCAACACGTCTAAAACTCGAGAAACGATAAGAAACTTCCTTCCTTTATTTCTAAAAATTGTTTAAGAGATGCATTTAGTATCCAAGTCTGTAGTGAATTCGAGGATATAACCGAAAAAATTAGGGAAAAATATATTGCCACTGAAAAAATAGTGATATTATTCGCCAGTATAGTTTTGCGATAAAGGAGTCAGTCCAATTAACAGGATGTGTTTGTCGAATACACACTTCTGGTAGAACATTCATAAATTCTTGCGTACGCAGAAAGCATTTGGAACATTTATGAAAATCTTCTTCTTAAGATACATGCTCCAAAAATCTAATAGTTCTGGCATATTTTAATAAAAAACGTAGACTCTTGGGTGAAGATTATGCTGATGTTCATCAAGTAGTATCATTTTGGAACTGGTGTTCTCAACTAACTTCCAGTGAATAATTCTTCTACAACATATAAAAGTTCAGTAGTATCAATAAAAAGAGAGATTTTAATTATTTGAGACTCTCTGTTCTTTATTTTTTCTTAATCTGAATATATTTTCCTTGTAGAAAGGCAAATTATTCAAGTTTCATTTGTTTCATAATAGATATATTGAAAATGCAATTTTATGAAGAAATGTATGATGTGCAACTTGCAATAGTTTCTTCTATGTTGAGACCTTTTCTACTAGCTTTTCTAAGTTATTGTTAATTATTACTTAAGTAGAGATCATTTATTTTTTTGGACACTATTTCAGCGATTACTTCTTTTTCAAATAATGTAAACAAATTATCAAAGTGACTTTTTTCACCATAGTTCATAATCTAGTAATTCGAGACCCATCATATAAGAACACACACAGTTAGCGGGTGCAGGGTATCTAATATTTCTGCACTGTGATCAGAGACAATGATTTTATTTTGATCGGTATTTAAGGTAACCACGCTAAAACTAGAGTTGAGACACACAAAGCATTTACATTTACATATTTGTGTGATAAAATGTGTTTTATAGAGTTTTATAGAACAGCTTCCTATAATATATGTCTGATACGAGTCGCAGTATCTTCTCTCAGTCGCATTTTGAGTAGTGAAATTTTTGCGTAATGGAGAGTTTGCGGTTCGAAACAATCAATTCAGGAAATAGACCGCTTGGGAATATTAATTTTAGGCACTATATTTTCCTGAAATGAAGAAACTTCTAGTAGTAAAAAATGGTTGCAAAACTTTAATTATTTCTCTAATTAAGTTATTACATTCACGCTATCTTATTCAATTTATTATGTCTCCATTGCCGTATAATAATAGCTAGATATTTAACTTATGAATAAATAAAGTAATCCGTCACTGCAAGCACAGTCTGATACTAAGCAAAGAGCTACGCTAATTTCATATGCTCGAATATATTTAATGTAGTAACAACGTGTTTGTATCTTTTTAGTCATGCCGGACGTGTTTTCTAATAATATATAAATAACAGCCTTGATTATTAAATCATCGCTTTAAGTTGAAATAGCAACAAAGATTTATGCAATTCCAACTATCAGTCCCCAACGAACGATTATATTACAATAATTTCCTATTGTGACTGTAGGTAAGGTGTGTCCTACTAACAAAACTGAATTAAATGAAAAACTTTAACCGATAATTACAGAAAATGTTTCTCGAAGTAATATAATTGCTATAAAAGCTGGCTAAAAATTCATACCAATATAAACGCAGCATTTATGAGTAATTGGACGACAATAATATTGGAATTAGTGTTGAACATCCAATACGAAACCCTACCATGAAGGTTGGTATTAGAAAATTTCAATGGAGCAAATTGAAATTAGTTTCCGAACGGTTACGTGAAATTAAATTACTACATCTGAAACTTAATCCCTGCGTGACCATATGAATTGCAAATCAATTTATACTTTTGTGAAAGTTCCTAATAATTGCTTATGTTGCCACAATGGTTCATTGGTGGACCATAGTTGGAAACTCTGATTTATAATCCTTCGTCACGAAACCAAATTATATTGCGTGAATGCTCTAGTTTATTTTGCTTTTATACTAGCGGATGCAATTATTGTAATGTCATAACAGGCGTTGAGGCAAATCGTTGCAATCATTTTAATTTAGTTAATAGCAGTTCGTGCGATTTTCGAAATAATTCGAAGTATTTAAACTACGTTAAAACAATTAAAAACTTTGTGCTGGTCGATGTCAAACGAAAAATACCCCACCACCCGCAATATACCTTCGTAGACTTCTGCTGAATAGTTACCTGCTTTCTTCTTGGGTTTGAGAAGTGCAAACATTTTTGGAAAAATCACTAAATTATAAATTTATATGTTAATTAACAGCAAATTAATTAAGCATATTAACTAACGTTTTTCAAAATGAAGTGTTGGTCTCAGGATCACTTCACTTATTTTCGCAAATCAGGAACATTAAGAAAGTCAAAAAATAGAAGTTCACTTAAATTGTTTTAAAAATGATGTTTCTTTACAGGCGAAGTTTAGAGAAATACGACACATTTATGGTTATCATAATCGATAAACAGAACTTAGTATTCATAAGGTAATTGAAAAATTACTTGCTTACTTATTAATCACTTATAAGAGATAAAAAAAATAATGATGTTGTTAATCAAGATGTGGTTGAAACTTAAGTAAATCAATTAAACATCGTTTTTAAGAACTAATACTTGTGGTACCAAATGGCATATGGAGCATAAATTATAATTTAGTTGATCCGAGTACTTGAACGAAATGACCATTTACTGCTTAAAAATTCTGCAGAGCGAAGTTCAGATCAATTATTGCATGGAAAAATCATTTTCTATGATTAAGGTAATTTCTGGTTAAATAGCACAGTATAATGCTTCAGAAATATGAATATTAATTTTTTGTGATTTAAAGAAGATGATTTGAACCTGAACGATATGTGATTTTTAAAGGCTATATGGTATATAATTATTTGTGTGATATATGAAACAAATACAGTGAAACAAATGGCACAGAAAGTGTGTTTTAGAATCAAAATTTTTTAAATTTTAAAGTCGAATGATTGTATAAATAAT
The DNA here is from genome assembly GCF_002237135.1 of Teleopsis dalmanni. Classification (NCBI taxonomy): domain Eukaryota; kingdom Metazoa; phylum Arthropoda; class Insecta; order Diptera; family Diopsidae; genus Teleopsis; species Teleopsis dalmanni. The sequence continues at coordinate 87,921,632 of NC_051846.1, forward strand.
CATTACTTTTCATAAAAATTTCATGAAAACGTCATATTGATATCTTAATTGATTAGTTTTCATTTTAAATTAATAATGTATATTTCGCATTTAATCAGATTAATTAACATATATTCAAATAATATAAATAATATGTATATATATATATATATAAGTTACAAATTGTATTTCCTTTTAATAAAAAGTGAAACACAACCGATTCGTTTGATTCTTCTTTATTGAATAATCCATAAAAGGTAATGTTTCACAAAAGAAACATTAATTCTAGGCTTGCAATTTGCAGGCCTCATTTCCAGCCTTTGTACTGAGTTATGTTTACAATAAAATAATATATTTACGTTAAATAAGAAATCTGGAAGTGTAAGCACTACATTATATGTTTAAGGTATATTAGTTAGGGGTAAGACTATGTCACTTGTATACATATATATACAATATATAGTTTTCTTTTGATCATTTTTTATATTTCTGTTCCATAAAATAACAGTTGATGTTGATGCTATATACTTTGTAACTAATATATACAATGTATTTATACATTGTAACTAATATCTAGTCGTGACTTTTGCTCTATAATGGCATATTCGAGTTTAATTACTTGTCCACAAATTGTTACACTAAGTATAATTTAAAAAAAAAAGAATATAATTAATATATCTGAAATTAAAAATGAGTTCCAATATTAAGGACCGCAAAAATTCTTCACCAAATTAAAGCGATGAAAAGTTCTCAGACTGACTGGATGATGTTCTCTCAGTTTATACAAAATAAAATGCGGGGATATACCGAAATAAAACTTATGTGCATAATTAAATTTGAGTGAATAGCCCTTGAATGTCAATTTCACCACAAAAGGATATTTATTTTTCAATTTCAAAGGATTTTTACAGGTTTTTATGTGCACATAATTTACTGACACACCGAAGCGGTTTTACTAAGATTAACTCGTTGGCTTCGTTCCTCCATGTTTTTATCTTTTTATAAGATATTTACATATTTTTGGTTTTTATTTTCCCGTAAAGGTTTATGATAAACCTTTTATACAAAATTGGAATTTTTCCTTTTCAAGATGCTTGTATTAATTCAAACCGAGCATTTTAAACATATATTCATAAGAGCCAGGACCAACATGTGTACGCATATTCTGGACTTATACGAAACTGATGTGTTCAAATACAGGGTGTTTCCTGTATGGTTGCAGATATTATTGTATAAATTTGTGCATTGTCGTTGAAAAATGTAAAAGGAAAGGAAGAAAACAATTTCATAAAATATTTTTCAATTATTATACAGCTGGTTTATGATTTCGTTCTAATATAAACACAGCAAGTAAAATTGTTAATAAAAACTTTCATAGTAATAGTAACAAAACTCCAGAAAAATATACGAACAAAAAAGTCAAGTACGGCTTTGGATCAGTTGGTTAAGGTGCGCTGATTCTGAGCTTCACATATGGCAGGATCCGAGTTCGATTCCTGGTACTTGCAGTCTCAAAAATAATTATTTACGAATAATTAAATACAAGAGTTATTTCCAAGACCACTGATAATGGGTATTTGGCAATACTCGAAACAGCTGTATGGTCAGCCAAAAATACAATTAATTAAAATAATATAAAAAATAAAATTTTTGTTGTATTTCACTACTGTTCGAAAAAACCTCTTTATAAAATATTTTTGAAATAAATCAATTCTAAACTACAATAACTTCAATAATCCAACTCTCTAATAGGTATATATGTTGAGTCTTTTTCGATTGCATCTGTGCAATTTTACTTTTTCATATCTGGGGGTTTCTGCAGAGTCCCATCCATCTCACTGACTAGTTTGTGTGTTTTTCATAAGTTTCGTAATTATTCAATGACTGATCTCAGATCTTCGTAACACCCCTTACTGTTAGTGATTACTCTGAGATTAGATAGTGCTAACTAGGTCACAAAAACGTTGGACAGCAAATTAAAGGACGTTTAATGTCCTTAAAAGTGGGATATGTGAATCATATATGAATCATATCAAAGATTTTAAGTGTTATTTGTATGATGGGTTCGTTTGAGCACGTTTTTCTTTAATATACTTCATATCGGGAAATATGAAAAAAAAACCCGAAAAGCACTTTTGCTTACGACCCTGTATAGTGAAGGTGTTCATATAACATATTCATTTGTTTTATTTGCGTATGTGAGGGAGTCATAAAAATGTCTGTACTCTGGTTATTCGAAGATACTATGTGGATGCAGAAAGAAAATTACGTACTGCAATGAAAGATCAATTAAAATTTTAAACGAACTTCAGCTTGTTTATAATATATATTATAGGGGATTCAGTTGCGTTCCGAAAAAATTGGTGGCGATTTAAAACTAATGGCAACAGAAATAATTTACATTTAACGCAGACATATACAGGGACTACAGAGTTCAAGGAAATCTTTCACTTCCACAAAACGTGGCTTAAAGAAATTTCAAAATATTTCTATTTATTTATGTGTTAAAATATTTAAACATTAAAAATTTGGTCAAAAACTACGTTTTGCATAATTGCCAAAACCAAATATTAAAAAATTCTTTCTCTGGGTACAGTTTAATTAACATTTTGTGTAATTGAAACAATGAACTTGCAGCTCACATCGTTCTTGCATACAAATTTGGAAATTGCAGTCGCCGCAGGTAGACCTCAGGTATGTGGTAAATACGAGACAGTTATGTGATACAAATTTGGTAGCCTCTTGTGATGTGCAGCTGTTACAGTGTTTGCCCAAATAATCAACTTTTGAAGGACATGAGTTGCAGCAAATGAACGTAATTCAAATATTCATAACACGTCCTCGTTTACTTGATGCTGGATTTCTTTAAAATAACTTTCAATTCTCGTTACAATGCTTTCTGTCAGTTACTACCAGTAGTTGCCAATTTTTGCAAGATTGACACTAACATAACATTTCGACAATTAGATATGTAGTAGAGTTATATTTAAAAGGATTTGAAAGCAATATTTTAATTGGTACAATATTGCAATTGATTTTGCTTCATGTTTCCATATGTTTATATATTATTTTAAGGATATGTTAACAGTGAAGTTATAAATATTCCTACGACGCTTCTTACGACTTCTGATACTCATGATATAATTCCATTATGTCCGTAAATCACATATTTTAGTAAACTATGCAGATATTTTCACAATACGAAATATCGATATATCTTTACTAGGAAATATTATCTATTTAGTAGGGACTATATATCAACTTGAGTTTTTAAATATAACACATAGTAATTAATTTTGTGGTTCCAAAAGGAAAAATGAGTAAAGCACACATGCTTTGGGGACATCGATCAAATTTTTATTCTGTTGCATTGTTTGAAATACAACCGATTCAAATATCCATTATTTGACGGATGTTGGTTTTTATAGCACCGAAATTTGAAAAATTTTCGCATAAAAATGACCCAATACGTAACCACTAAAGAAAAACTCCACATCATGAAAACGTAAAATTACTGTTACAGTACAAATTCAAAGTGGGACATATTGTGTGCCTTATTGAAACATCTTGCTGAAATAACATACCTTCATTTCCATGTCTTTAGTTTAACGACGAAAAATATTGACTTATTATCAACTGACGCCCAAAAGAAACTAACAATTTGTTGAAACTGAATAAATGGCTTCATCTTTTCTGAAAAGTTGCCAGTGAACAAAAATATATTCTTGATCATCCTTAAGTTAGAGCTCCATCCAAATATAAATACCCATTAAACTGCACGTCACATCCCAGTTCACCTGTTCTTCCTTAGTGTGGTGCAAGGGTCTTTGACGCCTTTTGATCACTTTGGCAAAAGTTTATAGTGATTTTATAACCGTGATCCTTAGTTTGCAAGCTACGATTTTTTTTTGTCCATGAAGTATAAAAAATTCCATTTTTTTATCCATGATAGTTATGCCCATAGTCGTTATGGCAATTGTGCGGTAATTCTTAGTTGAGGTTGCGCTTTGGATCATGAAAGTCATTGTAGTTGTACTTGAAAGAAAACGCATGTTTCTTTTCTTATTTTGTAGTTAGAAATATCACATAATGAACCTCACAGTCACTAGATAGATATCTATCTATCTATCTACCTATTTTCCTACCTAACAGTCACGAAATATATATAGTAATATATAGTATATATATAACCGTATAATGTAGGATATACGGTTAATGTATTAGTTGCTTTGTTCATTCGTGTCAGTAAGCTTCCAGAAAAGCTAATTGTCCACTATTATTCGTAGCTGCTAGGAATGATTGTTTAACGTAACTAAGTAGCATTCAAGACAAAAATTTGTATGTACTTTGTTGAAAAAATTACGAAACTTACTACTTTGGCTAACATCACAGTGTTTTATTGGGATTTTATCTGTATTAAGTTTAAAAGACTTGAAATCCTTACATATGTGCTACAAACGTTGACACATTACTGAATACAAAAACAATATCTGAAAATGGATTCAAGGCATATATTTTCGAACTCATATGTTCTAAAGGTAAGTACACAAGTTTTCGAAGTGTTAGAGGAAAAGTATATTAATACTATTTATTTAGACGCTATTTATAGATTCGCTTTAATTGTGATCCAATACGTCTAAAGATTCTACATTATTACAGAGTTATCAGTACGCAACTGAATTTTAATATGTTTCAGAAGGGAGGTGACAGCAAACCCGATTGCTCACAGTAACACAACCTAGGAAGTAAATAAGCTAGGCCGTTTTCGTAAGCTGAATGATTCGAAAACCATTTTTCTACTTCAAATCCTGTCTTATCAATAATATATTTGAGTTCTATATGTCAGCAGTTATTGCTTTTGTATGCGGATTCGAATCAAAATTAATTCGAATTCCTTTTACGCGGTTAGACAGACCTTTAGAATACCGCTCAACTACATTTATGAAAATGGTCGGCTTACTGCATCACTTACAATCCGAACATAACACAGCTACTTTGTGGTCGTAAAATACATTGATACGACATAAACTAATGGGGAGTTGCTCTTGTTTAATGTTATGTGACCCAGGTCATCCAGTTAAAAAATCCATTTAAAAAAGTTAATTTAAAGTAGAGAGGCTTTCGAAAGTTTGCACTCTAACAATAGAAATTGATTTTTCTCTGTCTGGACTCATAGCCCATAGTCTACTGCGATAAGACTTAAACGGAGATCTCGACATGTTTGAATCTTCTGTGCCCTCTTTTAAAGGATTCAAGCATAGTAAAGCAAACAAGGAAAAAGGAAATAAATAAATAAATAATAATAAATAATCATTTAAGGAAGCTCAGCGAATTACAAAAAAGGGATACAAACGAGCTATTTTAAAGAAATTAATTAATTACTAAATAAAAAAATTAAATCAATGAGACCAACAAAATAAACTTCGAACACTCTTATTATTCTTCATTTGAAGATTGAATTTTTCCTTAAAAATAAAGGTCTACATATAATGTTTTAATAACAATAGGTTTTGTTCCCATTTGATTTGTTAGAGCCCAATCCAATTTTGGAACTTCCAAAACTCTTATAAGGAAAGGCTTAATTCAACGTACTTGGAATTAAATACTTTTAAGTTTTTCATACAACCTCTTGTAACGACCTAAATTAATATCAAATTAAGAGTCATAAACGAGTCGGAGTGTCAATTTTGCTATATAAGTTCGATTCCTTTTAACACTTCATATACTGTGATTGAGATTAACAAAGTTCGCAGAAAGGAATGGCGCGTATAATAGATGTTGTTGCGGGGTTTCATTTCTTAGTATGTAAAAAAAATATATCTCTAAAACTTTGTAGATATATTGTAAATAATGAAGTGGTTACCACAAAAATTGGAGAAGCTTTAATTTAAATACAGAACATGTTAAAATTCAATGATGGTATGTTTGTTTCCATATTCGATATTTATAGTCATTTGCCAATTCTTTAACTATAATAGATTTCATCATCAGAGATTTTGGACAGCAAACGCCACAATTTCATAGCCAACACGGCAATAAAGCCAAACAGCTAGCTCTATGGTCAACCAAAAATTCAATTAATTAAATAAAATAAATTTTGTTGTTGTATTTCATTGTTGTATGAATAAAAAAATATTGAATAAATCAAATAAATATTTTATTTGCTACACTTGTTTTTTATAATTTACGATCTTTTCTGTTAAATAAACTACCATAAACGAATTAAGCAAAATGTTTCGCCTTTTGCAATGTAAAATATTTCAATTTTTTAAAAAAACAGAAAAACACCGAAAAAAATACTCAGATATTTTTCATATATATACAAATTAATAAATGAATGAAATGGGAAACCCAATAAGCAGAGAAAGGAAAAAATAAACACAAAAAGGATTTTACCTAAATCGGATTTTTTTTTTATATGGCTTTCACCCCTTTTTCACTCTCATAGGATTTCAGTCGTTCCAACATTTGGAGCTTTCTTCCGGCAATTGTTTCAACAAACATACACACACACTCACACACACACATATATATATATATACTATAAGTATTCGTAATTTATATATGAGGTTTTTTAAAAGCATCAGAAATCATATGAAGACACATATATGTCAAATAATATTTTTTTTAAATTTACGAAAATGAAGTTATACTTTTTTGAGACTCAAAGTTACCATGGCCAAATAGCACTTCGGATTGCATTCACGATTAGAACGCCATTATGTGCTTTGGAAAGATGTTGCCTAATTCCGTTATAAGTGGATAGGCAGTGGATAAGTACCGAAGTCTGAGTCTGCAGCTATCGTCTCTAGTAATACCTAGATTCGATAGATGCTTTTTAGCTCCGCAATGCCCAGTGGGAAACCATGTGACAAGTCGGATGCCACTTCTGTTCAGCGTAAGTAGCTTCCTAGTTCTGGTTTTTGATCGATATGGCATGGATTCTTTGGCTTTCCTGCAGGTAATTGTATTATCGCAATCAGTCTGAGCTGCTATTTCCAGCCACTTATTAATTCAAAGTTTGAAAAAGCTCCATGAAAGACCGCAGAATGGTTGTGACCCCATATAATATGAGGCCGCTCCTTTTCTGGCTAGTTCATCTGCTTTCTCGTTTCCTCAAATCCGCCGTACACTGAGATCCATATTAAGTTAATCCTGTTCATTTCAGCAAGGTCTTTAAGAAGTAGAAAGCATTCCCAAAATAGTCTTGAGGTTACTCGAGGTGAGCGTAGTGTGCTAATTTACTGTCAGAGAAAATATATATGTTTTTTTAGCGTGACGGGTTTCCCTTTATATATCCTAAGACATAGTTTAATTGCGTAAACTTCAGATTGAAAAACTGAGTTTTATTGACTCATATTCGCAAATATTTCTGCTTTTGGTTTAGCCCGTATACTCCTGCCCCCACTCCTTCCATTGTTTTGCAACCATTCGTGTACCACAGCTGGTAGTCTCTAACGAATAGAGGTATGAGGTCGTTTATTATATGGTACTTAAATTTCTAATCAAAAATTGATTGAACCGAATTGAAATAAAATTAATTTCGATTTGGAAATCACAAATCATCATACATTTTTGAATTTAATCGACATAAAATATATCTATCGCTACTTATTCATAACATGCGGAACCAAAATAACTAATTAAATGCCAACCTAATTAGGCATCTAATTCCTGTACGAGGAATACTCCAATTCGAGGTTGTTTACATTTGAAATGACACGTATTTCTTGTTAACGTTCACAAATTTACATTATCTAAATTCAAACATTTCAAACAATGCCGCAATTTGTGATATTACCGAAAATCATTAGTAGTGCCATTAAGGACTGTAACATGAGTACATCAAAGTTTTTAAGGAATTAAAAATACAATTTATGTTTTAAAAGAAATCTTCAGAATATTTTAAAAATTTCTAACATATAATATTTAAATCACTTTACATTAAATTAATAGAAATAAGTTTTCAATATTTCTATCACAGAAAGCTAACAGTCTCAAAAGAACAAGCGAATTATTGAATCCGATTTACTCAGCAATAATAAACTGTAACTCAAATATCAACGGAATTGTAAACAAAGTTCCATGGCGATCTAAGTTACTGCTCTGTTATACTTTTGGAAATTTCCTAGCGTATTTCCAATAATCCAATAGGATCACCAATTAAAAAATGTATGGCGCATCGTAAGGATTCTTATCTTGGCATCTATATTTGCAAATCATGGTTGCATTCCCATAGTATTTCAACTTATCAACATCTAACTATTTCCGATGTAATTTAATATATCTTTTAGAATCGCTAGTTATTATGGTATGTTTCAATATTTTGTCTTAAGTACTTTTATAGAACAAAGTACGTCGCTATTAAATCCTAAAAAATTGTTATTTTTTTAATCAAGTGAAGTCATGAACTACCGAAATTTTTGCCATTCTTGCCATTGGATGCTAGTCTCTATGAAAGGTATGGTTAACCAGGTATTTCACGATTTTTATTTGCTATAAAATTTATTACTAAAAATAAAAGAATACAACAAAGAAAAATAAAAACAAACAATTTGGTTAAAAAACAAAAAATTAAGCAAAATATATCATAATCGCATACACATTTCAAAAAAGCTATTTTAATCTCATTAAATGCTGCCGTTCTTAATTTTTATTATTGTTAATTAACTTAGAATATCGTAGTCTGCTCCACCCTCCTTTCTGATTTTTTTTTTTTGCAATATTTTGTAACAGCTAATAATTGAGTTTCCTTCTTGAGATACTTCATCCCTACCTTCTTCATTGGAATAGTTTTTAGGAAGAATATAAATTTTTGTCTCGTCATAGCAATCATAGCAAGCACGACAATCATAGCAAGCACGACTAGATCTGCACTACATCAACATCGCCTTATCAGCTGGCCACATCAACGACACAGGTACTAGTTATGAATAATACACTGAAAAAGTCCTACAATTCATATATGATGTCTTTTCAGGTATCTCACATTGATCTGGCAACGCCTGGTACAGGTAATTTACTAACCAATATACAACATCTCTTGCGTCCATAATCTAGTAGAAGTATAGTCATACAGTACAACTTAGTGAATCATCGCAGTACTGCGACCTCCAGCATATTTATAAAGTTGTACGAATTCGAACATCTTGTTCAGATCAAGTACTAAAACTTATGGAGTTATGGTTTGACTGGAAAAGAAGTTTCTATACATTAAAATGATTTTGGAAAAAGTGGAAAAAGTTGTTCAAAATAGTGTTTATCCTTACAATCTGATAGATAATGGGGCAAATGGGTGTGCCAGAGAAATGGCAATAATAGTGAACCTAATTTATTATCAACAACAACAACACTCACTACTTCGCGTTGTTTGGAAGTTTAAAGCAATGAATATTCTCACAATACACATATTCGTGAAATTCGGTGAATTAAATTTGTTTCTAATTATAAATTAATTTCCAAGTTTCCCGAAATATTCCGCAATTATGATAAAGAACTTTTTTAATATTTCGCTTATTGCTTCCAATGAGCTTTCAAATGTGTTTTCCCAACTTGAGATAGTTTCGCTAATTCGCTGATGTGGGCTGGATGTTGAGTTGCACCTCCTTTTTTTACGAAGAACCCTCAAATGCAGATAAAGAACTAATTTAAGCAACTGTAAAAGTTTTTCCAACGAAAATTTTATTATCCTTCTTTCCTAACCAAATAAGCAATAAAAAAAGTTAATGCACATTGCATGTTTGCCGACGCTCAGAAACAGAAAATGTTTCAATAATGATTCAATGTCGAATTCCTTAATAAGCTTTAGCTTTGCAATTTTAAATATTTTTAACTGAATATAAATACTCATAATAATAATTAAATTATTTTTTTAAGGAGATATTATTTTTAATTTAAACGTAGCTTTTTGCAATATCAATGAATGTTAAGACTAGATCTCATGTATTTTTATGCCAGTGAATATTTTGAAGAAACTTATAACATTACTGAGTTATAGTTGATCTGGTTGTTCTTAGAACTAGAAATAGACCATAGTATTCTATCAGTTCTATTATTTTTTTAGTTATTAAATTATTAATTGCTTCGTTTAAATAATAGTTTAATTACCAACGAAAAAAAAATTAAATGGATGTCGTTTCAGATTTATAAATTCTTTATTTCTTCAATCTCTGTACATATAACTAGAAAACCTATCCATTTAGAGGAAACAAATTTAAAGGAAATAATTCAAATTGCGACTAGCTATTTTATTATGCACCCCTTTGTATTTAGACACTTAGTATCTTGGGGGAATTTAACTGGCTCCTGCGAAGGAAGTTTTTGAAGGTCTTCATCCTTGGTATGCACCTAATAATTGAATTCCATAGACTCTTCCTTATTACAGAAGAATCTGCAAAAAATATTTGTGTCGGACATATCTTTGCTTTTTTGGCATCAAAATTCAAGAATTTTTTAGAAAGATTACTTATTAGTATAAGTACTATACGTATGTTTTCGGTTTCTGATATAGGTATTGTCTGACATAAATTATTTGAATGTTAATTTTTTCTTGCCGAGTGTGATGCGTGTTTATGACGAAAAGGAACTATTTAAAAGTTAGACGGATTCATATAGCAAAGAAAATTCAAGAAATTTTTGTTCTTGTCTTCTTTTGCTATTTGAATCCTTATGAATTATTTAAATTTAATAATTTAACAGTACAATTTTACTAATATGTGTGAGTTCAAGGCATCATATATTGAGTCTTAGTTTTGACTTTTTACATAATAGTTTATATAAGGCTTAAAACATATAATACGCAGAGTATATGTTTGAATAACAGCATTTGGTAATGAACTTTTTTCGAAAATGAGGCTCGTATTTCATTTGGTCGATATATTAACAAACAAAATTGTCGCAGATCTGGGGCCGTAATGATTGAAGATATACCAATGTACGGCATTTGGTCTAAGAGTGTGCACGATCCAATAGCAAAGGAGTGGCTCAGTTCATCAATTAAGATTGCTATAGTCAATATATTTTAAATTAAATTGAAAAAGTGGATGCGGAAAGTAAGATAATACAAGATAATACAATTTATCAACACTAGATATTTTATTTATAATACAATTTATCAACACTAGATATTTTATTTAAAGTACAATTTATCAACACTAGATATTTTTATTTTGTGAGATTAGCAAGAAATCTAGTTTAAGCCGACAATCCTCAAACTCCCGACACTTTGGAAACCACATCCTTTTAGTAATGAAGGAGGTTTTCCTAGCTATGTGTGATCGAATATTACCTCGCAAAGATCCAGGACTATAATGACAAGATCGAAATAAGATACTAAATAAAAATTTGGCTGAAAGCTCAAACAACACATATGTTTAATTTATATTATTATAATATATAATCTTTCATATTTTTATATAATTAAACAAATTCTAACAATCCAAATTTTATCACGAGTTATAATAATAAAATTTGTATTCATGTGTAAAACGTTCTTGCTAGGCCCTATAGGTCGCCGACGTAGCGCAGCCACTGATTTTAATTTTAAATAAACAAATAGTTTTTGTAAGAAATTTATCTAAAGGTTTTAAATTCACAATTGTGCAAATTTATAATTTTATTGTAATTTGCAAAATAACAATAAAATGAATTTAAAAGTTTAGGTGGTATCTATGGAGAACGCAATAAATAATTAAAATCAAACCCGTGCAGTTAAATTTAAAAAATGCATTAATTAATAATCATAATCCCAGATATTTATGCAAATACGGTTTGATTATGTTGTGATGCTGACAGTTTTGATGGCGTACCCTTTAAAGGCCTGCGCCGGTAATCATGAACAGATCATGACTTTTTGCTTTGCAATTGAGTTTTTTTTTTCAAAGGCTTAAATTAACATTAAAAATTCCATTATAATTACCAGCATTAATATATAATTTGGTGAGTTATCCATAGCATAGACACAAATTAATTAAAATATTCAATAAATGGCAGCAGAATCCTGCTTATGGCAATTAATTTGTGGTTTGTTGTTAAAATTATTTTTAAGCATTTAAGCTTCTATTGCTTAAAGTAAACAGAAAAATTATATTGCATTAAAAATTGTATGGTTTCAGATGCTAATTACTTTGTCACTAATACATTTGTGATTAAAGTTCGATTGAAATAAAATGGGAATCCGCTTCACAAATAGAAGTCTCTACTTAACTATTTAAATTTTTGTGTCAATTTAACGAAAACCGATTTATAAATAATAACTATATTAATTAATTTCCTAAAATTGTTATTATTCACTGTTATTATTTACTAATTTTTAACTATTTTTATAAATGAAATATTTAAGTTATAAAAACTTTGAATATGAATAAATAACAAAGAAAGTATTTAAATGACAAACCAAAGTTTTTAAATTATTTTTGTTAACTTGAAATTCCATTTTAATTGATTTCAAGTCATCATTCAAAACGGAACGAAATGTTTTAAAAATATAGAACAAGCTCTATGCACTACTTAAAAGATATTGGAACGTCCTAACTCAATAGATAGTCGATATCATCATTATTAAATACAATTACTTTGCTTTTTTTTCATGTTTTTCCGCTTTTTGATTGACTGTAGATAAAACACTGCAGTAGGTAAAACTTCGTTTAAAATTAATTTTATAAATTTTAATTTGAAATTTTTAGTTATTTTTTAAAAACGAAAAATAAAAACTTATACTAAATTTTTATTACTAATAAAATAATAAAAATAATATATAATATAATATATACCATATATTATCTATCAAATTTTCATAAATATAATTTCTTTAATATAAATTACATATATTATACTACGTTCACATACGCCTTAATTTCGCAAAAATCTCATTTTTATCTTCGTTTCAGCGAAATTAAGTTGTTGTTTCCATACAAAACTCAGTTTTAAGGTTAGAACGAAATTAAGGAAAATGACCTTAATTTCTTTGAAACGAAGGCTAAAATTAGAGGACATTTTAAATGCAACTATACGTACGACAAATTTTAAATACGGTTGATGTTGAGATAGCGAAAAAGTTACATTTTTTTTAAAATAAATGTCAATGATAGTTGAGTTTATTAAAACCGGGAAAATATTTTAAAAGTAGTGATAATTTTTAAATTTTAATATAGAGAAAAAACTGTAACTCTTATTAATTTAAAATAGAGTGAAAATTAATAATTGATATACCTGAAATCCATTAAAACTAATAAAACAACTGAATGCCGACCTTTATAGTTATAATAAAAACTTTTAAAATTTCCCAGATACAAATGGTGTATGAAGCATGTATATTTTAACATTAGATTTGTAAATAAAATACAAATGATTTCCTTAATTTGGGGCATTATGAACTCTTTCGAAATTAACTTAATTTCATTTTTACGAAATAAAGGAAATTTGCCTGTCTGAACATAGTTTTAATATAGTTAGTTAATTTAATAAGTTATTTTATTTACAATTACATTTAACTACTTTTAATAAAGTTTAACGTAAGAACTATAGATTAATTAAGACAATAACTTTTAAGCTACCTAGTATAAGGCTATAATGATGAGACAATTCGTAATTCAAATAATTCAGAAAAACAATAAAAACAAAGACAATATACATAACTATAAGAGAAGTAGTACGCTGAAAATCGAAAAGTCGAAATCACTCGCCACAATCCATCAGTAATCCACGTCTGTGTTGCAAACTTTTCCTTAAAAAGGCTACTAGTTTAAAAATTAATGTAACAATAATATATAATATAATAATTTTAAGAAAATAAAATAAATTAAGAAAAATAAAGCAAATATTGCACACATATAATTTTCTGCAAATAAATACTAAATACACAAAACCGATCTAACATCAACAAATTCTATTATTGATGTTGATTTCTGTGATGCACGACCATTTTTTTTTTGAGTGCTTTCCGTTTAACTTTCGCTCTTAACGTCTTCGAATAGTTGCACTACTAATAATATCCGCTAATCCAAATAATCGAAATTTCAAATTCTCATAAAACCCGATTTTTTTTTCAATTTCTAAAATTTTCTTAAATATCCGATTAACAAGATTCTCCGAATAGTTCATAGAACCGAATACGAATAGTACCAATACTTAGTTAAGTTTAATTTGCGCAAGAATCTAAGAAATTGATTATTCCAAAGCCCACAGACCTTTTAAAGAACAGGGGAACAGAAAGTCATTTCATCAGTATCTTTTATCTCTTATCTTTATTCACTGAGGTCATGTGTAAAATTAAGAACTTTAAGTCAACGTCATGAATCCACTTCTAATTAATTTAAAGCCAATTGGGTGACCAGTGACGACACGTCCCTACCTAAAAAGTTGTGCGGACTTCAGCAAGATTGTTTTCACATATACCACTTAAATTATAAATGATAAATTGAAATATATGAGATGTTTTATTAATAATAACTATATTACATTAGGCAACAATATATATGCAATGGGCATATGGCCGAGCGTCTTTCAAGCTGAAATCAACGCAATCAACTTATGCGTCAAATCCAATATCAGCCAGGCTGCTCTAAAAGCTCTGTCTTCTTAGACTTTCAAGTCAAAACAGGTCCTTGAGTGTTATGAGCTACTTGCTCCATCCTTACATTCTCAAAATGTAATTTAAAGTTGTTAACGGGTTTTTTTATAGGTCATTATGGACTAAAATATCACCTCCATATACTACAATTACCAGCTAATTCGAAATGCAGATTATGCCCCTAAGATGAGGAATTTACCATGCATATTCTTTGTGACTGTCCAGTTTTAATAACGCTTTGAAGAAACTTGTTTCATATGGAACTTCTGTCATCAGAACAGATTAACAATTCCTCTGTAGATTTACCTTCTGCTCAAAAAGTACTCGGATTTTGTAAATAAAACACAAATTTGAATTTTATTCCAAATATTATGAAATATTTATTTGTTTATTTATTTATTTATTTATTTATTTATTTATTTATTTATTTATTTATTTATTTATTTATTTATTTAATTTTTATTTATTTTATTTATTTATTTATTTATAAATTTATTTCGTTAACTTATTTTATTTATTTATTGATTTAATAAACCAATTTTTTTTATTTATTTTATTCATTTGTATTTATTTATTTGTTTTATTTAATTATTTAACTCATTTATTTTTTTTACTTTATTATTCATTAAGTTATTTATTTGTTTTACTTATTTATTTATATTATTTATTTATTTATTTAAATTATTTGTTTTATTTTTCATTTATTGATTTATATATTTAATTTAATTTATCTATTTGTACTATTTATTTATTTATTTGTTTTTTTCTATTTGCTAGTTCTTATTTTATTTATTTATTTTGTTTATTTATCTTATTAATTTATTTTATTTATTTATTTTATTTATTTATTATATTAATTTTATTTATTTTATTTTTTATTTTATTTATTTGTTTTATTTAGTTATTTTTGTTATGTATTTAATTATTTGTCTTATTTATTTATTTGTTGTGTTTATTTATTTGTTTTATTTATTTATTTGTTTTATTTATTTATTTTATTTTTTTA
This sequence comes from Teleopsis dalmanni, assembly GCF_002237135.1. Taxonomy (NCBI): domain Eukaryota; kingdom Metazoa; phylum Arthropoda; class Insecta; order Diptera; family Diopsidae; genus Teleopsis; species Teleopsis dalmanni. Next base: position 87,937,186 of record NC_051846.1, read on the forward strand.
TTTATTTATTTATTTATATTATTTATCTTATTCATTTATTTAATTTATTTATTTTATTTTTTTATTTTATTTATTTGTTTTATTTATTTATTTGTTTTATTTGTTTATTTATTTAACTTATCTATTTTTTTATTTATTTATTTATATTATTTGTCTTATTTATTTATCTTATTTAATTATTTTATTTATTTATTTAATTTTTTGATTTTATTTAATTGTTTTATATATTTATTTATGTTATGTATTTATTTATTTTATTTATAAATTTATTTCATTAACTTATTTTATTTATTTATTTAATTAACCAATTTTTTTTATTTATTTTATTCATTTGTTTTACTTATTTGTTCATTTTATTATTTTATTATTCATATTTATTATTTTATTATTCATTAAGTTAGTTATTTATTTGTTTTATTTATTTATTTATATTATTTATTTATTTTATTTAAATTATTTGTTTTATTTTTCATTTATTGATTTGTATATTTAATTTAATTTATTTATTTGTATTATTTATTTATTTATTTATTTGTTTTTGTTTTATTTGTTGAAATTTGTATGAAATATATCATCGTCGTTAACATGTTATCATAAATGATGATTTAATATTCATTTGTTAGAAGTATTACTAGATATCTCTTGATATGATATCTATGTAATTGTAATATCAATGGAATAAATAAAAAAAAGGAAATTTTTTCGATTACTGAGAGCAACTTTTTTATTATTTGAATTATACAAAACAAGAACAAGCAATGCGCGTACTTCTATAATATAATATATAATTTTATAAATTTTATATAATTAATTTTAAAAATGCCACAAACTGATTTCTCTTGACAACACAGCGAATCTTTAATGAATGGATTCTTGAAGCTGAAAAATGTCATTTTCATTTTCTCTTCACTTTTTTCCCTCCATGCTAATGTCTTATAGGGGTCTTGATGTCTCCTTTACTAATTGGTGAGCATATTTTCAAACCTAATAAGTGTTGCTTTATATTTCTGTGTAATAATGGATTTATTAATAACTTGACAATAAAGTACCGTTTACATTTAGATAAAATTAATAGAAGGACTTTTTGATAGCATAAAAACTTCTAAAATTTGAAAAAGAATTAAAGAAAACGATTTCAGGTAAGCGAAAATCAAATTTACTTAAATCCAAACTTATTTACTAATTTCAGTGTGCAGAGAAAATCACGATTCATTGTAATTAAATTGACATTACATTTTTAGCAATTTTTTGAAATTAGATCCTCGAGAAATGTGTCACTATCTTCTCCCTTAAACACTTTTTGAACTTTTTCCTCAACTTTAATTTTAGAAGTTTCACAAAAACCGTGGTTCGAATAAAAAATTTCAACTTTATTTAACGTCTTAAAATGAATTCCAACTTTTGTTTTTCGTCTTCCCCAAATATTTTGACTACCAGAGACATTTTGTTTTCGTATTTAAGTTTTGAAAATCATAAAAAGTTTTCCAATAAATTTGAAACACTTTTTGCTCCTAGGGAAGGAAAGGAAAGGAAAGGATAAAACCAAAATATGCAAATTAAGCATCTTTAAGACAAACTGACGAAACACAAATTTGTCGCCCAAAGGATAAAAATTCTCTGCAACACTTTTTCCTCTTATTAAATGAAAAAGTTAGATTCGTTATTTTATATCACTCATAAAATAAAAAGGGAGAACACACACAAAAATCTGAGATGTTTTTTATTTAATTTGTGAAGCAGGAAACAAAAGCTATCGGTAAATCAGCACTTTTAGAATCTTAATATTGAGTTAAATGCTAACCTTTTTAGGTGCTTAGGCAAGAATAACATGGACTATTTGATTGCTTTCATATTTATTGATGTGAGGGACTGTGCAGTGTAAGCTTTTCTGCTATATTAGTAATAAAACAAATTCTCAAAAATATATCTTTTATTAAGAAATGGATTCTCATCTATTACATATCGATCTTCATTTGAAAATAAACAGTTAATTTCTTAACGCAAAGAAGTTTTCAAATATTAAAAATTTATATAACAACAAAAATTCTTTTTTATATTATTTTTATTAATTGAATTTTTAGTTGTACAGCTATTTTAAGTATTGCCAATACCCATCATCAGAGGTCTTGGAAATAATTCTTGTATTTAATTATTCGTATATAATTTTTTGAGATTGCAAGTACCAGGAATTGAATTCGTGCGCTGTCAAGTTTGAACCTCAGAGCCAGCACACATTAAACAATTGACCCAAAGCCGTATTTGACTTTTATGCTCGCACATTTTTCTGGTGTTTTGTTAATTTGTTGTGAAAGTTTTATTAACTAATTCACTTGCTGTATTTATACTAGAATGTGTGTTTATATTTATAATGAAATTTTCAACTTTATATTCGTTGCCTGCCAAATTTGAAGCTCATAGTCAGCGCTCCTTAACCAACTGAACAAAAGCCATACTTGGCTTTCATGTTCGCATATTTTTCTAGAGTTTTGTTAATTTGTTGTGAATTTTTATTAACAAATTCACTTGCTGTGTTTATATTAGAACGAAATCATAAACCAGCTGTAGAATAATTGAATTAATTAATTATAGTTTTTATTTTCAAATGTTAAATTTCAGTACTATTCCTTTGTGGAAGCATTATTTATTGTATGATTTATATATTCCTTCTTATGTATAGAACCTAATCTAATAACATAATACTTAGAAAAAAATTAATAACTTTAAAGTTTGCTGAAGTTGAAGGACAATTGCCAATAGGTATAAATTAATAGAAGAAAAAACAAATTTAGGACGAAATTCTGTAGTCATAAACACATAAACACAGAGCAGAACAACTTCCAATGATTAAAAGACAGCATTAGCGACCCATTGCTCTGTGTGGAACCATAATCCAATTTTTTAAGAAGTTCAAATCATCCACAAAGAGCCAAATTATAGATGTAGACTAATGCTGGAAATGTTATGCATAATTGAACAAGTCTCTGATCAATTTAATATATAACAAATAAATTTAAAATAAAATTTTCTCTCCATTGTTTTCAAATTTATTTTCGCTGTTGACTTAATAAATTTAAATGTTAAAAATGTCAAACATTAAAAGAAACAACAATGTACATATACAATATTTTGGTTTACGAAGTATATTGAAATATCTTTAATGTAAATAATTGTTTATAGATATTAAAATATATCAAAGAACTTATTGTAAATTGGTTTTAAAAACAATTAATTAAGCACGAAATTATAAAACTGAGTTTTATTTGAATAACTAATTTTATTTTTTAGTATAATCTCCATTATTCCAACGATCTATTAATTATGGATGCCATCCCTGTTGTGATGGAACACAACAACTCGTTCTTTACATATGTATATTTTATTGATTTTACCGATTACTTTCTCTTTCGTAAATCGCGTTTTTTTACCTTTTATGTATGTATATCCAAATTTTACATCAAAGTAAAACAAGTCCGAATCCAATAAATTTTTGTCGTTTTCTAGGCAAATAAAGAGTTAACGTACTCTGCTCATTTGAAATGAACAAAATCATATCCAAATTGTAACCAATCCAGTTACTCTTCCTTGGATTCAAAAATATATATATTCTGTGAATTCGGCATAAAAGCAAAATGTTTATGAAGTCAACTAAGTCTAAAGGAGTTAAACTTATTTTTTTAATAACATGTGAAATTGTTCAAACTACTTAACTACTTCAAATTCCAACAATGTTTGAAATGCTGAAGAATTTAATAACTAAAAGTAAATAAATTTGGACTTAACGTGTTGAGCTGACAAAGTGTGCAAATAGCCTTTCGAAATAGTGGTCCGAACTCCATAAAATAAACATAATGAAATTTGTGTTTGCTATTGCCAATTCCTTTTATTATTACCATTTTGTTCCCTTCCAGCTCGCAGCTACTCACCATTGTTGCCAGGAGCTCAAGTATACACATAGGAATTGAGAATAAAAATCAAACCTAACGAGCTGTTTACAAGGTAAACAGGGCTCGCATCGAAATTGCGAATACAAAATAATAAAGCATCTCTTCGCCTTTGATTGAAGCTATTGATTACCCGCAGCTCAGTTCATTTGGATGCGTTTTTGGCATCGAAAACACAAGTGCCTTCACATATAAACACATTCATTAAGAAAAAATGGATAAAATGGTTTACTGAATTCGACTAAGTATTCAAAAAATTATTATTGTTGAAAAGTATGTATTAAGAAATATATTATAATAATATAATTTTCTTTCTATATGACCTGAAGGATATTTTTATGTCAAGTCGATTATTTTCTTTAAGTGGATTGTTTTCTTTTTGCAACTCGTTTGTTAGAGAATTGCGATCACTTGAACCTATTAAACTTTTGAGGTAAATATGTGTTAAATAATGTTATAACTATTTTGCATTGCCTTTTAAAAGAGTATGTGAAATAGTTCTGGAAACAAGAGAAGTGTATTTGACCAAACCCCATTGAAATTTTTTCTAAAAAGCAACAAAACCAGGCAAATGCGATAGATGTGGTAACACTTCATTAAGCTGTTTGGTCAAACATTTTTCTTAAATTACTATAAATGCCTATAAATTATCGCATTATTTTATTTATTTAAATTTTTTTCGGTAAATGCGGTCTATTCTTAATTGTACCATTTAAATGGTTTAAAACCATGAACTGTGTATATACTACTTCTTTACTTAAGGTGAACACGGCAAATTTACTAAAACTTTTAGGTGTCCCACATTGGAGAAATAATCTCTACTTAATACATAGTTAGTTGTGCCTTAACCAATCATCTCTTCTGTTCTATCTTATAGAAAACAGTGAATTTTATTATTCTGGCTAAGCTACAAATAGGAAGAAACGTATAAATTAACGGAATTTTGATTTTTTACGCAAACGAAGTAGAACTCTTATACTATAGTAGTCACTACGTACATAGTGCAATCAGTTTGCGTTTTTGTATGCAAACACAGGATCGATAGATCGTTTTTGCCAGAGTATACCCTTGTTGAGTTGAATAATTTTACAAAAATACTTGAAAACTTATTTAGTGCAATTATCACTGACTTAAATATAAATAATTATAAGGATCCTTGAAATATTTTCCGTATTTAATAAAGTCTAATGGCAAACTATCACAGCTAAAATATTAAATTTTGTTAGTAAATGAGGCTTATTAAAAACAGCAGAGCACGATTTACTTCTAAATGCGTTTGAGCGCAGTTGGGCTTAAATGAAAGGTATTGGAAAGAAGTATAAAAGTGAAGTAAAAATGGATTTGAATTTCGGTTTTGGTAACTAAATGTCATGTCAAAAAATGGTAGACCAATTTAAATGCAGTTTGGGTCATGTCGAAATTTATCTTTTAAACAAGGGGACCTCATCCTAATATACGTAAATTCCTGTAGCCTGCTAATGTCACACCAATTTAGATTGGGGAGTTTATCCAACTAACCGCAAATCTGTTTATTGATTCGACGTAAATATTTTTCATTATTAAAACATTAATTTTAAGTAGTTTTATTTATTTAAAATACCGAAGGTGTCAATTGTCTATAAAGATGACTGACTTATTAAGATTTGATGGTTTTTATAAGGGAACTAAATCATAGTTTTCTTTGCATAAGTCTTAATTAAGTTAGTCCTTAACTACTTTGACCTAATTAAAAGATAATATTAAAAACACAACTTTTCGCGAAGTTTTGAGAAATGGGCGAATAATTGTTTTTCCACCTTCGATCAAGAGAACTTGTCAGTTTCGGACTCGTAGATCTATTTCTCCTGAACTAATCTCAAAGTTCTATAAACTAAAGGAAATAAAAATAGCAATAATTTTTCCGTACACGTCAACGAGATGAAATAAATAGTTTTGGCAGTATATTTCGAAATGGAAGTCAGATACTTAAATTTTGAGCAAATCTTACCGACACTTAGAAATTTGATAGCTTTTATTTATTACTTGTTAAAAGTACATATATAAAATTTAATTCTTGCTTTTATTAAAGCAAATATATTGCAGAAACAAAAATTTATTGCGATTTTCGCTAAAATTTTTCTTTGATTTTTAACTGCTTTTTGAATGCAACTGTGACTCTAAAATTTCTTAATAAAACACAACTACTTTAAATAAATATTTCAAAAGTTAAAAAAAAAGCATTTTACTATTATAAAATCTGAACTACATTGAATCCATTTTAATTTAATTATTGTTTATTTTTAAAGTTTATGTATTAGCCAAGATTCAAATGGGTTCGCGATTTGTGATGTAAGGAAGAAGTTGGATTTCTTAAAACACATTTATAAATATTTGGTTCTTAATAATAATCTCATTCACAGCATTATATTAAAATCTGTTGTTTTCATAAAAATACTTAAGATGTAAAAAACTATATTAAAACTTGTATTTTTCTACAATTTTCAATAGTTATTGCACAATACTGTTTTGTTTTGCATATCATGATCCGTGATGTCTGTTATTTTGATCGTGTGCTTAGAAAGAACAACTCATCTTTTTTCTACTATTTTTCTACTATTTATTACTAGTTTCATTAATGGTACATAGAATGTGTAACGAAGCTTATGGATTGGAAATGAGGTGACGGTCATGGGGGTTAAAGGACACATCGGTATTGAGCAAAACGAGAGGGCAGATGAACTTGCAATGCAAGGATCAAGTCACAATTTCTGAGGCCCAGAGCCCAGAATACCATTGAGTTACAACATGACGGCAGCCTATGTCTATAAGTGGATAACGTCACTTCATCTTAATAGATGGAGAGAGTTGAGCACTTGCAGACAGACTAAACTCATGTTGCCGAAACCGTGGGCCAGAGAAGCGATAAAAGTGCTTAGCTATTCGCGGAGCACTCTAAGCTGGCTGACTTCACTAATTACCGGACATGGCAACTTCAAGTATCACCTCAAAAAGATAACTCTTGCTGAGAAAGGCACTTGCAGACTATGTCTAGACGAAAAGGAAACAGCGGTGCATAAATTGTGCCAATGCCCAGCACTGGCAAGTAGGAAGAAGACTGTCTTGGGACACCATTGGGTTGGTGATGACTTGGCAGGAAACCTCAAGCTAAATGAGCTGCTTGCATTAACAAAAGATGTAGTTATGCGAACGGAAGTCACACCAGCTTTAACTCAATAACGATATCCAACAATCGAAGGACGAAAAAGGACCTAAGTCGTTTTGTGGTCTACTTCGACTAATCCTTCACCTCAGTGGAGCCACTTGTTGGACAGTGCGCTGTCCCAACGTCCCACCATTTATAATGGTACATAACATCAAGAGATCAATGTTTTCAACAGTCGCAAAAAATATATATGGTGATTCCCCGCTTTCATTTCAATTTAGTTGTTCACCAGTGCACATGCAAATGAAAAAAGATTGAAACCTTGGAAATTAGTTCCACAAGTTCTAAGTTCTAGTTCTAGGTTTTAATTTCTAGATATTCTAATTTCTATTTTATTAGCCTCCACCATATTTTATACATCAAATAAAGTGTTATGTGTGCCAACCGAAGCCTACAATTACAAGTGGATGTCTTCCATATGTTGAATGGGAAGAAATTAAATTTACTAGAACTTTAAAAGGCGATGAATATTTCGCTTTATATATGATTTATAATAAAATAATTTAAAATTGTTATTATTTACTATATGCAATCTAGATGACTTTACGTAAAAAATTCAAACATTTAAGGATGAACTTTTTCTCTTACTAATTTACATTTCATTTTAAATTTCGTGCTTTACACAATAAGGTTACGTTCTGTTTTCGAATTGCTCTATTTTCTCATGCTTGAAAGTTCTAATATTAGCAGTGTTAACTCAGTGCTAAACATGGGCGAAGTCACTTAACTAGTGAGGGGATCACATTGTAAGAATATGCCTATATAAAAAGTGATGAGCAAGAAAAAGGATACTCTAATGAAATAATATATATAAATTATTATATCTTAATTTAAAAAGAATGTAATGAAAGATCATTAAACTAGAAATCTGAATTAATTGCTACATACAACTGTCTTCAAATATACACTTCCCTACCTTTGCCATCAATTCATTATCTTTGGAGCGGTAGAATTTCGTATGGACTCTCGTTTCATTAGGAAATATTGACTTCGGGCACACTTTTAAATAGGGGTACGTCACCCCATGTTCCTCCAATTGGCTACGCCAATGATACTCAGTACCAATCCAGCACGAACTCACTATCATTTTTTGAACAGTTTTCCCAGACAGTAGTTTACACGAATCAGCAAACAAAGCGTTTGCAATTCAAATATAAAGTCAGAGGTTAACTCTCCTCGGTTTTCTTTGTTTTTGATTTGCACATTTATCTAAAAAAATTCACTTTGTGATTTCGGACTGTCAGATACACAACTTAGACAAATAAAATACACAAAATCCAAATTACATGTAGAAAAATATATGATGGTTTTATGCGTTTAAGTTTATTTTTTTAATAGAATGATAAATTTTATTTCAGTTTTAAATTTTCCATCCCACTAAAATTGAAAAATGACTCAATAATTTTACATTCATATTAAAATATATTTTTTGTGCATGAATGTAGTTTCTTAAACTCATTAGTTGCTCTTAGTTTTATAATAAAATAGTAATAAACATATAATAAAAATAAATTGCTTTTTATTTGTAAATGCATTACTTGCAAACGAATGAACCGATTTGGCTGCTTTAGTAAAAAAATTCATTATAATTTGGTAAGGATCGTACGGAGAGAAAATTTAAAAATTACCTGGGAATACACACTTCCATCTTACCGAGAGGAAATTTAGAAATTATTTGGGAATACAGACTTCCAGTTTTGAGTGTCATTCAAGAGAGAAAATCTATGACTGAGAGTCAAAATTGCAAGTCTGCACCTTTGATTCACACTCTGCCAACATGTGGGCGTGCTCATCAAAATTTTGTTGTGCACAACAATAGTCTGTTACCCAAAAACTTGCATTCCGTCAGTCAATAGCATATTTTGACGTGATTACACAAACACATAGCATGCGCAAACACCCTTATTCTTAAAAAATTGTGCTTGAATGACACATCTTGACTGTGAACATGTTTAAGTTCTGTCGCTAGAATAAATTTAAGCAAGAAAGAACGCAATTTGAATGACATTCAAAACTGGGTTTCTGCACCGCGCTTAAAACCTTGTCTTTGATCTGAATGATATTTATACTATGTAATTTTTACATAATGTGGCAGAACAAAAGTTTTGACATTTTTATTAAGCTTTAAAATTCAGATACCAAAAAAAGTTCTGCCTCCATACAAAGAAAAACTTTACAGTTAAGAAAGCTTTGATATGTAGTATTTTATATTAAACAATTAATGCTTCAATTTATCATTCTAAAACTATTTTGAAATTATTTGGGATGAAACAGAGAAATATGGCAAGTTTGTGCAAAATTGACAAAGCATAATATAAAAAAATACATAGGAGCTTTACGACTAATTCGGCATAAATGTGGGATATGATTTCTTGATCACAGATCGCAAAATATTGTTCGGAGATATGGATTATCAGTATTAACCAAAGTAGATGAAAGTAAAAAAAGGTTTATGGAAAGAAAAAATTAAAGGAAATGGTAAGAAAGGAATACATAAGAAAATGAGAATGAAAAGTATTCGAACCAGACGTACTAATGAACATTAAGTCCTCGTTTAGTTAACTCAAATGTTGTTATATTTTAATATATATGTTTAATCATACAAATAGAATTATTTACAATTTAGAATTAAAAGAAAGTAATGTGATTCACAACAAGCTAAATAGTCTACCATATATCATCAAGATAGATTTTTTTTGATAGCATAATACTTCGGTACTTTTAGTAAGAAACTCATGACATTTGTAATGAATTCGACATGAATTATAATTTAAAACCTCAGATTAAGCAACTTTCACACTCATCGTTCCAAGCTGAGGAACGAGGTTGTGTAGTTGAGCAGCCATGCAATTGATTATTTGGGAAAGGTGTAGCAGTAGTAGAAGCAACATCACAAAACATGTTCATTTCTCATCCAATCTTTTCCGTACTCTTTGGTTTGTTTGCTTTCGGAATTTGCATTTTGTTGAATCCCTTTTATTTCCAACAAGCATAAATGATTTGCAAAAAAGGAAAAACGAATGCAAGAAGGATTATGGATTTAATGCAAATTTTATTTTATATCAAATTTTAAATCTCATTTTATTACCATTTACCATATTAGGGCACCAAGGCTGGAGGTAAAAAATTCATTTCTACATTTATGTAAAAAATGCAGTGGTGCTTAAAGGAAATGTAGTTCTGGATAAGCATTAAAGCCAAAAATCTATGTGCTTCATTGGAAAAAACTAATTCCAATTAAAACTAGTTGCTCATGTAAAAATTCACTTCATTAGTATTAGAGAACCAAACACTGTGCATTAATAACTGAGGAAAACCCTTTTATTTTGCTACATTTTAGGCATCGCATTAGGTTTCCGTTACTCATATTAGAGGCATGCTTTTTAGGTTCATGAATACAAAATCTGCAAAAACTATTCACTAAAGCACATATTAAGGAAAATACAATGTACAACATTTTCCTTAATATTACTTATCTGGCAAAGCCAAAATACAGTTTCCAACGCTTCGTTTGCGGTCGAGATCATTAAAATTGAAATATAAAGTAGTTATTTTTCATTCATTAATTTGTACATATGTTAAGACCAGAAAGAATGAGCCCCTAAGGTAAAAATGATTTGAATATAACACGGGGACATAGCAACAAAAAATATGCTAAGATGTTTTAAAATACAAATACATAATTAACAGGATGATTCTGGCAAAGATAGTTGAAAGTCTTTCGAAAGAATAGTCTTGAAAGATAGTACAAAACACAGTTTGAAAGATTTTTGTTATTCTGCCACAAAAGTCTTTCACAAAAAGTTTTATCATTCACAATTTGTGGTGAAAAGTTATTTTTTGCTATTGTTTTCGTGGGGAATCAATAACAGCTGTTAATTGCTACTTCATCTAACTTGACAATTTCATTTGAATATGTATGTAATAGAAAGCCTCAAGATATATGTCTCATTATTATTATTTATACATAAATAAGTATTTACTGAATTTAACTCGTGTCATAAAAAATGGCACCAGTCGGTGCTGCATTAAAAAAAAACATTACTGGTTTTATAATTATAATTTAAATATATATAAATAAATAAATAAATTTTAAATATATATTAATAAATATTATTATTTAAATACTGTGAACTTGACAAATTTATAAAGTATTGAAAATTAGTCAAGATTTTTATCAAGCGAAAAGCTTTTTGGTGTTCTGTGCAAATCTTGATAAATTCCAAAGCTTAAGTGCATAGTGCTTTTCACCATACTGTGGTGAAAAGTGTTTTGCACACAAAAATCAAAAGTAGGGTATGGACTTTTTAACATATTCATGCCATGACTTATTATTTTAAATTTTATTATACATATAGATAACTCAAGACTATTATTATATTTTTACAATACTTTAATGAATAACTATAATTTCAGTAATTATGCTTTTTAGAACTTTATTATGCATATAATGCATTTTATTTGTCAAGAATATTTGTCCACTATCAAGAATAAAAGTTTTTACAGCACAGAATATCAAAACCTTGACAAATTGTCAACCTTGACGAATGAGCATAATTGTATATTTATCAAGTACACATAGGTCGGAAGACAGTATATCAATACTTTTACATTCGCATCATGTCACAACTGAAGTTACAAATAATTGTAGCACATCTTTCACTTCGTCTATTGAAAGATAGAAACATCTTTCAAAACATCTTTCGAAAGATATGTAAGTGTGGTGAGCAGAAAGATAGCTGCTAAAATTGCACTGTAAATAAGTGAGAGAAAATGATATTTGCAAAGAATTGTAGAACAATGAAATGGAATTGGGAAAAGGATCCCTTCTTTTGTAGCAGCTGCATACACTTCAAGGCAAGGTGGTAGGCTTTTCTAGGTAGCGTGATTAAAAACAATGGTATCTGGTCGATTGTTGGTTGTACTCATATATACAAAGCACTACATTCTTCGTTGTATATTAAGATAAATAATAACCAAAACAAATTGTAACATTATTATGTATGAAGAACTTATTGTCAAGTGGGATGCGAGTAATCCAAGTCAAATTCAGCCACGAAAATAAAACACAGATACGCTTATTTCGAGTTAATAAGGGAAATAGAAATTAGGTGCATATTTAATTAAATATATCTGTTTATATATGTACTGAATAACTAAATTGTTTTGACAAAAATTGACTTCATCACCTCCATTATGTACCTTTCAAACACGATTGTGTAAAAAAATAGAAATAAAATCTTTAAAGTTCTACAAACAAAGAACTGAACATATGTAGAGCGCTCCTACTTGAGTTCTGTTGTGTTTTCGTTGTGATAATTGAGATATAAAGAATTAATTTCCTTTAATTGTCTAAGTTGTGTATGAAGAGGGGATATCCTTATCTAAATTTCATTAAAACTTCAGATATTTGTTCATGACATCTTGAAGCACATAAAATGTAGGCAAAGTATCTTTCTTATACTTATCGTGCACTTGACTGTGAGAAGTAGATTTTGATACGATTTACGAAACACATAAAATGTCTCAACAACAAAGCTTTTTTACAAGAGCATTTTGCGAGTGTGACATATGTGGAGGCGGTGTGGTTCTGGGTGGGGATAAGTGTGGTATTTTGAGTACATTGTGGATAATTAACAAAGCACATTTGAACAAGTGGATACAGTTTAGTTCAAAGTTTGTTTGGAAATGCTACATTTTACATTTACTTAAGTAATTTATTTGTTTTTGTAAGAATTCAAGACACAAAAGCTTTTCGTATATTCTACTGGTAGCCTCCTCACAACATTTTATTGCTTTCTTATCTAAAGAAAAAATCTTAAAATTTATTAAGAAGGGTTTTGTTACTGGACTAGCGATACACAATTCGCTCTAGCTAAAATAGGAAGTTTTGTTCAATATTTTCTAAATATAATAATATATAATACTATAACAGAATTCTGTATTCCTAATATTGAAGCGATGATTTTATTCACTTCAGTTTGATTACATTATAAATTGTGAATAAATGTTCCACAATTCAAATTTCGCAATATCTTTTGTTAAAATCTAACTAAGAGTAGGCTTTCGCTAACAACACTGGGTGCATTTAATCAGACTTACATACAAAAAATTTCAAAATTAAGGTACATACATACGCATAAGGATGAATACGCAAAAATAGTTGGTTTCTAATATTTGAACCATCGATTCATATAGATTTTCAGTTTTCATAGATTTTCCAGCCGTAAAGCGGCTATATAGTGATGACTCGTTACCGAATTCCACCACTTTATACAGATAATGTTAAAATGTTTGCCACTGTGAAACGCTGGTACTCGTACAATGGTTTTAATTGTGGACACAGCCACAAATACAATACGATTTGTTCTCGTTGACCCCATCCCCCATCATTTGACAAAATCTCAAAAAGATGCTCGTGTCGATTGGTGCACACGGCACACAAATCCTCACGAAGTACAATGGTGGTGCTTCAAAAGACCGGAATTGCATACGTATTAGACGAAACTTAAAAAACAGTCGACTGTAGACTGTATGGGTGTTTCAAAATAAACCAAATCCAACAAAAGTTGTTCGCCCTCGAAGCTCTTCGGTCGCTTTCTTTCGGAAAATCTGATTATGTGTCAACTATATCCTTACAGGATCTGGAAGTCTTCAGTGAAATATGGAAAATAAACAAGCGCCGTCGGATCATTCTTTATGAAAACAATGCGACAATGCGTGTTGTCTCACATCTCGTCTAACAACGGCTCTTTGAACATTCAAATGGTCATCAATCGAATTGATAAGTCATCCAACATACTGTTGTAGGTCCTGATTTGTCACTCAAATACTTCTTCTTGTCAAGAATAAATGGACAACGATTTTTGTAAGCGGATGAAGCCGTTGTTGCTTTTAAAAAGCATGTTTTGGAGGTGTCTGAAGAAAATTGGAAAAAATGATTTGACAAATGTTTCAAACTCATGCAAAAGTGTATTAAACATAAAAGGGAATACTTCGAGAAACAAGGAAACAATTTTCAATGACAAGTTAGTATTTTTAATTATTCGGTTTAAAATATAAATAAAAAACATCGTACACATAAAAAACTTAATGTCTTGCTAATAATTTTTTTTTCTTCTTTTTTATTTGTTGAATCACTTAAAAAGTCTAATATTAATTATTTAAATCTTATATACTAAAATTTTCATTCAAAGTTTATGTCACTACCTAAACTTTCTTTGTTTAAAACGTAAAAATTCTTACTTTTTGAATTTTAAAGTTTTTCACTTAATATGGTAAATCGTGTCTTTTGAGTCGGGATATATTTCTTGTTCTGGGAAAATTTTAAGCCAACAAGTTTTGTACCATTATTTTAGTGACATATTTCTGCCGTAGAAGGGCTAATTCGTCTTTGACTAGGGGCACTTGAAGGTCTATATGTATGATAGAAGAATTATGACACTTGCTTATCATGAAAAATTATCTATAAAGTGTCATATATAATACCGTATTTATATGCAGATATATTATTGTAATATTAACCAGAAAAACAAAAATGATGTAGCTAATGACAAACAGACCAAAAGACCTTGTAAAATTTGATGGCAAATATATCAATTTCACTGGCATTGTATTTGAAACACAATCGAAGCGGTTGATAGTAAAAAAACAAAATGCTGATGTTTACTTACTATGTTTTAAAGGACACCTACTGAAACTACTGCGTAGATTAAAAATACACAAAATTACTTTCTGAACAACAATAGATACGATTTACGCAGGGTTTCTAAGACAATGTTTCATGCTATATGGAAGTAGTAGAAGCACATTAGATACGCTTTGTTATCTTCAAGTAAGAAACTACATATTATAGTTCGCAGGAAAATGCTCATATTAACCAAAACTAAAACTTCACACTCCAACCAGCTAATAATATAATAGTAGAGAATAGGAAGAGAAAATAATAGAGAAGAAGTCGTAGTAAGCATTCCTTATAGTGAGGTGAATCATATTATTCCGCATTTCATCCCATTCTAATGAAGATTCTATATTCTAATGTTAAAGGTTAGTCACAAAATATCGGCATCTAATTTAATTAATCCACAAACCAATGTCATTTCCCAATTTTGTTTTAGATGTCAATGCTTTTCAGCATTATCCACATCGCCTGATAAATTTAGCAATGAGATTGTGTTAGCAAAATCGCATGATTGCTAATTGTTCTAAAATGAAGGATTCGCTTATTTAAGTATTTTAGCGAAGAGATTGGAGTTTAAGTGATAGCGGTTAGTGAAATCGGAATGCTGTTATGCATATTTTTACTTATTATGCAAATGTTACTATACAAGTTTGCTAATCGCGAATAGAAAGAGCTGAACAATATTATTATTAGTGTTTCCTATAATTTTAATTTTTTTAATGTTAATTTTTCAGAACTTGAGTATTGAAAGTTTGTGCACCCTTAACTACTAATGGATAAACCCGACTAGTCATCGCTTCTAATTTGACACGAACGACACCTAAGCCTGGCACTTGCAATTTTTATTTCTATTCGCACCCTTCTAACTGGTAAATAGTTTCATTCCGTCATAAGACGCGTCACTTTCGGCAAAAATAATTAATAAGGTAAATTTTTTCTTGCCGATAATGGCGTGTCTTTTTATGACGAAAGAAACTATTTAAAAGTTAGACCGATTCGAATAGCAAAGAAAGGCAAAGACAAAAATTTTTTATTTAATTTATTGAAATTTGGCTGACCATACAACGCTGTTTCGAGTATTGCCAAGTACTCTTCATCAGTGGTCTTTGGAAATAATCGAATTTTATTTAATTAGTTTATAGTCCGTATATAATTTGTTGGACTGCAAGTGCCAGGCTTAGAACTCGTGCCTGTCAAATTAGAAGCGATGACTAATCGTGTTGATCCACAAGAAGCCAAGGCTGCACAAACTTTCAATGCTCAACTTCCAGGTTTTATTGTCACTTATTTTTATTTAATTAGTGACACCAACCAAAGCACTTGCCGTGCTTCAAATAATTTTTCTTTTCCATACATTATATTCTTTTGTAAACCTAAGTAAAATGAAGATCATTGAACAATTTTTGTTGTATTTTCTCCATAAAAACAAATGTGCAAATGATTTTTAAGAAAAAAGTACTGCTTTTTGTGAGAGTTCTATTTTCTATCTCAGTAGATTTATAGCATATATAAAGCTCGTGTTAAATTTCAGTCCTGCAGCATCTTCATATAAGTTTTTCGATGTCTTATATGTACATAAAACACTTTTCTATCATTGGTAAATACATTTTTTTCGAAAGGGTAAGATTGCAAGGTGCTGAATCTGGTGAATACTAACAGCGATCGACCTTAGTGCCATAGATTGCCAAACTAAAAATGCACATTTTTTAAAAGATCTGTTTACTTTGAAATGCATTTTATATACTGGTTTTGAAGCTTCGAAATTCTATAAATACGATTTCTTTCACGTGCTTAATTCCAGCTCCGTTACCTAAATAACGAGTTTTCAAAAAAAATGAGATGATCAATTTGAATTGATCAACCCTTAATGCGTATAGCCCTTAATGCGTATACAACCCATAACCTCTACCACGGGATAAATAATCATCATAATAGACTAGATATTTTCATTATAACATGCTTTGGTTCAAGTTTTGCAAGGTTCAAAACAAAATTTTCTTCACTGGATTGCCATTTTTGTGCCGATCATACAGTCAATCTATTAGTCAATATACACTGACTCCGGTTCTCATACTTCAAATGTCATGGAAATTTATTGTGTGTAAGTAATTTTTCTAAAAATTAAAAATCTATGAGGGACCCAAATCTATTTAAGCTGTATTTACTTTTTTAATTAACAGCTCCGTTGATGCGCATAGCTCGTAAATGGCAAATACGAGTGAAGTAACATCTCTGATGGCTTTATCCTCTGGCATCAAACTTCACACATAAACCGTTTTATTTCTTTCGGAAAACAAAGGCATAAAGGACCATTTGTGTGCTGTTTTGAAACTTTCGGTATAAAATTTGATTTTATCGACGCAATTTTATAGCAGAATTTTTGCTTTTTCGCTATTTTTTGTAATGTGATTCTGATTAGTTTGAAATTTATATCCTTTGCCACTTTGAAATAGCAGCAAGGAAGATAACAAGTTGGAATTTTATTACCAAACAAAATTTTTGCTAACGATAATTTCGCGTCAGCAGTTTGTCATCAATAAAAAAAATTTTAAAAAAGGAAGAATAAGTTCGCAATTATTCATGGCATCTGTAGTTTCTGGAAATTAAAAAAGGAAAAATAGACGGATTATTAGTGTTTTAATTGAAATTTAAGTAAATAGTTTTGTACTATAGTGGAAGAAGAGTTCACATGATTTATTTAAAACTTTAAAACCCAAAAAAAAATTTTTTTAATCTTCCATAAAGAAGACTAATGCATATAATATTAAATATTTGCACATAAGAACATTGGATGATACTATTTTCACGTCTCATACATCAAATTGTTCCTAGCCTTAGACCAATTGAATGCATATAAAATGAGAAGATTGTATAGTAAAAATTAAAAATCAAAGTAAAAATAACTTATATAAAAAAATAATTTAATATATAATAATATATATTACAGAAATTTAGATTAAATAAAAAACGTTTGTAAGTTAGATGGATTCGAATAGAAAAAAAAAGACATGCACAAAAATTTAGTTAATTTATTGAAATTTGGCTGACCATACAACGCTGTTTAGAGTACTGCCACGTACGCATCATCAGTGATCTTAGGAAATATTCCAATTTCTTTTTAATTATTTTATAGCCCTTATATAATATGTTTCGGCTGCAAGTCGACGGTAAGTGATTTGGTTAGTATCACTTTAAAAGTAAAAAGTGACAGAGGAGTCAAAGGCATCGGTAAGATCTGTTTTAAGGCCTTGAAGAACTATGGCTGAAGTCATACCGGGGTTACAGCATGAAGGCAGTCGTCAGCGAAGCAAATTTGCTTGATAAAAACCTGGAGGAGAGGAATGTCTGAAATAAACAGGCTGAATAGGAGGGGGCCAAGAACCGTGCCCTGCAGAACGCCGACGGCTATAGGAAAGGCGCGGAACAGGGAGGAACTGAACTAGTAGAGTTCATGGCTTAAACTTTCGAATCATACAGTGCCGAAGGATTTTTCCATATCAAGTCTTACTGCCACAATGGGTTGCTTGCTGTTAAGGCGAACGCATGTCTCGTTTTGGAGGTGGTGCATGCACTGCAATGCCAAACTGGCACGAAGGGAAAATGTTGTTCTACAATGGAAGAACAATCTTCAGCTTGCATGGAATCTACATCTAATTTTCTCTCATTAAGTAGATTTAGGGTGGGAGGATCAGGAGAAACTTGATGGGATATGTTGACACCGCACCTTGGGAACATGTTCTTTTAAGAGCGTGAGCGGCGGAGTCAATCTCCAAGGGAGATTGGTTTAATAATCCAAACCCACACAATTATAATTATAACTATAAAATACATGACCTCATCTTTTTCAGGTTATATTGATTTTTTGGACGGCACTGGGACTGGGACTGAAATGGCAACAATTAGGTTGCAATCCACAATTAATTCAGTAATCTTCTTAACAAAATAACTAAACTATCAGTTGCATTCAAACCAATCTTATGCAAATGGATATATTCGATACGTGGTTAAAGCAAAATATTTAAACTTAATCAAAAACTTAACAGTTGTTATTACAGCCGTAATCTTTTCTTTCAGAGGTGTGAAAAACACACATTAAGAAAAAAAATATGTCTTTTATTGCGTTGTGTACAATTGGAAAGTTTAAAATTGTAAATAATTAAATTAATTAATTTAAATAAAAAAAAACTAAATGAAAATAAGAAGGGCAATGGCAAGCATTTTTATCTTATATGTTTAAATTAATTTATTCAATTATGAATTTGAATTTGTTCGTTCAGATAATATTATATTAACGAATGACTGGAATTTTGCAACATATTTCTCATGCAAATTCACAATAGATTGATATTTGAATTTGACTGCACTCTAAAACTTAAAGGGCCCATTAGACAGCAACGTTCGTTGTCAACGCGCGCTTGCCATTACACAAACAATTTTTTAACAATTTTTAAAACACGCCCAAGATAAAACAACAAATATACTAAAAAATCGCTCTCACAAGAGAATTTTTTTCTCCTACTTTTCTCCTACTTTGTGAAATGCGAAATTTGTTTGTGTAATAGTAACATTTGAAATTTTAAGAAATGTGTTGACGAAAATCAAAACATTTTGATATTTCTTCAAACATGCTCGTGTTTTTGCATATACAGTCGGATTTGGTCGGCATGCAAAATTTTATTTATTTTGAGAAATGGAAGCGTAAACATCGTTTAAATGCACGCATGATTTGTCGTTAGGATGCGATGCTTTGCAAATATGAATGAATTTAATTTTAAATATTTGTATTTTCTACCTAGGTAAAATTTTTTAATTTCCAAAACATTTTATTAAGAAGAATTAAAATATTAATAACCTTGGGCTAAAAAAAAATAACCAAACATTAAATTACAATAAAAATTTTGTTTTAAATATTAATTGCATTGTGCACCTACGGAAAATTTGTTATTAAAAAATACCAAAAAAAAAAATTAAATTATATAAAATATAATATATATAAAAATAAATATATAAATTGAAATCATAAAAATAAATATAAATATATAAATTAAAATTATAAATTAAATGTAAAACATTATTTTTCGTAAGGAAATTACGCATAGCAGCCGCTGTCGACACTTCAGCGATTGCTTTAATACTGATGAGTGAACAAATTTTGCATTGTTTGCTGGAGGCGTGCTTAAAAAATTGTTGGTAAATTTAATGTGTAATGGAGAGAGAAGACTTCGTGTGTTTGTCAACGCGCGTTGATGTCTAAAGGCCACTTAAGACATAAAAATTTTTGTGTGTAAAACCTAACTCTGAAAATTTTAAGAGCATTGTTGTTGCTTCACATGTTTTCTTTCGTAAGTTGCGAGTATTTTTTGCTAGTCTGAAAGAAAAAATTACAGCTTATATAAAGAATACTTTATTGTGGTATATAATTATTTATATCATAAAATTATCACAAAAATAAACAGCATTATTAAATAAGGCACATAAACACGAAAAGCCACAGTATAAGCTACTTCGTTGCATTCCCAGCCATTTCCTCCTTTACTACAGCCAGTTTTTGATTAAGGAAATATTTGTCCATTTTAAGATATAAAAATTGCGCTCTTTTATATTGATATGTTTATCAATACAACTCAAGCAAATTACTCACATATAGTATCTCAGGTAATTAATTCATTTCACTAAAAGGATCTGCTTTACACAATAGCAAATGATTCACACATTACAATACACGGACATATAATATTTAAGTCAACTAATGTAAGCGTTTTTACGGTTTATTTGCAATTTCCAATTAAATATTTGCTGATTAAACTATTAAAGTAGGATATCAGAGTGTTCAAAGATATGCATCAAACATCCTACATTTGGAAGATTTCTAACTATCTTTTACAACTTCGAAATTGTTTCCAAATTTGAGGTATTTTTGGAAGAAAAAGAACTAAGATCAGGAAAGGAGAAATCAAGGTATATATCTAGTAACATGAATGATGCCCGTAGAGAAAATAATTTAGCTGAAGGTTTTGAGCCTTAAATTAGATGACCTTTCTATTTTCTTACAGAGATAACATTAATTCGACCTTATGTCCCCCAATCCAAAAAGATAGTGTCAAAATAGTACCAACCAATAGTACCAAGATAACCTAAAAATAAACAGGCAGCGGATATACTCGACTTACTTATGAATTTGTACAAGATCAGTGTGGATGAGTATAATATTAGTCATATTATAGGACTAAGCAATAGTATGCGTAAGAATCGCAACCTTACATCTTAACTGCTTTGAAGCAGGGCGAGATGACATTATTCGTAACACTTGGTAAATAAAAAATGTTTTTAAGCGTACTGATTGGGTCCTATCAGTGTGATTCTAAATGCGGTCATTTCACCATTGTCCAGATTTTCACCCAGCATCATGTACTGGAAAACGTGTGCAAACATTTTGCCGAATCACGCAATCTTTTTGTAAATTGTTCGATTCCACTTTTTTATATAACCACATAAAAAATCTCCTTTTTCTGCAAAGCAAATACACCTGTTCAAAATGATTTTGAAAAGCATCTTCAGATCATTATGGGTCATCTGACCCATTTGTACTTTTTAATACCATAAGAGTTTCCAACAAAATTTTCCAGTATACTGTGATTACCTCAATTTTATCACAAGTTTACGTCGACATCACTCTAATATAAACTCAATGGTTACAATGTCGCTCCGACAATTAACTGGATAATGGTTACTATATATCTTGAACATATGAAGGATTTTATATCTGCCGATTATGTCATTAGTAATGACAATGCTGCCAGCTTGAAGATAAAGGGAGGAATAACTGCAAAGAGATAAAACTGAGGGCTGGGCATAATGTATCGCTCCATCTCGACTAATGAAAGTTACATTTATCTTATCTGTGCTTCTATATGTCGCACAAGGACAGTAGATATCTTTGTATGATGAATTTGAAGTCGTTAGATCACACATGATTGTAACGATCGGTTAGGTACCAAAAATTGAAACCGCATATATAGTTGTAAAGTTTTTGAAATTTATTTATTAGTATTGTAACAAGTATTGTTAATTATTATTTATTTAATTCTAAAATATCACTACTTTCTTTCAAAATAATCAGAGTAGAAAATAATACTCAATGCAATCTTTTAATATATGGTATTAGTAGGAAAAGATTAAGCACAGCACCAAATAAACAGCAGGTGAAAAATATACTCCAAAAGTACCACAACTAAATCAAATAAAAAGCTTATGAAGACTTTGCTCAACAACTTATACTGAAGTTAAGGAAATAGTACTTAGTGCAGTATTATTTGTTTCAAAACATATCTAAAGAAACTAAACCGATTAGTAATAAAAAATGTAAAACGTTTTACATTGTGTCGTCTAAGACCAGTACGCTGATTGTGGTGCGCCTTTTAGAATTGCGTGTGTTGCTCCATACGGATGAATCGCTTGAAACTCTGAGAGAAGCATTACGATTAGATAAACTATATATTCAGTGAGTACAGCGTAACCATAACTTCTTCGAAGCTCATATCTTAATATAAAAACATAAACCATTGTGTAGACTAATATTAACAGCATAAAAACAAATCCTGTGTACGTGTTAGCAGTCACTACCACCTAAGCAGTAGATATGAAAAAGTATAAGAAATTAGAAAAGTTATAATTGCACAATTTTATCAAATTCACCTTATCATACTTTGTGGAGCAAATCCGGAACTTAACGACAGCCAAAGGAAAATAAGTGCAAAACACAGAAATACCAGTCAAAACGCCTAACGCAAGCTCTCCTCTGTCCTGGGACACCAGCGTTGAACATATTGTATATACTGCAAATAAAACAACTTTATTAACTAGTATTCCACGAATACTTATCTCATATACTCATATATTTATCTCATATAAAAGTAGTGCTAAATTTACCAATGATTCCGAATCCAGCGGGAAATGTCGTTAATACAATTGTGTCAATACTCCAATTGCCCAAGTACGTCGCTAATTGCCACACTATGTTTTCTATTTCATTATCGATTAAATATATCCAAAACATGGCTACTGCCACCCCATAAATAGAATATATCTGCTTGTATAACCAAATTTGTTTATTATTTAACTGAAGAAAACATAGGTAGTCACCTCATGAAAACTAGGCTTTCGATCTACTTCAGTCGTACAGTGGGTAACTAGAGCCGCAATTACTCCAAAAGGGAGGCCAATATATAAAGCTATTACTGAGTTGAAGTACATACACAAAATCAATGGAAAAGTAAAAAAACTAATTAGCACTGCATTCCGACTCCAACCGTTCATGGGACGATTTTGATCAACAACTGGAATTTGAAGTGCTGCTAAAACCCACAAAGGAGTCTTAAAATTATAGAAATAGTGTAAACATATGACGCATTTACATATAAATAAATATTGTATTACTGCAGTAAGCACAGTGGGCAATTTCCAGTTTTTCATGTTGGCAAAGGGATTAAATGTATAAATGTACATCAGTAACTGCTTATCCTCGGGAAAGAGCCTATTTCGATTATCAAAGGACTGTTCTTCCATTCTTTTTATATCAGCTATTGGAATACGTTTAATCAGTGCAAGTGTGAAGAATAGAATTAACGCGTACACTATAACCATACCGGCAGCGTGGATTTTTAAATTAACATCAACTCCTGTAGCAGAGTTGTATTCTTCATCTTGCTGCTGCTTGTAATCAAGTATCCATACCAAATATGTAAGTCCGAAAAATAACATTAAAATAAGACGCAGAAAATGAGAGCTTTGGTAGCGGTGAAATTTTTTGGAAAATCCAAACACTATCATTCCTACACTTAAGGTACATAGCACTTGACCGATATTTTCGGATATTTCTAAAGACGCCATACCTTCGTACGTATAACACTTAATCACTGCTTCAATGAAATCACAAAATACCATGAAAAATGTGATAATTGAGTAACCAAATTCGAAATCCGGAAAACGGAATATTTTATTCATTGTCAAAATATTTGGTATAAGACTGAAAAAAATTAAAAAACTTTCGTTCCATTAGAAGTTACCAACCTATCGACATAATAAATATATAATACAAGTGATGATAAAAAACTTCCATAGCACAACATGTCAGTGTTGCGTTCATCAAATCATTTACTGATCGGTCAAACATACTTAAAATGCTCGGGATATTTTTCTTATGTCGAAAGTCTACATTTGTAGCAAGCAAGTATGTTATGAAGAAATCTAGACCAACATATAAAAAAAACACTTTTAGACATATTATTTTGCTTTTACACACAATTGTACATATTTATTAAGAAAATTATTATACAAAATTTGGATGAAAAGGTTTAAGTAGCTTTTGAGGAACAACATTCACCCAAAGAATATGTGACTGCTTGTACGTCATACATTGTGACCGAAAGGTTTCCGGAAATTTTAAATAAAACGCAAAATTCTTAATCTTCATCAATATTTATTTTATCTCCTTCAAAATATGCTCCATTAGAAGCGATACACAAATGCCAACGTTTCTTCCAATCATCAAAACATTTTTTATAGGCGCTTTCCGGTATGGCTTTGAGTTCCCTCTGCGAATTCTGTTTTACGTCTTCTATGGATTCAAAACGCGTTCCTCTGAGTGGTAATTTGAGGTTGGGAAACAGGAAAAAGTCACACGGT
Organism: Teleopsis dalmanni; assembly: GCF_002237135.1. NCBI lineage: Eukaryota > Metazoa > Arthropoda > Insecta > Diptera > Diopsidae > Teleopsis > Teleopsis dalmanni. Next base: position 87,961,694 of record NC_051846.1, read on the forward strand.
GCAAGATCAGGTGAATACGGTGGCTGTTCGATGGTATTTATTGAATGTTTGGCCTTAAAATCGTTGATAATGTTGAACAAATTGAGGTGAATCGGAACAAGCCGGGCGTTGACACGTCGCATACACAAATTGTCCACCAAAATCAAACGAGCCATCTCACGACCGATGCCTAGCTCTCGTGCTATCTCTCTAACACTCACATGAGGATTTTTGAACACGATTTCCTTTGCCTTTTCAATGTTTTCGTCGGTGGTAGAGGTCGAAGGTCGTCCAGAACGCGGCATGTCTTCGACGGTCGTACGACAGTCCTGAAAGGCTTTGTACCACTCATAAACTTGAGTTTTCGATAAAACTGATTCCCCATAAGCCTTTTGTAGCATTCGCAACGATTCTGCACACGAAATTTCGTTCGAAAAACAAAATTTGATGCAAACTCTTTGTTCAATATTTTTTTCCATTGTTTTTTTCGCAACGCACTACTGAGGTGAACTGGTTTCAACAGCTGCCGTAAACGAACTGGCTGACAGATCGCGCTCATTTTTGGCATAGTAATTAAGGACAGTGCTGCCAAACTACATAAACTTAAAATATCGAAAAATATACAGCGCGCGAATTTTAAATGAGAATTTCCGAAAGCTTTTCGGTCACAATGTACACTGGTTTTTATGCATCAACTGCAAATCTTTCGCGTAGTTTTTCTCTTTCAAATGTTATTCTCTTCCACATTAGTTGCCTGATTTGCATTTGAGTTCTTCCCAGTGTAAACCTCACTGTTGAGAGGATAAAACGACTTCACATCACAAGCGCACCAAACTTTTGGATGCAATATAATGGATAAATTTGGTCCATAGCGATATGTAAATAGTTGCTTATCTACTGTTACTTCTCCGGAAGATTGGTAGTAGGTATATGCGGAGCCTTGTCAATAACAAGTCGAGCAGTTCTAGTACGCTGACTGTGAAACCGAATATAATGTAAAAATTCTTTGAAATGGGTTTCTACATTGTTGCATGGTAATAACAAACTGCTTCCTTACTCCACAATACATTCGTATCCACGTCGTTTGATTAGGTTACACCAACTAGCAATAGAACTAGCAATAGCTCAATTAACAATTTTTTACATGCCGGGGACAGTCTTCCACATTCTTTCCTTTGCGTTGGGGTTTCTTTCATTCCACATTTGAAAAGTTTTTCTAGCTTTTTCGTTTGTTCCTCTCAAATTTATTCAAGCATCGAATACGGTTTACTAAATCAGACCTTTAGTCGCTCGAATTGGAGCAACAGTAGTGTGATGAAATACATTGTGAGCACTAGTGCGACCTACTTGATTATGTATACTTTTGTGAACCAGACAGTATTATATCTTATATCTTGTATCTATCTAAATGTATCAAGATGCTGCAAAACCATCGATGTCTCTTTCACATTCATCACATAATCAAAATTTATTTCGAATAATACATCTTATTCATACTCGGATTTCTGGATCACCTTCTTTACCAATCATCATTTCATTATCGGCATCAGATTCTTTAAAATAGAAACCAATCGCAACACTTACAGCACCAAGAGAAACATTGCTTGAGCTGGAACTTGTATGATGGTCAAGTGGTACATGATCATCAAACCATTCAACGCTAAAAACTAGTGCTCCTCTTCCTCCTCATCAATCTCGCTCAGTAATTTGTCAATATATTGTAGCCATTCTTCTTTCATAAGCCACTTACAAAAAAAGGAAGACCTGCAAACACACTTACTGTTTAACAATTCGTTGTGCCCGAGTTAAAGAACGTTAAGTCATATTTTCCAATATTCTCATTTATTTTTTATATATTACAAATTAAACTATTTCATTACCAAATAAGCGCAGCGGATCGAAAGCATTAGATTGTAATCAGATTGAGCTTCAGCAGAAAACTGATACAGCATTATCAACCGCGCTTCCTACTCCTACTACTCCTCCTACTGTTGCGATCTAAACCATAAACTCATCCATATAAGCACAAATATGCATTGCAAGAAACATATTTCTGCACTTTGGAACTAAAAAATATTGAGTTGTGTGGGTAGGTAATATGACTTTTCATACAAATTATATAGTGACTACAAATGTAGACTACCGGCCAGGAGATGATCGTTTTGAAAAGTTGGGTCTAGGGCTTTAATAAATTATTTTCTTGAAGCTGTTAACATCAATATTAACCAGCCACATTCTATGTGACTGCCCAGCTTTAATCTGGGCCAGGAGGAGATCACTGGGTCGGGAATTGCTAGCACCTTCCGACATTAGGAGGACTTCAACAACCGACATTTTGGCCTTCATTCGAAAGGCGGAATGTCTTTTGTTCAGTTAGGGTCTGTCGTAGCACAAAAGATCAATCATGGTCGCGGTGCTCTGCTCAAATGGGAGCTAATACCCTGTTCTTTCTTATTATTATGACATCAATATTAGCTTAAAATTAATTTTTAGAAAACTACTAAGAATCTCGCTCCCAATCGTTATGGAAAATTATTTTTATAAAACTTTTTCGCACAAAATGCTACAAATGCAGACTACCGAGCACATAAAGGTTAATTACTTGTTTTCAACACTATATCCACTAACGAAGATAGTTTTTGCACTGAACAAGTTTACGATGATGAAATATTTTGCAGGATGAGTTAAATTTAAAATTATTTTTTTAAATATTTGTGTTATATTTAACATTTGGTAGATGTATGTGAATAATGCAGAATCAATGAATTATTCCAGCTGTGAATAAAGGGGGACCGTGAATAAAGCGGGACCGTGAATAAAGAGGGACAGTAATAAAGTATATAACTTCATCGCGAAACTATATCATTTCATTAATTGCACGGGGATTTTTAATATATTACATTTAAAAGTCAAAATTCATTGATTATTTCACTTACAAATATCTCCCAATAACTATGAGGCCTAGAAAGTAAAAGCATAAGAGTATTGAAGTGCAGGCGAATATTTGTATTAGTCCTGAGATCGAACTAGTGGCGCCAATTTTGCAGACAATAAATTCCAAGTAATTGATTAATTGTACATATTCCTTGCATCTGGAATTGTTGCGAACATACAAGCAATCATTTTGCGTATCAGTATTTAACTCGGTAGGATGGTAACAGTGGACCTAAGGAAATGAAATAAAATTAAATATTTTAGTCGATATTATTTACGCGTATGAAAACAATATTTATGTTCATAAGTAAATATACAACCGAAATGTATATATTATTGCAATTTTATTGAAGAAAATTATGTTTTATTGAGAAAATTATTATATTATACAGTAAAAAAACGACAGCGAAAGCTCTTTTGAGCAGACACCGACGAGACAAGCAAGGCTGACTGTTATCTTCAAGCAAAAGTACTTTGTATGAAAAATTTGGTCGGAGGACGAAGAGTGATTACGATGGTTGCAGGTGATGACAACTTTTGAGAATGTCCATTAATCAGAGCTTTCATTGTAATAACGAAGTTAATAGTTAAGAGGTTGTATAGCCTAAGAAAACGATTCCATACGTAGTATCAAAAAACAAAAAAATTATCTGTTTTAATACAGTTCAACATTTTCCATTCTTCATTAATATATTCTTATTAATTTTTTTCTTTAAAATATGTAGAAACTATTTTTTGTTGTTGTTGTTGCATAAAGAATCCTTCGATTAAAAGTTGAGAAATTTGTTTGCAGTAACTGCGATAGATCCATTTTTTTTATCATACTGCAAAGGAATACTTTTGGGTTATATGATTTTTTCTGCTGCTTCTCTGGCTATAGGACAACAGAGGCGTCTCCAACAAAAGTAAGTTGGCTTGTAGGGCGACGTTCAAGTATTACGTAATCCAAATCTTTGTCATTCTCAAACCCTCATTCTCTTTTGTCAGGTTACACCACAAAATTAAAATTGTATATTCCCTCCATTGCAATCATATCATATTCCAAATTATTGTTATGCTTGCTGGTTTAAGTTGTATTCAAATAAAAGAATACAAATTAAGTAAATTATAAGTTTTTAACGTTGGTAGCGAAAAATCATTTAAGTTCAAAATCCATGCTTAGCTTAGCATTACTTAGTGTCCAAATGATAATAGATAGTCTTGAACAACATTAACCTTCTAACAATTTAATCAATTTAAATATATGCGATTACATTGTAGATTAAAGAATATTTAAATGAAATAATAAGTTTCAGGAAATATCAATAATGTGCATATAATTTTACATTATCTGCTTTTTATAAAAGTTACTCATAGTTGTAGTCTTGATTAAAAGCTTACCCAAGTATTTGGCTGTATAAAACTTGAATGACGTTGCTGCCGTCTCAGGAACATTCTAGTGGTGCCATTCGAAAGTTCGGATAAGTTAATATTCTTCATTTTATATTATTTTATAACTTCTAGAAAAATAGTTATTAGATTTTTAGTAAAAAATTTACATATGTGCCTACTTTTCTACTTTGTTAAGTTATAATCTTACTTTCTTGAAAATATTGTGAATATGCTAACATAACCAACATTATGTGTTATGCCGCAACTAATCACTTCTTCAGTTACTTTTTGAGTCTAGTAAAGGGGATACATCTGCTATGACTTTAAAATATTTGGAAAAAATTCATATAGTAAAGAGGATACATCTACTATGACATTAAAATATTTGGAAAAAAATTCGTTTAAATGAAGTCCATTGTTCAATTTTTTGAACAGTAGTTTTGAAACTAGTGCGATGGATCGCGTCTAGTTTCAATGTATAATATATATAAAGTATGTTAATCTTTTTTCACCAGCAAAAAGCTTAAAAATATTTTTAACGTTAACAAATCAGTAGGATTTTTCATTAGTGAATTTTTTATAAATTATTAGACTGTTCATGAATAAAACGATTTCAAAATTCATAATTGGACTTAGACAAAGCAGGTAAGTTCTGCCTGATATTAAATAAGTAATACATCTACATATGTATATGCAATGATTCTTCACATTAATCTTAACCCAACTGGTCGAATTGTACAAACTCACAATAAGGATAGTAAATTTTCTAAAATACAATCCTAAGAATCCGTGTATTTTGTACGAAATTAATTTATTCTGTTCAAATATGTCTTGATATCTTGTAAAAATTCAAAGAGTTTCAAGATCAGTTTTTTGTATCTGATAAATTAATTAAAATTGTATGAGAGAAAAATTTTTCCTTTTAAATAAAGATAACAAGTGGATATAACAGAAAATTGGATAAAAAATGAAAACACAAACTCCAAAATAAAATTTTATGAATTCGTTTCCATTCCATTTATTTTAATGGAATGATCTGACTGTATAAAATGTAATTTTTATGATAACAGAATAGTATTGAAATTTAGCAATTAAAAATAAAAATATATTTTATTAATTCAATTATTCTACAACTGCTTTATGATTTTGTTCTAATATAAACATAGCAAGTGAATTTGTTTATTAAACTTTAACAGCAAATTAATAAAACTCAAAAAAAAAGTATGTGCGAATATAAAAGTCATGTACGGCTTCGAGTCAGTTGTTTAAGATGCGCTGACTCTGAGCTTCAAATTTGACAGCGCACGAATTCGATTCCTGGTGTTTGCAATCTAAAAAAATTATTTACGAATAATTAAGTACAAGAATTATTTCCAACACCACCGATGATGGGAATTTGGCAATACTCGAAAGAGCTGTATGGTCAGCCAAAAATTCAGTTAATTAAAATAATATAATATAGAATTTTGTTGTTTTGGCCCACTACATTTCGAAATACAATTGTTTCCTTAAAATTAGAGAAAGCCATTTGACTTCGTATATATTTCTATAGGTCAGACAAAAATTACTCATAACAGTGATATATTCCAAAATCAAGTAGTCAAGCCGCGGTGAGTATAAAATCTTACTCATGCCAGATATTCTACTTTAAAAATGAATTTCAGTTATTTCCAATTAACATTTGAATTTAAGTCTGTTATTTATTGTTAAAGTTATAATGAAGTTGAATGAACTTCAACTGTTCCTCAGTGTGGAACATCTAAATAAATAATGTTTTAGAAATAGAGCCTACTACTTACCACTTACTTTTAGAAATAAATAGAGTTCCAAAGTATGTTACGTATTGAACGTAAATAGCTAAATAGCTAAAGCATATATTAAATAAATATTATTTAAATATTAATAATGAACTATAGTTTTTGTATTTAGTGCTGGTTTTTAAATAATCGAAATTTTAATAAGCATTATTTGAGTTTTGTGTAAGATTTTAGCGTCCATTCATCACTCCACCTCCCCTCTATCTCCACAGAACTCTAAAGTTGAATATAAAAATAATCGGAAAATTTAATTAATTTTTTTAAATGTGATTAATATTCAAATTAATCTAAGTAAAGACTGCTTTATTAGTTTTGCACTATCAATTCTTTTAATGGGAATATCAACGATTCCCGCTTGCTTTCGATGCTTGCAAAATGCTAAGTGTTAATAAGTTAATTTAATGTGACATATAAATTTGCTGGTGACATATCTTTTTATAAAATATTAATAAATTACAGACATTCAATACTAGTTAAAGAATCTAATTGACAGTGGTAATCAATACGTGATTTATTTCGCAACCTAATTGAATTTTCCCATAGACACATTAAGAAGTGCGTAAAAGGAGGTAAAAGGAAAATTAATTTCGTTGGTTAATTAAGTGACCTAGACCCATTTTATTTATTACAAGTTCAGTTAATTACATTGCGATTACATGTGCATTAAGGCTATGTAATGTAATCACCTTCTTTCGACTTCTTTCAAAGTCAAAGTCAAAGATGTGCTAATTCAAATCGTTCAGCACATACCTTATAAAATAAGAACGCATTAACATATCCAGTCAATTCATCAATCACCGATTGAGTTCCTTAATTGAATTTAATTTGACAAATATTCGATGTGTTAAAGGGGGAATTAATACCTCGGAATTAATACCTTACATGAGTAATTCTAGTGAAATGTTGGAATTCATGCGTTCTGAAAGTGTGATGGATTGTTTTTGACAAATCTATGCAGGTTGAGCTGATTTAGCTTCCAATAACATAAGCTAATGTGAGTTGATATAAATGTGACGGAATGAAATCACAATCGTGCACAACAAATCAATTAATTGAATGCTTATCATTGTACAATATACAATTAAATATATATATAAATAAATATATTTAAATAGTCTTTTTACAATATAAAAAATTGAAAGATTTTTAATAAATAAATAAATGTCATATGTTCAGCATTAACTGATCTCCTTTATATTTAATAATATATTAATAATATAATAGCGTTCCTTTTGTTTAAAAGCATAATAATTCAGCTTAAATATTTTATAGATCCAGAAACTCCGGGACCAGATTGAGTACCGGCCGAGATATTTAAGATGATTGCTAACGAACGATTACATGTACTACTAGAAATGTACAATGCTGGTTTAATAAAAGGCAACTTTCCCGAAATGTGGAAGAAGTAAAAATCGAAATTAATCAGTAAGGTTAAGGGTAACCCAGAATGTGCTGAACCAAACCGACCACATGCTCGTGTACTATTGGAAAGCTCGTCGAGAGACTTATTAAGCCTTACTGCAGCATTTGAACTCGCAGGAAGTCTGTTATCAAGACAGCTTGGATTTAAGATAGTAATGGAATATTGGGTGCAATAGGGGACGTTATCAAAACAGTAAGGAGTGCTCAAACTGATAACCACAGACTGACAACCACTATTCGTGAAACATTCTTTTGTTTGGAATACTTGACGTAGATAATGCGTTTAATAGTCTCAGACGGCTGACATTCTCGATATACTTAAAAACAAAGTCAAAGGTCCGCGCTATCTAATGATCTATCGCGATATAAACTCGCGATAGATCATAAGAAAAACAACACAACAGGAGCAACGCAAGGATCTGTCCTCGGATCTGAGTTGTAGAACTACAACCATGATGGAGCCCAAAAGAAGTGCAATGGAACCTTAATATGGTCATGATACGAGCACATACAGCTAGGAGTCGAGATACGGGCATGTGGTAATACAATATTGTCACAGCAGCATTGAGAGGACATAAGTACTAAAATTTATTCTTCTGTATGTAAATGTGATGTGAATAGAAGCACTACAAGTACAACATCAAATGAATAAGTTTAAGTCCCATTTTCAAGCTTTCCTTCAATGCCCCTAGGATTCCTTCATATCCAACGAACACCACGGTAAGGAGCCATATAATCATAGTATTGATGAATTCAGCTAATTCCTCAATTGTATGTTCACTTTAGATTGATTATGTCTTCTTTTCTTCCTCCCTCTTTCTTTTAAGGATGTAATATGACCAAATCCCCTTGAATCATACTTTTTTGTTAACTCTCTTTCTTTCTGGGTTTATAATGCATTGTATACTCGCATCTTGAGAAACCCTTGTGGAATCCTGATTTACCGTTGGGCGTGCTCTTTCTTCATTGTCTTTAATTAACTCTACTATTTCTATTAAATCTAAGCCCCCTAACTCATCCGATACCTGCTCCCTTTAGGTCCATTTTTGTTAATTTCTGCGGCAGTCCAGTCTTGGGGCCGTGACTGGGCCGACATCAGTCTCTATTTTTCTCTTGGTTTGGAAATTTAGGTAGACTTACGAACACTATTCTGTGTATTCTTAAGTATAATAAAATGCGTTTGTTTCTAACCGATGAACAAGAACTGTCTATATATCTCGAATATATATTAGTAAGTTATTCTTTTTTTTTATGACCAAAAATATTATGAGCAGGAAACTAACAAAATATAAAACTAACAATATATAATATTTTGTTAGTTTCCCTGAAGATGATTATCAAAGATATTCGAAATATCGGAAAACAACTTAATTTATCTAATTTAAATATAAATAATAAATTATAGTTTGTTATTGTAATTTAAATGACCAATTATTGCGCTCATAAATTCTTATATTAGTAAGTTATGGAACTGAAACTGAAAGATTCTCTAATCAACAGCCAAGTAATGAAAAAATTTGAAAGGTTCTTTTATATTTCAGTAAAAAATTCTTCATGAGTTGGTTTTGTAAGTAAATACGATTGAATCTGTGGTATTTAAGAAAATCGTTATTTTACGACATTTTACTATTGTTCTAGATCTTGTACATTTATTTAAATTTTTTCAACATATGCGCACTTATAAATGGACATCATAATAAAAGAATATGGCATTACCTCAAAATTAATTAACATTTTTAAAGACTATTTGCATTACGGGTACGTAAAAAAAATGCATTGGCACTTTTTGTTATTATGCAACTTAAGTTTAAACAACACAATGTTCTCCTATTAGAAGAAATGTATCCTTGTAGCTCATTCAAAAAAAAAAAAAAAAATCAGAAATGCTAAAGGTGCATTTTTTGCTTTGAGCTTCTTACGAGTACAACATTCGAAATGCAGTTTTTTACTCGATAGGAAACTCATCCTTTGTTCACTTCCTGCTTCCTTTCCATCTGAACTAAAAAGAAAATTGTAAGAAAATAAAGCCAAAGTAATTATTTTCCTTCTCTTTGACGTCCAACATAGTAAAAGTTACTTAGTAAGCTCTTAATTAAAAGAAAATATTCGTCTTTCAAGCGTTAGAAGTTGTTGCTGTTTATTTATTTTATTAAAATATTCCTGAGGAAAGGAAAATGAAAACTTTTTACTCTAAGGAAATATTTCAATTAATTTGTTTTAAAATTGTTTACAACAATATTTTTTGCGAAAACTTGCCATTGCTTGAGTCCAGTAGTGAGTAGATGGATGCACACTCAACAGGAAAAAACAATAGAAAAGTTGGTATAGAACTGGAAATAAAATCGTTTAAAAGTCACTTTTAATTAGAATTGATACAACTGCGTCCATTGAAAGCTTTAATTCAATAGAAGTTGCAGCACAAAGTTGTAGTAATTTCGATTGGACCAGTATTTGCGATTTAATAATGGGTCACAGACAATGTAAATAATTTGTAAGCAGGTTCTTAACTGTTATTATCCTTAGTAAAAGTTTTCTAAGCAACATTCCATATCAATTTCTTTAAAAAAATGTACACTTCATTAAATGAAATGATCAAATAGAGAATTATATCCTAAAAACACAAAATGTAAATGTAATACTAAATGCCAATATATTTAAGGACCCAAGGACTTCAACATTTAAGTGCTATAAAGGACGAAGTTAACCTTAACGTCAATTTCGCAGTTATAATTGCGTGTATGTATTACGCATTATTATCTCTAAATAAATATAAATAAAAATTAAAAATAAAGATCCAATTATCAAATATACTCAGTCTAATATGTATTTTTTAGCTAATTGCATTAACCAGTCTTACCAAGCTTAATATGTTAACAGGATTTGAAACTTCATTTCGTTATGAAAGTGAAAGACGACGACTTTCTTGTGGGCTGGGTTGGAGTGGCGGCCTTGTATCCCAAAAAGCCCACTTAAGCACAAATAATGACCCATTGTGGTACCACAGGAGTTACGTTGATTTGTATATAGATTGTAATCAGTATAGATTTAACGCCGAAGAAAGGTAACGACTCCCCTAATAGGTGAAGGAAAACCAACCTGACAGTTCTATGAACTTGGCTAGGTCCCTAACATTACAGGATGACAACTCAGTCAGGTCAGTTAGAAAAGAAGATCCAAGGGTTTTTAATCTTCTTTTGGCTAGGGAAGGGCACTGACACATGAGATGGAGTACAGTCTCCTCCTCATCCTCAGAACCACAACCTCGACAAAAGTCATTAAAGAGGAGACCCAGTCTCATAGCGTGCCTTCCTATTACGCAGTGTCCCGTCAGCACAGATACCGTAGTGCTGAGCAGGTTCCATCTTAGTTGAAATAGCTGACTAGTTATTTTCTTGTCTAAGTTCGGCCAGGTCAACCTAGAAATCTGACATTGAGGTTCGTCAGCCCAGTATTGCTTGGCTATGCTCAGGTATTTTTGTATGATTGCCAGTTTAACTGTAGGGAAACTGTTAGGGAGAAGAGCACCTGCCTTGGCTAGGTCGTCTGCCCTACAGTTTCCTGTGATATCCCTGTGACCAGGAACCCAAATGAGTTTGACCCTAACAAACCTAGCTAGGTCATTTAGTGCATACCCTGCTAGGTATAAGAGATTCGAACCCCCTGTTTAGGTCTGGGTAACAACACATGTAGTCAATAGAGACGGGAGTTGGCAGATCCTGATTCAGTATGATCGCGTGGCCAATATCAGTTCTTGACCAGCAGGAGAGGGCGTTGAGCCTGGTTACAACTATTTTGGCTTGCTGTTTTATCAGAAACCGAGATGGCAGCCAATGAAGCAGAGCGAAAAGAGCTTGCGTGGGGGTAGAGCGAAGAGCACTAGTGATTTGTAATGCAGCTATCCTCCTAGTTTTGTCAATTAATTTGGTGTGGCACGCTTTTTCAGTTGCCTGCCACCAGAAAGCAGCCCCATACAGAAGAATTGGTTCGATAACAGCTGAATAGAGCCAGAGTATAATGCACGGTTTGAGCCCCCAACTGCGACCTATAGCTCTTCTAGAGCAGTAGGTGGCGCATACAGCTTTGCGGGCTCTCTCAGCCAAGTTGTCTTTCCAGCTGAGTTTAGAGTCCAGAATAATACCCAGATATTTGACGTTCGAACTTAAAGTTAGAGTAACGCCCTTTATCTTTGGTAAGGAAAATGTCGGTATTTTATATTTCCTGGTGAAGAAAATAACCTCTGTCGTTCAAACTTTAATTTAGAGTAACGCTCTTTATCTTTGGTAAGGAAAATGTTGGTATTTTATATTTCCTGGTGAAGAGAATAACCTCTGTCTTTGCGGGGTTTATATCAAGACCGAATTCCCTACACCATGTAGTGACAATGAGGAGCGCAGAGTTAATAACATTGAATAGAACTTGGGGGAATTTGCCAGATGAGGCAATAGCAATGTCGTCCGCATAAGCTATAACACTGTATCGGGATTGTTCCAATAGTTTTAGCAAAGAATTAACTGCTATGTTCCATAGAAGAGGAGAGAGAACCCCACCTTGTGGCGTTCCCAGACAGACTGCTCTGGAGGATTGAACACTTCCGATATCGGATGTAATAGTCCTAGTTTTGAGAAGGGCCTCTACAAATTTAACCAGACTATTGTCGAGATTTAGCTTTGAGAGGGATTTTATGATACCATTGGGACAGACATTGTTGAAAGCGCCCTCAATATCGAGAAAAGTGGCAAGTGTGTATTCCCTGAGAGAGATGGAGTGGTCAACTTGCGAGATGAGTGCATGAAGCGCAGTATCGACAGACTTGCATTTAGTATAAGCATGCAGTGATGGAGATAAGAATGCTGGGTTTATCTTGTTCCTGATATGCAGATCAAGAAATCTCTTCAGTACTTTTAGAAGAAAAGAAGACAGACTGATTGGTCTATAGTCCTTGGCACTGCAGAGAGTTATTTTCCCTGCTTTGGGAATGAATACTACTCGAGCCACTCTCCAGCAGCTTGGGACATACACAAGTTTGAGACAACTATTGTAAATGCTTAGGTGCCAGGGGAGGATTACGAATTCACCCTGTTGAATATCGGCGGGAATAATTCCGTCCGGACCTGGAGATTTATAAGGTTTAAAAGTCTGGATAGCCCACTTGATTTGAGTGTTGGTTACTTGAAACGGTTTCGGATTGTTTAGAGGGGGCAAGCTGATTTGAGTTGATAAATCAGCATCAGAGGCTACACTCCCTGGGAAGTGCGAGTCCAGAAGGATGTCGAGAGTTTCCTTACTGGAGTTGGCCCATTGACCATTTGGAGCCTGGATGCAATCGAGTGTCTTGTGGGTGGAATTGAGGATTTTGCGCAGTCGGCTAGACTCAGAGGAGGATTACATGTAGCCACAGAAGTTTTTCCAAGCTGCTCTTTTGGCCCACCTAATGGCGTATTTAAATTCTCTTTACTTCTCTTTATATGGAACCCAGTTTCCTGTTGCTACAGGTTTTTCGGAGGTCTGCAATGTTTAAATTCCACCAAGGAGGTTTGGCTTGCAGGCCGCGTTTGTGGCGCATCTAAATGCTGATATGAGAAGGTCAACCGCTCGACCTATATCGGAACAGTTGAGAATAGTGGGGGGTCCAACTGTAAGTTGGATTCCAGGTTGGCTCGAAAAATGGGCCATACAGTATGTTTCCTATTTATTGTTTTAGATGATCTGTTCATTTCAGGGTTTCCCACAAAATCTACATCAAAATTGATGTACCTATGGTCAGAAAAGGAACGATCTTGCGATACGGACCAATTAGTAATAAAGTAAGAAGAGTGCTCGATAATCAGGGTGATATCGAGAACTTCCCTTCAAATTGAATTCATGAATGTTGGTTCCCTACCTATGTTAGCAATCACCAAGTTTCCTGCAAGAATGAAATCAAATAGACACTCACCTCTCGCGTTAGTATCTGTGCTACCCGACATCTCATGATGAGCGTTGGTGTCAGCTCCTATGATCACCGGGATCCTACTGTTATTTACCTCTGACACCAGAAGCCTGAGGGAGTCCTGTGGTGGAGTGGCACCGTGATCGTGTGCCATATATGCTGAGACAATCCAAAGGGCCTTGGAGTCGTATTCGATGGCCATGGCTACAGTGTCATTGTCACTAAACCTAGGGAGTAAAAAGGCATTAATGTTATTTTTTACTAGAATGCAAGATCTTGGTTTACCTTGACCTTCTGTGAATACTAACCGATAACCGTTTGTATTCAGTCCGCAAACCCGATTGTTTACAATCCAAGGTTCTTGGATCAATATTATGTCCTCTCCTTTTTCAGCTAGGCGGAGGGTAAGGGCTGCCGAAGCAGTTTTGGAGTGTTGGAGGTTAATTTGGACGACCTTCAACAGCTTAGTTGTTTTTCAACTATGGTACTGTCCAGTTCATCCTCGCCCGACATCGGTGAGGTCTCCCGGGAAAGCGCCATACCTGTAAAGAACTCGCCGACCAGTTCGAAAGACGAGATTACGCTACCTCCGTATTCGGAGGAAAGAGTGCCGATTAAATCGGAAGTCCCTACATCAGGATTGTTTGGAATGGAGATGGATGGAACAGATTCCCTCATCGGAGATTGTTTCCGAAGGTGCCCCCCCCCCAGAAGGTTGTTGTTTAGCGGCTTGAGAATCACTTTTGTAAACACGTAGGGTTACCGACCCGAAGCCATAGTGAATCACCCCATTTCGGGCTTGAAGAGGTGCTAGAGATTGTTCGTGAAGAACTACGACGGCTTCCACGAAGTCGCCCTTGGGGTCACTGACCTTCGCAACTTTTCAGTTATGCGTGGGGAGATCAGTGTTTCTGACCCTTAAAAGGGAAAGAATCTCCTCAGGGGAGGTAAGTTCCGAAGGAAGCCACACTTTGGAGCGGGGGCGTTGTGGGATATTATCCACCGAAACAGCTCTGAGCTGTGCGACGGGCCAGAGTTCCCCAACCTTTTCGACCGCCTGCTTATATAGATCCGCGGAGCGCTGGTCTAAGCAGGCAATGATTTTAATATGACCCTGGTACCATACAGCGTCTTTACAGCTGGGAGATTGTCCAGGGTTGAGGGCAATAATTTCCATATATATTTTGAGGAGAGCCCGTTCGACTTTCTTCCACTTTGCTGGAGAGATGGTGGCATCACTATTGCCAGTGTCGATGATGGCCCAGGTCAGGCTCTCTTTTGCTGGAGCCCCTGAAGAGGACAGCATCCAGGAATGGGGACCATCCAGCGTCTTTACAGCTGGGAGATGGCCCAGGGTTGAGGGCAATAATTTCCATATATATTTTGAGGAGAGCCCGTTCAACTTTCTTCCAGTTTGCTGGAGAGATGGTGCCATCACTATTGCCAGTGTCGATAATGGCCAGGTCAGGCTCTCTTTTGCTGGAGCCCCTGAAGAGGACAGCATCCAGGAAGGAGGAATAGATCATTTGGCGTTACCCAGGATGCACCACGAGGAGGCGATCTAAGACAACATCCCACGACTTTCTTATAGTAAATAGAAATTTTTATGAATTATTATATATATTAGCCATTTTAGTCCAATATCTTTTGCCATCTATCCGACAGTAACAGAAAACTGATTCAGGTGATGTTGGCCTGCTTATTGGAAACAAAAGTCTTACATACCATATATAAAATTTTTTTAAGACTGGAATATAATAATAATCAGAAGATGCCAGATCTAGAGAATTTGGGGTGTGTTTTATCTGAAATTTTCGTTTTGTGTATTATTTCATTTGTCTAACTGATGACAATACGATTCCGAATTGATCATTTTGTTATGCGGTAGAAGCTTAATTACAGTATATCTTTGAATACCATTCAAATATGTAAAAACACTTTTTTTATTGCATCATTAGATAAATCTCGGTTGTATAACAGAACACGTTATAAAGTGCTTTTGAAATAGTTTTGAAAGCACTGAAAAGAAGTTCATAAGCTTTTTGGCTTGGGCACCGTTTATTCCAGCTTACCACGATTCGATCACGACCGTTTTCGGTTGACGTTGTCGTAAGTAATCCACTTTTCAAGTGCATACAAGACCGTTAGGTCATACTCGACAATTTTCATGATTTTATCGACATATTTTGACATTAAAATTACCGAATCAAAATCGACGAAATCAAAATTGCGCATGATGGGCTGTTACAATATCAGAAACATTAACACTTTCACATTTTCCGCCGCTTTGAAAGGCGACTTGTGTTTTCGCCTTTATCAAAGAAAAACTGTAAAATATGGCGGATTTTCTCTTTGCTAGTGTCCATCTTTGACGCAAACAAAACTGAGTCAATCAATAACCAAACTGTGAAAAATCTTTTTGGGACGAAATTTCATCTTTCTAACTCCATCTAGCTTAATCCAATCGGACTAATATAACGCGGGCTACAGATAACTGAGAAAATTTATTGAAAAAATAATGGATTTTTTTTCAGATCTTCTAATATGGATCTAATATAAATTTTGGTTGACTTACATATTAAAAACATTTTAGGCAACACCAATTTAGAAAAGAAACCAACCATTTCTTTAATTGATACACTTTTATACTGCTTTATCAATTTACTACTAATTTCTTAAGAAATTAGCTGTGATATTACTTAAAAAAAGGTGGCCACTCCTTATGCTATGCATAGGCTTTTCACTTTATATTATTATTTGCAAGATATTCAATGTCGTTAAGCAGTTCTGAGAAAACAAAAATCTGTTCCTTTGCATTATTAATTTTAAATTTTTTGATGATAATTAATTCGAAAGAAAACTTTGGAAGCCTTGATGTTCTGCAAATATACAAGTGTATGCAGCCTCATTGTTCGCTGGTTATCATTGTGAAAGGAATAATAATATTAACTTTCTTTTTGGAAGTTTGTTCTGAACACTTCATTTTGTTGTTACTTCATTAAGTTTTAAATTAAATTATTGAAAATTACAATTTGCTTTGACTTTTTCCACGTTATTCTGTTATGTTTTAATAACAAATTTGAGACACTCTGTCATGTAATGAGAAAGCATTTGTAATTTCATTACACTTTACTAATTTGAATAAAATACGCCATAGAACGCTCGCTGGCACAAAACAAAAGTAACTCAATTAACAGCAGCACAAAATCCTGAACATTAGAAGATAAAACCAAGTGTCGGCGATACTCGAAAAGAGTAAAATATTCATTAAGTTTGTAATGTGGTGTACTTGCTTCGCAATTCAGTCACAGTCCTTTGATTTCTGATTTCTGATTTCTGACAATATCTCGTCCTATTAAGGACACTAGCTTCAGCAAATAGCTTGCTTAAGGTTCCGGAAGTGTGCACATATCTTGATCAAGGGCGTTTGAGTGGCGTTTTATTTTAGTAATTTCTTGAGGTATGATTCTATGATTACTCGTAGTTGATGGAATGGAAAACGTAAATAAAATTAAAAATGCTTGACCCGGAAGTTAATTTTCATTCATCATTGTTCGCCGTTAGAGCAATAATTGGTTCAACACAGCCATATCCATACGCGTACGGTGTGTGACGGGGCTTGTGAATATATTTTTATGTTTCAATTACTAAGTAAAATATTATTTTTACACGCAGAGGGCGTTCAATGGAAATAAATTCTAAAACCGGAAATCAAAGCACTCGACACAGAAATACGTGTTAATTTATAACATATTTTCACCCCTCTAGACCCATAAATATTTCTCGGGTGCTTGTTACAGCACTTTTTGTGGTACCATAGTGTACTGTGGTACAGCTGCCCACTCTCATTCCACCCACCCGCCGCACAGTAATTCAAAATAGATGTAAGCAAACTGTTTAGTTGTCGTAACGCGCGGCAGCGACCAAATCTTGTTTGCGCAATAAATTTTCCCGATGCACATTGGTAATTAGTTCAAAAACTTTTTCGTTGATAATTCATTTAAATTTCAAATTGAAATTGCAATTGTATATATTGTATATGAAATATTTCTGATTTAATTTAATTTTGAACCATCGATCTAAACTCAAACATAATATCACTTCTTCATCATAGTAAAATTAATTACATTTTCTTACATTTTTTGAAGAATTATTTTAGTTCATGTTAGTTCATGATTATTTCTCTTATATTGTTCAAATATTTAGAAGATATTTGTCAGGTTACAACGCTGTTAAACTTCCTCGAATCTAGCGTAGAATACATCTTTGATCAATTGTCCTTTATTTCTGACAAGGTGTACTCGCAAAATAGGATGATATTAAAAAATTTTCTCTTGTCGCAAAGTTCCTGGATGGCGGTGACGTCAGCCTACATCTATTAAGAGCTTTCACCAGTTGTATAGAGGTACTTTCCTTATAGAGAATTCGGACATTCTAGATACACATCCGTAAATCAAAACGGTGATCGCTAACATTCGGTTGTTGATTCCAATGCATTCTTACGCCCTTCACTAGCAACTGATTTTACGTGACAGATGCCTCAATCTGTCAACAACCCAAACTTGGATTGAAGACAAGAAGAATTGCGTCGAGCATTTTGCAAGTTAAATTTAATCAGATATGCTGCCTTGTGTTTTCGCTCCTAGAGGCTCCAGGTTTCCTCTATTCAACTAACAACCAACAAAATTAGGTGCATATTTTCAATGCATTCATCATTTTAGACAGTTTTCGAGAGTGCAAAACAGCTTTGAGTAACACTTTAGAACAACGTGTTTGATGTCCGGTATTTTCTTTTTTACTGTTACATATAATGAAGTAAGATCCAATAAAGTTTGCCAACAGATATTGTTAGATAAAGGGATTTTTTTCCAGCGTCACTATTATTTCTGTTTTCAGAAACTATTGATGTTTAAAATATTTTCTCTTAGTTGAAATGTGTTTTAGAGATAATGAAAAACCTGATATTTGTAATTTTATATAAATTAAAAATATGTCAGTTTTATTCCATTTTCGCACAAAGCTGTTCCCATCACAAATACGTAATGTGGGTCATAAAATTGCTTTCAACCAATAGTATAAACGAGGCCTGCTTGAACATCGGCCTCAAAAGGAACCTTTGATTTACGAGTATTTCTCTTAATTACACTTTTGTGTAGTTCATTCAAATAATAGTTGGTACAGTTTTTTGTTTAAACTTTTATAAAAAACTGCAATCCTATTGTTTCCTTTGGCTTTTACACATTTCAATGAACTTTAATCACACTAATGGCCTGCAGACAATGAAATGCATTTTAGATTCAATAAAACAAGGGAATGCGATGAAAATGTAAAAATCAGTTCCAACAATCAAAAAGGTACAGAAAAATGTAGAAATTTATTGATTTTAAATATTTAAAATATATATTAATTAAATATTGCAAGTAAAATATTTAAAACAAAATAAATTTCGAAGTGAATTATTTGATTTGCTTCAGTCTCAAACTATTTTCAGGTACACATAAAATTTGTTTTTGGGAAACGAGACCAGTTGAAGTGTTTAATGTTTTTATTTTATGAAGTTAAATTAATTTGTAAATTATATAGTAAAAATATGGGTGAATTTTTTATATCGTAAAATATTGGATAAAACGCATTCAAGCTTACGCCACGTATGTCCAGGAATGCGATTCAAATTTGCTTGGCATTTCATTGTACTTTTGCTTCGTTCATTCTGCGTTTCTGCCATAAAATAATTTGAATTCTTTCTGACGGATTCACCCCTAATGCTTCTGCTTTACGGATTCTCTACTGGATAAATGCATATTAAATATTATTTCATAAAATAAGATTTGAGTATGTACTCGAAATTCACATGTATTCAAGGGATAAACAAATATCCCTCATATAAGTTAGTTCACCATCCTCCATACTTCGATTGCTTACCGAGCTTCAATGATGTCGAGCACTAATGTTGGGAGAATACGTTTCACTAAATTATCAGTTGGTAAGTTTACTGACATAATGAAGCGAACCCCGTGTTCTGAGATACATTCCACGTATTCTTTAATTTTATATTGGAGCAGTAAGAATGTTTCATTAAGATTCGCTATAACATCTATGTTGTTCAATATTTGCATATTATTAAGAAAAATAACTTTTTCTTACTAGTTCTTTGACCTTTCTTACTCAGATCACAATTATAAACAAAACTTAAACACGGGAAGTAGGTGTACATACTAAAGTATTAGTTCAGTTGAGAACATGCACTTATACTGTAACTCTTAGTAATTAAGGATTTAAAAAAATATATTAAAAATTGCTGAAATATTATTTAATAATAAAACCATTCAGTTATATAAGTTCATTTTATTTTCTTAATAATTTTTTGTCTTTAAGAACATTGCGTTTACTTTACTGTCCAATTGAGCTCACAGATAGGCACAGATGCAACTGTTAACGAACTAATATTAAACATTGAAATCGGGCTAAAATCAAAGTAATATTAAATGATATTTTAATAACATCGGTTTTGACTATTTAAATTGAAATCTCTAGTTTGTCTTAAACTATTCCGTTTATTCCAACGAGTAAGAGTTTATTAAGTACATTAAGATATTTGTTATTAAGTGAAGGAAAATGTCGTAAACCGTGTAAATTACATACATTCCCGATAAGCTTTGTAAAACCATTATAATACTATAATATACACAGTTACTATAGAAAATGACCCATATTTTATTATATATAAGCATATGTATTTGCTTAGGGTTCGTGAATAAAAAACAAACTTGATTACATAGCCCAAAAGATTTAGGTAATATAATAGCAAATAATTGATAAAAAATATTATTACCTATATTTGTTGATATTGGAACTTCAATAAAATATAGCTAGTTTTAGTTTCTTCCAAGTCCATGGATTTTAATCCCAAAAAAAACTAATTAGTCATTTAGCACTTGCAGTTCTTATTGTAATTTTATTCTTAAAATGCTTACTTCTTCTCTTTATTTAGCACTACAGTCCAATGTGAACCTGGGCTTCCCTTAAAATGCTCACATGCTCAACTTATATGAGGAACGTACTTACCCATATTTCACTTCCATTCATCTTTCCTTCGTAATATGTCTACATATTTTTAATCGAATAAAGTACAGCTCAAGGCGTTAGAGAGCGATTGAATTTTTTTCAGCTTAAATTAAAATCTAATAGATAAAACTACAAATTCAGGACGATTACTAATAACGCTCGTTTTGTAAAAAAAATTTAGAGTTTTTTTATCGTTTTTATTAGAATATAAAATCTTTTAGTTTATTTGGTTTTTCATGGAATCTCCTATTAACTCTGCATGGATGGGTTTACGATATTTTTGGGCAAATAAGAAAACTCAAAAAATTTAAATTTGTTTTATGGAAATATTTTTATATTTTCTTTAGCAAATAAACTTTCATTTGTTTTCCCAGTCAATATAAAACATGAAAATATTTTGGTATAAATATAAAAAATGGGTGTACCATACTTAATGTAAGCATGAACTAAAGTTCAATACATTTTATTGCTTCTAATTATGCATGAAGAATTGTTGAAACATTCATGAGGAACTCAATCTCGATAGCATCCGATTAATTTTCATATTTTTGCTGCTAATTTTTATTGCAAAAACTTTATTCAGTTTTATAAACAAGAAAATTTAGGGAATATTTCAAATAATTACGGGACACATAATGTACGAGTACTTATATTATCAATTGGCTATGTGAATTTAGATGTTTTCTGTATTGGCGGCTAATAATGGTTTCGAACGGACTTTAGAGTCGATATGGCGCAATTGTGGAAATGTACTTTGAGATAATCCTTTAATCAGCTTCACAAACACGTTCTTACTATAAACAGCACAAAGAATAACACATAAGCATATAAGCATTAAGTATAATATACTATTTCATATATAACTTATCAGTATTAAGAGCTCAAAAAATTAAAAAAACGTTTTATTCATATAATACCAAGCCAGTTTTTCCAACTTTCAATTACATTAACACATCATTGGTAGTTTAAGAAACGTTCTTTCGATTATTCTTAAATTTCACTTTTTTACGATTTTATTAAGGCCATATTTTAATACCTATATGCAAAAAACGATAGACTAATGAATTTTTCCTTCGAACAATACCTATTCCAGATTTGTGAGCTAAAGTACTTCTTGTAATCTCATGATTGTTAGCGAGTGTGAGACAAAAGAGGACAGTGCTTTTAAAAATCCCTCCTTTAATGCGCTCTAAGCATGACAGAGACCTTTTTTGTCCAGTTCAGACAAAGTGCATAGTATCAGAGAAGTGCATAGTTAGAAGTAGTCTATTATGCGACAATAATAGTATGATTGTGTGTTCCAAACTGAATATATGTTCCCATCTATATTTCAGAAGTTCGTGAATTTAATGCATCGTGTTATTTCTTTTTCTTATGGTAGTATTATTTCTTATAGTTTTTAAGATTGCATATCGACTGATAGAGCATTACCCTTATTTACTTATTGTAATATTAAACGCAGTGTAATAATACAATCGCACTTTTGACCAAACATAATTGCTATTTGTATATACTTACATATATGGTGAATATGCAAAGAGTGTATGAGAAACTCTCATTTTCTAGTACCTGGTTTCCACTGCTTGCTTAGTAATTTAATTACTTAAGTTACTTAAGTAACTTTAAGATTTTGTCGTTTCCATTGGCATAAGTTATTTATTGCTTCTAAAAAAGCTTTTATATGTCACAAAGTTCATAAAGTTCTTTAGAAAAGGTTTTTTTTTTAAATTTTAATTGTTAGAGAAATTTATTAATTGATCATGAAAAACGAAAAAAATGAAAACAATTTAATATACCATATAATATATGTGAAATTGTTTACAACATGAATTAAGTAAAAGGTGCATATAGAAAACAATGTGCAATACATCGGAATAATTAACATTTATTTAAAAACAATAAATAGCATTACTTTCCTCTAAACTTAATTAAATCACAAATCAATATTTTATATAACTATTGCTTATTTAATTGATGAAAATAAAAAACTTTTTAAATACTTATACTTACTTTTCCATTTGAAATTAATTTTATTTAATAGTATATCTCACAAAAAAATTGAATATATAAATTGATTTATATAAATTGATTGATATAAGTCATTTATATGTATTTTATATATCTATTACATTTTCAATTAATAAAAACAACAATTTTATTAAATACTTACTTTCTCAACATATTTGTTTCAAGCTCAAATATGATAAATATTTCAAATTTCTATAATTTCCCTTGTGGGAAATTTGTTTTTAAGGGTTCATTCGACATTAGTTTAATTTCCTTTGATTTAGTTTTAAGTAAGTTAAAAAGCACGGATATTTTTCATGTGGTTAATGAAATTAACTTAGTAAATTACATTTAATAAATAAGCAGTGTAAACATGGTATTAGAAATTGATATAAAAATGTAGTGTCATTTTTGGAAGTTGTCTATTGTTGTTATTGTTGTGAGTTGAGTTAGTGCTATTGCGCACTTTTACTCTATTGTGGCTGGGGGCTTATCCCTGCCACGCACTAAACTTTAGCTATACTAGTATCATTATCATTTATTAATTTTCTAACTGATGACGGACCGTAGATCAGCATGTCTTCCTGTGCGTCCTGAGATGAACTTAAGGTTTGGGCAACGTATCAACTATTTTGAATAATTTTAGGGCTATGTCCTTGATATAATTTTTCACTGAGTCGATTCTTAGATATCTAGGCATGTCTGTTGTTCTAATATACCAAGGAATCTTAATTAGTCTTCTTAAAGCCAGATTTTGTGCTCTCAGTAATTGCTTTATAGCAGTATTTGAGGCTTTGCTGTAAGTTACAGATCCGTAAAGTAGTTTTCATAATATCTATATAGGCTTTTATAAGCATTTTGTAAATATTATTTTTAATAACATAAAATAGTTCAAGCTTTTGACGTAACAATAGGTAAAAGAATCTTTTTAATCATAGTTGTCTCAACGGAATATCAGACAAGTGATTTCGAATTAGATAAAAATTCAACTGTACGGCACTGTAAAAATAATTTCAACAAATTTTTAAAGATATTTAATGTACCTGCAGGTACACACATTGAATATTAAAACTACAAAAAAATTGAGCACTAAAAATTTAAATTTCCATTAAATCTCATTTAATGTGTTCGCGTTTGTTTGCGTTTAAAGTCCTATGGAAAGTCAGTTAAATAAAATAGCTTCTTTGTACAATTCCAAGCCCAGCACCACATTAATTGGCATTGCAATTACAGTCCATGTACGACTGCTTGACTACTGAATATTGTACGGGGGAAAAACTGTTTTAAATTAACACGCACTTCCATGTCAAGTGCTATGATTTCCGGATTTACAATTATTTATTTTGTCCATCCCTTGCGACAACCGACTGTCCTGTATCATGGAATCCGTAAATTGCAAAAAAGAAGCACGAAGGCAAAACAAATTATCGTTTTTACGGAAATGAATGATGGCAACATTTTAGAACCAAACTTCCATACGCCATTTAAGAGCGAACTTTTTTCGGAACTCCACCCACTGAAGCACAACAAAAAATATGTGTTAAATTTATTGCTTTATATTAAGTATTCGCAGTAAAAACGTCGTTCGGTGGAAGGAAAATTGGCCCTATTTATGCTTTGAGGGACATGGAATTTCTTCAACGTACAAAGGTGAAATTTGTTCGATTATCCGAAGGTTGTTGGTAAAAAACTGCAGATATTCCTTTTTTTATTTATTTGTTTTTGTGCTCTTAATTCGATTTGTTTTTGTGGGGTTGTCAGTAAGGAGCATTATTTTGTTAATCACTGCAGAAGATTTCAGGGTTTGAAGTATTTTCAGAAGAATTAAAAATATTTCTAGAACAATTTTAGATTGAAACGAGAAATTAAACTGGAATTTCAATTACATTTGATTGTTTTCTTCTCATTCGATTTAATACACACTTTTCAGAGTAAAATAAAAAAAAACGATCACAAATTTTAAGAGAATCTAAATATTAAATTATAGTTTCTTTATAGCATTTACATGCTAAAATATTAATAATTAAATACAGGAAAGAGTTAAAATACGACAGATCGTTCTTCCAAAATAGAAGACCCAGGCAAACCTCAAAGCAGATTTAATTTATTGCATTTTTAAACCAGAATAAATGCAACATTGTATAGCAGGTAGTGTCTTTTAAAGTAAAATATATTTTGAATAAAAAGAATTTTTGCAATTTCGCCATCAATCCATTTTGGGATGACTTCTGCGTACACAAAACATTTATTCTTTATCGGCGAATGCATTTTTTGGAAAGTCTGTTAAGTCTGCAGGGTGTTAGTTTAGATAAGTACGGATAGTCGATTTACTTTGACACGAAGCTTGTTTTATATTTTATATTAATCATTAAGAATTAATAGGCTTAAGTGTTCAATCAAATTGCGATAAGTTGCATTTTTTTGAGGTACTTAATTCGAATTGGAATGATCGGTCTTTATGAAATCTGCTATGGTCATCATTTATATCATTATGATCGTTTTTAAACTACATGCGAATATACCACTAATCAACTCTAACACACAATAAATCATCACCTAGTTGAAAACAAAACTTTCTTCGTTCAGTGGTGGTTTCTGTGCCGATACACAAATAAACTTACTAAACATTAGAAATGTTACCTAATCACAACTTATAGAAGGAGTCTCCTGCAGCAATACAGCAGATTACTCGTGAATTTATTCAATCTGGAGATTTAACACTTCACTTAATAAGTCGTGTAACTAACTAAGAAAAACAAATTTTTTCTGCCAAAAATCGATTGCACCCATCAATATAATCTTCTTCACCGGTAATACTTTTTGATGCCGTGTTTGTAGAAGGATTTGTCTTTTACCCCAAAATAGGCTTCAGTTTCAGCAATTACTTCTTCATTTGATATGAATTTCTTACCTGCGATAATTTTTTTGAGATCAACGAATAGCCAATTGTCGCTGAAGGTTTGTACTTCACAAACGTCATATGGATTTGACAATGGCAGCGCCATCTGTGTGTCATTCACACGACTTATTGAGTGATGTAATAACTTATTTACTAGTTGATACAAATACAACAGATCTTTATGATTACTTTATAATGAAACAAATTTCAGCCTAGAATATCAAGAATAAGTTCTGACCATACTTATTTTTTATGGTTATACCATAGTAAATAGAGAATTAAATAGCAAAAATTCTCAAATAAAATATAATTTTACAATTCACAACTCACCATTTTAAATGGCATTCATTGAAAAGGAGATTAAGATTTTAAAATTTTTTACCATTCAAGTGCTTTGCAACAAGCTGCTTGGAAGTAGAAAATTTACTCCAAAAAACGAAATTCTATGTTACATTTTCCATGAAATTTTTTTTTAGTAATAGGATTAAATTCTCGATAGATATATATATATAACCGAATCGACAAACTAAATTGTCGCATCTGGAACAATGAAAATCCACAAAGCTCTATCACAACACCATTGCATAAAAAAAAAGTACTTTATATGAAAAATTAACACACCTCCGGACTTTTCTGAAAATGACGAAGATGAGACTGAAACAACTAATTCTGATAACTACAGTCACAAGATAACCCACCTTTTTTTATTGATGTGAAATTAAGAATGTGGATATGAAAGATATGTGAAAGATATCCTGATTTGTTAGACGAGAAACATCCCGGATGTGTAATTCCACGCTTCAGTGATATGATATCAGAATCATGCGTTTTGTTGCGTCTGAACTTTGTGAGATTACGAAAAGAGTAGTTTTTATGGCAGTTATATGCTGGCAAGTCATCGAAAATCACTTCAAAAAGATTTATTGCTGTGAGATGTACAGTGGCGAACATTTAAATGATATTGAACATCATATTTAATGGTAAAATACAAGCAATATATTAAAACAAGATTTAATCGAAATTGCAATCAAAAGTATGTTTTATTAACGATTGCTTTCGGAACTCCAAAATATATAAAAGTGTTTTTACTTACAGAAAACAGCTTCTTATATCTTTATCTTATAGCAGAAAAAAATTAGGAATATTATAAATATTATTAAATAGGATTATACACCATTTATTTTGTTTTCAGTAGAGTTTAAAATGATGGGTTTTTAAACGTTAATCGACGCAATTTATTCTCAGATAAAATAAACTGGAAAGCTGAATATTAATGACCTCAATGGCATTGGCATAGTCTAAGTCAAATAAATAAACGATTTGTACAGACTACCATTAATGTAATGCTTATAAATATCCAGAACTCTCTCCCGGCGTGTGTAAAGTATGAATATTTCTATTAATTAAAGTTGTTAGAATAATAAATCGAATGTCGTTTATGATATTTGCCATCATAAATGGAATATGTTATTTTCGTTAAGCTGAATATTTGTTCATTAAGTTTAATAATGCAACATATGACATCCATAACTCCAAAATATCATGAATTCAAGGTAGACTGGAAGCATTTCTTGAGTTTTTAAATGAATCAATTTTCGTATTGACATCAGTATGCCAGCAAATTGCATGACGTACAATATTTAAATTTATAATCTGTAAGGATGCTCGACAATATATGAATATGTAATATGCAAACCATATGTAAACTAGATTGTTCATCTATTGTCCTGCCTAAAATATTAACCGACTTATTCAAACATAATATGAATTCAAAATATCTGTTTGCATGCATAACATATAATATTGATTATTGACATCATCACACTTGGGCGTCTCATTCATCAATTGTGGGACACATACGGACTTACGTCCTTTACGCATCTGCCTTTCACTCAATTGACAAGTATCTGGTACGACTACAGCTTCTGATTCCTTTCACATGAAGTCAAAGTAAAATTTAATTTAGTATATTTCTTTTTAAAAGAATGCATTTTATCCTGCAGTTGTCATATTTTACAATTCATACAATCAATATTAGATACTGTAAATAAAATTTTGGTTGCAAAGACGTTTACTTATTTATTTTAAAGTATTTTTTAATGGCAATGACAACTCGTAGGGTGGAGGGAAGGATGAAAACACTTTTGTATAAAAAAATTAAATTTTAAAATTTATGCCATTTTGCGCTCATTTATTTCGTGTCGCTTTGTTTATCAGTTAATTTATTTAAAATTAAATTTACTTAAGCACACACGCGAGTAATTCAATATACCAGGACGGAGCATGTAAAGAACATCAGCGATTCCCTTTCCATTATGGTTAAAATCAATTGACACATGAGTTGTTTTTAAACGAGGTCAATCGAATAAAATTTAATTCCTCGACGCCAATAAATACCTCAGTGGGCTCGAATATGGCATTATTTTAATTGGCAGTGCTTTTTTCAAAGAGTCCTTTCGACGCAAAAATTTGTGAATATCATTTTTCACCATAGAAGCGATTGAGTGGCGGAATCTGAAATTGTTTAAACTAAATAAATACAATAATTTTAATATTAAATTTAATAGTATTGTCCAAAAAAAAAACTGTTCTCGAATAAGCTAAGTAGCAAAACAATCTCATTGATACTGAAGTAGCGCAATTATGCAAAAATATTTATCCGCTTTATGCAGGACTTCAGACCACCCGACCTGGTTTCAAATCCGTTCCATACGCCGCTTAATATGTAACTGATGAATGAATACAAAAACAAGCAAATAACAACACTAACGATAACAACAATAACAACAATAACAACAATTGCAGCAACCATTGCAATATTTTCAATTAAATTATAATTCCATTTGTGGCAGTTCCACGGATCCGCATTTGAATGCTTCGAAACCGCGATGGCATAAAATTTTAAGCTTTAAACTTAATTTTTCAGTAGTTAAAAATTTATTTCACAAAATACACAACGAGCTTTTGCTTTTTCAATATTCCACCATTTGGGACTTATGAATATTTATTAATATAAACGCATACGTACATATATTAAATCCAATTCAGTTTTCTATCATTCACGACCACATTGGCATTAAAATTTGTACTCATAAACATTCACAAAATCCATAGAAACCCTAAAAGATCTTAAATCTTTTACGGTGAAGAAAAATAAAATATAATGACTATCCTCCAAAGAAGTATGAAATAATAATAATGTTCCGTAAAGATAACTTTCGTAAAAAGGCAATAAAGGGTAAAGTATGTTATAGAACAGTGATTCTCAGCAAAAAAAAGTACTGCAGACAGAGAAATATATTTAAGACCAATTACGCAAAGAATAGTATGGGGAAATGAAGATTCACTTATCCTGAACACATCAAAGTTGACACTATCCTTAACCTTAGAAGAAACGATATAATTATATCTACACTAAACTTTTAGAATAAAGCTCTGTCGATATTCAATGAGTCAAAAGGTAATTCTCTAACGACAAGTGGCCAAAACCAGAAGAATTTGAAGCTGGTGCAGCCGTTTCAAAATGCGAATAAATTTACATAATACTGCATAGTGCAGATATTTTAACAGCAAATGAGTTTAAAGAAGATTTAAATGCATAATTGAAGAAGGCGGCGACTCTTCCAAGCAGGTTTCAAATGTCGATGAAACGGAATTATTGGGGACTTCCAAAAAGAACATTCATTTCGAAGTCTAAAATATTATGCCAGGATTTAAGGTTACTAAAGAGCGACTTACGCTCTTCTGGGTGGAAACGCTGAAGGCGACTTTAAGTTATCACTCCAAAATTCAGCGAGCATTCAAAAATGTTAAAAAAGTGAACTTCCAGTGAACTGGTGTCCAAATAAAATAATCTGGATGGCAGCAACTTAATTTAAAGACTAAATAGAGAATTGCGCAGTTCCGGAATTAAAGGTTTAGAGTTCTTCTGCAAATATCGAATTCAGAATGCTATTATTGATTGACAATGCTGCAGGACATCCAATTTTCTGTGCTAACATTTTAGAAAATTTTAAAGTTGCAATTATGCCTCCAAACACTAAATCCATTTTACAACCAATGGATCAAGCCGTTTTATTTAATTTACTTTAATTACTACTATCTTCGGCGAATATTTAGTCAACTAACTTAATTCTAAGCCTTCAATGAAGGAGTTGTGGAAAGATTATTTTATACTGATGGTTATTGAAAATACAAACCAATCCTGGAAGCACGTAAAGCAATCCTTAATAAACGGGACTTGGGGACAATGAAACTTTATTTTAAGCCTTCAATGAAGGAGTTGTGGAAAGATTATTTTATACTGATGGTTCTTGAAAACATAGACCAATCCTGGAAGCACGTAACAAACCTCAATAAACGGGACTTGGGGACAATGAAATGACTAAAATTTGCAGATCTTACTGAACGTGCTAAAAGAGCAGAAGTTTATGTAATGGAAGAAGATGACATTAACGACCTATTGGTAGCAAACGATTATGACCTTAAAAACGAAGTCCTAATTTCTATTGTTGTGGAACATGCATTAGAAGACGGTGCTAACTTATGCACCTTATCTCAAAACTCATGGATATTATTACGAATAACGATCCAGACGAAAATGGTGGCAGCAACCCCAAAATTATTAGGGAAGGTGCTATTAACTGCTGTAAAGAAATTTATTTATAAAAAAAATGTATTCAAGTTCAACAAAAAAGGGACATCATTTTTCAAAAAGATAGACAGCCATTAAATCAGAAACATGACGTAACGATTGTTTTGGAGTAACACACAAGTATTAAAAAGATTCGCCATTAAGATTGGCGAATTACATATGTATGTATGTAAAGTTTATGTTAGTTTATATCAATAAATAATTAATAGATAATATATTTATAAAAGTGTAACTACAATAAAATTCCTTTCCTTTCTGCTGCAACCGATCAACTTCCTCCTTCTACTTCACTTTTACTACTGCTGTCAACTGCTGCCATGAGGAATGCCACTCCATTGGCATACTGTCGCTGCAGTGATGCCACCCTTTTACATGTGTATTGGATTTTTTGTATTAATTGTTTATAAGGAAGTTTACTTTATTTATTTAGTTTGGTTTATCTTGTTTATTTAAAAAATTAATTTAATATTTTACTAATATGTTAACTATTTTTGAATAGAAATTGAATATGTGGAGCAACGTGATTCGATTTGCATCGCATTTTGTCGGTTCCAATTAAGGACGCAAATCGGGGTATTACTTTACTATTAATGTAGTTGTACTTAACTAAGTGCTCTCTTATAAAATCATTTAATCATATAGACTGAAACGCAATTGTGAGGAAGTTAGGTATTAATGTCCTAAGTATAGCAAAAAAATCTTACATTTCACAACAAGTATTTTGTTTATTATATTACAATATATCAGCAATATATCACTGCATTACTGAACAACAGGATATTAAACCGCATGAGTTAAAGCTTTTGTAAATGATTCGGTAATTTAATGGTAAAGTATGAGAGACTTTTTTAAATTTTAATTGATGGAAATTATTCCGATAGTTCGCTTTTTTCCTGATAAATTTGAAATTTCAACAAAAGTAATGAAATTAATTTTTCCATGTTGTTTATTTTATTCGAATTCGGACACTGACAGCTAAGATACTTTATTTCACATTCAGAAATAATGCAATTAATTTAATAAATTGATTGGATGCATTCAGTCAACACCTGTTATGACAAATTATGTTGGTTATTATAATTGTTCTCGGTTATGCGTTTGAGTATCGATAAAGTTCGACAGCCACGCAACGACAGGCTCCGTATTCGTGACTAAGGATTATAAATCAGTCCCTCGCCGTGTACTAACTAACGATTGAACCAGTATTTGTGTGAATTCACGCATACGGACAATGCTTATTAAAGTATGAAATTACAAAGGACCTCTCGCACGAAAAACACGGATGTGGAATTGGCACCATTCATTTCTCCATTCAATTTATGAATTCAATTTTTGTAATGGAAAAGTAAATATTTTGCAAAGAATTAATTAAAAACGATTGTTTCGATGCATATCTGAAAATCATTTTTGCTGAAATAGTAAACTCATTTCGAAATAATTCATCAAATTTACTATTGTAACATGCGTGTGACATGGAATCGTTTTAGAACAAACATTTTTATACTAGTTGGTTGAAATCGTCCTATGAGAGTAGCCAAGCTTAGCATTCTAAAAGACAAGTACCACTAATAATCCATTTGTGTAAGTGCAATTCCAGTCTACTGGAATATGCTTTTCTAAAGGAACTAAAACCATTTATTAAATTTTGTAAAAAGTTTTTAATTTTTAAAAACGAATGAATAGGCAATTCAGGTCATATGAATAATTTTCTTACGAGTCATTCTTTAACACGAGACTTTACAGTCAATATTTGGAATGTACGCAGATTTTCTCTTATATGTGATAATATTTAATCTACTCCTAAAGTATACAAGCTTTCAGTTATAGAATAAGCGCAATCTGAAGAACAGGAACATTGTAGGTTAGTTGTTTAGTTTTATCTATGTTTACTCTCATTTACATTTAATGTGACCATTAATGCGAAAATGAAATGCACAAGTACATCCTCTTTGAATACGTTGCCAGCGTTATCTTCCACTCACAACACGCAGCGCATCATATCCAATCATAAAGTCTCGTTTCATTTGTAAGAGCTTCATTATTAATTACTGCACAGCGCAGACAATAATTGCTGATGTTTCGCAGATACAAATTGTATGTGGATGACATGATGGTGCTGTTTGCAATTTTCTATTAGTTGAGTTGTTAGAAAAAATACATCGAACAGCAAAAGCCTGTATGTTAAATAATTACCGGAGGCCAATATAATGCCGCTTCAGTCAGGAATGCAGTTGTCATTAGCGTTCACCGCCAGTTAGGCTCTACATCACTGATGCCTGTTTGTTTGTCGATTTATTTAAAAAAAATAAATTCCAATAAAAGTTGTGGCATCGACCAGCTTTTATGTCATGCACATTATTTCTGATGTTAAATTAAATTGCATTAAATCATAGGACATTCTTAGTCATGTTTTAATTTATTAATTACACTAATTAATCACAATTGTTATAATTATCATTATGAAGTCATTATGAATTGTAAATTCAAATAGACATCCAGCAATACAGAAACGAAGATTAATAAATTTTAAAATTCATGCAATCGCTCTCTCTTTAATTACAGACATTAAATTCGCAAATCCCTTGTACCCTTTGGATGCCGCTCCTTGTTACAACTTTTAATTAAAATCATTATTTTTGTAGACAAAATTATTTCTCACTTTAAACTAATTTCAATGACTATTTGAGGGTAAACTCCTTGAGAAAGCATTTGAATTAATTGCACTTGAACGATTTTCAGGTCATATCCAAAGATTTTCTGTTAATCTCTGAACAATAAAGCATCAAGCGTCTTTGAAGCCGCGTCTCCACAGACTGCATTCTTTGAATGCATTCAACGCACATTGCTATATTTCATTAAGGGTATCTCAAAATAAATAAAAATTACAAATTTTAGCATATTCTAGTTTTTTAAACATCTTTACCTATACGAGTATTGTAACAAATTTTATATACGCGATTTATAATAAAATATATTAAAAATGAGAGATGTTCTGATATAATCCTATATTAAAAACTGTTATAAAATTTGTTTTAAATAAATATATTTTAAATAAATATACATTGTGACCGAAAAGTTTTCGGGAAATTTTAAATAAAACGCAAAATTCTTAATCTTCATCAATATTTATTTATCTCCTTCAAAATATGCCTCCATTAGAAGCGATACACAAATGCCAACGTTTCTTCCAATCATCAAAACATTTTTTATAGGCGCTTTCCGGTATGGCTTTGAGTTCCCTCTGCGAATTCTGTTTTACGTCTTCTATGGATTCAAAACGCGTTCCTCTGAGTGGTAATTTGAGGTTGGGAAACAGGAAAAAGTCACACGGTGCAAGATCAGGTGAATACGGTGGCTGTTCGATGGTATTTATTGAATGTTTGGCCTTAAAATCGTTGATAATGTTGAACAAATTGAGGTGAATCGGAACAAGCCGGGCGTTGACACGTCGCATACACAAATTGTCCACCAAAATCAAACGAGCCATCTCACGACCGATGCCTAGCTCTCGTGCTATCTCTCTAACACTCACATGAGGATTTTTGAACACGATTTCCTTTGCCTTTTCAATGTTTTCGTCGGTGGTAGAGGTCGAAGGTCGTCCAGAACGCGGCATGTCTTCGACGGTCGTACGACAGTCCTGAAAGGCTTTGTACCACTCATAAACTTGAGTTTTCGATAAAACTGATTCCCCATAAGCCTTTTGTAGCATTCGCAACGATTCTGCACACGAAATTTCGTTCGAAAAACAAAATTTGATGCAAACTCTTTGTTCAATATTTTTTTCCATTGTTTTTTTCGCAACGCACTACTGAGGTGAACTGGTTTCAACAGCTGCCGTAAACGAACTGCTGACAGACAGCGCGCTCATTTTTGCCAAGAGTAATTAAGGCGACGTGCTGCAAACTCATAAACTTAAATATCGAAAAATATACAGCGCGCGAATTTTAAATGAGAATTTCCGAAAACTTTTCGGTCACAATGTATATCTTTCTAAAACATAAACGAAAATCTTACGTACGTAGTTAGTCTAGAAGCGCATCACAAATTACTTTAAATCATCTCCGCTCCTGAGTAAGGATAGATCTCACCTCGCGTTCTGAAGCACCCTTGAGTGTATAAATGTTTGAAGTAACATTTTGTTAGAGTACCAAACTTTTAAAGATTTCATTAAAATGTGACAAAAATGACAATGACTGATCAGAAGCGTCCAAAAAGGTTGAGGAATTATAAACACTTTTCTGCTTCTTAAGCATGTCCTATATGCTTATTTCACGACTAGTCAGCGATAAAGATTTGTGTACTTAGGTGTACTTGATCCTTATAAAATAAATCAGAAGGAAAAACGTAAAAGTATTGCGACTATTATTTATTTAGTCTTGAATAGGTTCGGTATTAGTTAAACTCTTGTCTTGTTTGTTACACTCGTTTAAGTGTTGTTATAGTCCTCCCCGATGATGAAGTCGAAATAACTTCAAAGTGTCGCCAATTCAAAAAGTCTTTCAAAAAAATTTACCTTAATTATAATCATGCGTAAAAGTAGAGATTACTGATGTAGTGTCTTTGGAGCTAGAGACCGGGGCTGGTGTTATAGTAACTGACAGTAAAATCAAAAGACCGGCAAAGCAGTTTAATTACTTTAATACAATTATATTTACGCTTAAGTTCCATTTATTTATATATCATTCTGATTCTATATCAGTATATTTTAAATTCATTGTGCTTATCATAAACTTAACTTTAATATATAGGAATTACGATTAAATGTCAAAAGGGTGCATGAAAGTAAAAATAAAATGCATCTAGTATTACTGTCTACCGATATTACAAATTCTGTTTGTATCTATATATATTGAATACATATTTATTATACTCGTATTATGACCAATAATAAAGGTTTTAATAAAGTGTTATTATTAAAT
The DNA here is from genome assembly GCF_002237135.1 of Teleopsis dalmanni. Classification (NCBI taxonomy): domain Eukaryota; kingdom Metazoa; phylum Arthropoda; class Insecta; order Diptera; family Diopsidae; genus Teleopsis; species Teleopsis dalmanni. The sequence goes on from NC_051846.1 coordinate 87,996,693, forward strand.
TAACCAATTAGTCTGCAGAAATACTTTATTTATTATTTATATATTACTTTTTTATATTTAACTCTTGATTTCTTGTAATACATAAAAGTGTAAGGTTAGGTTATCATAAATAATAGGTTAGGTTAGGTTATACCGGCGATCCCTAGTAGATCCATTTAGGTCCATTAGTCCATTACGTTACTATATATATAAGAAAACTCAGGGTTTAAAACGACCTAGAACCTTTGGCGAAGCCTAAAATGCTATATACGTAAAAATCATAATTTATATGATATATATTTAACAGAATATAATAGTAATGCCAATACGAGTATACAATTATCAGCAAGCGACATATTGGCTTTTACTTCACTCCAGAGTGACATATTATGGCTTGTTAATATAATTATTAATTGAAGTGCAATTATTAAGATATGCATTTCATGAATTCAGTGATCAAAGTGAATTCAAAATTCCATTCAAGCAATATTTCAATTTCAATTAAAGTTGAATTTAAAATATTTATGGTTTAATTTATTTTGCTGTGCGATTGCCGAAATGAAATTGGAAAATTGCTTCAAATTTTGTTGAAAAATATTTTGATTTAATGAATATATTATTAATTTAAAATATTAAAAGAGTTCAAATTAAACTTGTTCGTTTTAATTTTAAATTTTAACCTTTTTAAAATCAACATATGAGATGAGGCTGCAGCTCAACAAATGCTGAAATGGATGAATAAATTTAAGGAAAATAAAATCGTTGTATCATAATTCAGATTAAGCGAGCTTTCAATGAAATGTTGTTCCATGCCAAACAGATTTGAGATTCATTTCAAATCATGTCAGAGTCTCAGCAATTATAGAGAAAAACCGTTTTCCACATTTATTTTTCCTTAAATAACAGAATCGAAAACAAAATTGCCAGCTGTTTGAGGGCTCAATACGACATTGCTGCGAATTGCATGTAGTGGGTGTTTAGTTGGATAATGAAGTGCTTTAATAGCCTTCCTTGATGCGCTGTTTAAGTATTTTGAGTTCCATGTCACATGTGTGCGACTGCATGTGGTCTGCTCCGAATTTTATGGATTATGAAAACTGTTGACATATCAAAATGTCGACACGAAATATATTTGCGCACAAACCGCTCACATAATTCACTACTAAATACGTTTCGAATACTCGTACGCCCGACGAAATGGCGAGAGCAGCTGACATATTCATATTTGCGTCATTTCGTTAAAACATTAAATTACGTTTTTGGTTATAAAATTTAAATGGGCGCTGCATTGACTGCCTTCCATGTGGTAAACGGCGATTAAGTTGGATCAACTCAAGTGACATAATACCATAAATTCGCTAAAGAGCCACATTTTTAATCAACTTTTGCAGCTTAATGCCATGTAGAGCACAAAATGTGTCAAATTGTTTATATTTTCTGAATTTTGCTTAGAAATTGTTGGATTTTACAGTCCTTTAGAAATATTTAGTTTCCATATTAGATGTCACAATTGTTTCCTATTAGTTATTTATTAGTTATTGTTTTACTATTAGTTACGCATATCTAGTGCAGAATATTGTACAAGAATATTGTACCAGTGCGGTTTAAATCTGCTGCTCGAATTATCGTTTCCAACATTAGGTTGAATAAGTCACACGACAAGGAGTCACCCTGTCTGAAACCTCGTTTGGTTTGAAGAGGTTCTTCTCGATTTTAACGGAGCTAGTGGTGTTGTCCAACGTCATCTTACATAGCCGTATAAGTTTTGAAAGGATACCAACTTTAGACATAGCGGCAAAGAGAATGCTTCTAGTCGTAGTGTCAAAAGTAGCTTTGAAATCGACAAATGGTGTGTGTTTGTGTCGATTTGTTTTTCTTAGGTCTTCTCCAGGATTTGACGCACTGTGAATATATGGTCTAGGGTGGATTTGTCAGGTCCGAAGCCACACTGATAAGGTTCAATCAGTTGGTTGACGAATGGCTTCAATCTTTCACATAGTACGTTTGTCAGAACCTTATATGTGATTTAATAGACTGATCCCGCGACAGTTGGCACAGTTTGCAGGATCACCTTTTTTGAGGATTGGGCACAGTACACTTAAATTACAATCATTGGGCATGCATTCATCATGCATGCATATTGTTTTAATGAATGACTCTCATGCTATAAACTATAATTGCATGGAAACGAAAATCAAATACTCTTTGCTTATACGGAATATTTTATTACAGCACTTGAAAAAGCATAAAAAAATATAAGAACCCGAATTAAAATTAAAACAATTGCAATGGCTAATTGGCAGTTATTTGGTTTTATCATTAGAAATTAAACTTCTTATCTATAAGCAAGTTCGGAACCTTCTATGGACATACAGCATATATTCATGGGAATTTAAAGTAATGACGATGTGATGATAATTCAATGTCTTCAAAAATATGTCTTTGAATACGTGATCAATAGGTACTGATTTGATCATTTTGCAGATCTATATATTGTGACTTGTTACTTGTAAATTTACATTTCGTAGTAAATCTTTTAGTTCCATAAAGCCATTCACATTTCTTTACGCATCGCATTACTAGCACTGTTTAGTTTAAGGCATCCTTAATTCTCCCATACTTCGTGTCACCTTTCCACTATTCCAGACAAATAAATTATTGTAGGACTGGACCTGGGATCCGGGAGCCTAGTGGAAAAAGGTTCGTTACAGACTTTGTGGCTACCAAGCCATCAAAGAGGACATAAGAATAATAATGTTTGGTGTATTTAGTGCAACTCAATTCATATAAGAAAAAAATAAAGAACTTTACACCTGGTCCACAAGCTAAATCAGCGCACAAACTCAAAATACTAAGCCATCCAAGCTTACCAGATAGTTAAGGATAGCGTCCACAGCTATATTTTTCTTATGAAGCTTTAACTAAATAAAAATTCTTACTAGTCTTGAAATGACAGTTTCGTTTAAAGTGACATACTTATATTAGACTTTACATATCTAAGAATAATATATTGGCATTAAAAAAATTAATGAAAAATATTGATTTTATAATTATAGGCATGCGATTTTGGTAAATTCACAAAATATATTTTAGAATTATATTTTTTATTACAATTGATAGAATAGAAATTAATTAAATATGAAAAACTGACCCCTACTAATTTCCCCATGTTATGGGACTATGTGGTAATTATATTTTTTGTGTCGAGAAGGTAATAAAGTTACTGGTTGATTCATGATTTTGGCAGCAATCGGATCAGTGGTTCGTTGGTTAAAGTAGCGCAATGACCGCATTCAAGTGCCTTCCAAAAGCTAATTAGTGCAACTTCGTGGAGCTAATTAAAAACTAAACTGAACACTATTTACCATGAAAGCACTGCTTAGTTTTAAGGTGAAATAATTTTTTAATGTAATATATTTTAAATAAATTTTTAGAATGCAAATGAAAAAGCAAAAAATGCCTGGCCTAAATACATTCAAATACACCTTTTTTGTATTTTTAATGAATACCCACTTCGCAGCAAAAATAATTTCATTTAATTTTTTTTGCTTTTTGAATTCGCGTTAATTATATGAACAAGTCGACTCGTAAATCCGAAAAGTATGCAATGATTTATCCGTTTTCGTTAGAGCCCATCATGCATGCACCTTCTCTGGGGAAATAAAACTACACTAACAATCACAAAAACTGAGTTTTTCCGTTTAATTTGAGTATTATTATTATATAATGAGTTTCGCAAAATGTAATAACGCAATTTATATTTATATAATATTGTAAAGAATTCGTAGTTTGCTGTTCTGATATTCCTTGCCACATGTCCTAATAAGAGAAATGAGAACTCTTTAATTAGCTTTTAAATTGTTGAAATGTCATGAATGCCAGGAAAACCGCAAAGGGTGAAGTTTATATGCGAAGCAACGTCTAACTTAATTTGTTTGTAAAGTCATTTCAATAAAAGGATCAATCCTTTAAGCTACGTATGCATAGTTAGAAAATTCAAAATGTCGATATATCTTCCTTGCTTTCACAAAATCTGCTTCCACATCACGCAATCCAATTGAAATACAATATTACTGAAAGGGTCACAATTTATTTAGTCCTCACGTAATATGTGGTTTACTACTATTTTTGAAAATAAAATCTTATTTATATTTTATAAGATAGTTTCATGCGTACTCTACTTTGTATTGGATTAGGTAGATTTCAGTAGGAACAATGAAAGCTAGCAAAAAACCAAATTTTTGAATTAAATTCATAAAACCAATTTTTAATTTAAAATAGATCCTGGATAAATGGCAGAAGGTGTGGCAAAAGGGATAACATAATGTAAGACACCATTTAAAATACTTTGTGGGGCAATGCAATTAATGCAAGTCTTGCTCCTCCAGTTAAGAACACATAATTATGAGATTAATACCTTTTTTATCCAGTCCATCCTCTGACGTGATAAAGGGTGATGAAATATATTGAGGTTAGCATTTTCTTGCCTGTCTCATTTTACTGCAAAGGTAAAAGCAATCTTGGCAACTTAATATAGCTTTATGAATTAATTAAAGAGAAATTCCTTTGTTACTCATGCCCCAGTTAGGAAGCAGAAATGTTGAGAATTTAATTAATTTATTGCACATCATAAAAAATACGAAACTATTTTATAATTATGCTCAATACTAATTAGAAGGCTGCGAACGAGTACTTTTCTGGCACTATTAAAACGTTTAAACGTTTAAATATTTGAATTTACTTGAAAATACGAGATACGGAATACGAAAAGTACACAGAAATGGAAAATATAAAATTATTATCCTTTCTACAAATTAAATTTCATCAAAATGATTACAATATTATACTTTCTCAACATTATTTAAACTATAATTAGTACGCTTAAGATTTTTACAAATCATGGTTGTAATACGAGAATCACTATTTATATTTTGTGCCTTCACTCAAAACACTGACACTAATTGTTGTCAGGTTTCATCTGACGTTTCCATGCGAAAGTCTGACATTATTAAACATAACCTACCTTTTTGTCAACATAGCGTTATTTGTGTTATTTACAGTAATTTTTTTAAAATTAAGAGTTCGTGCAAAAATGAAATTAATTCGAGAAAATATTCGGGTGATGATTTATTACGACTTTCAATGCGGATTATCAACTCAAGAGGGCATCGATCTACTGACTTCCACATCATTACATTTGGCAATGAAGCTCGATCCTTCGCTACTGTGAAACGCTGATACTCGTACAATAGTTTTAATCGTGGTCACAGTTTGCTCACTGACAAAATTCGTTAAGGTCGTTCCAAATCAGAAAACATTGATGCTGTGCAAAAACAAATACGAGCAATGTAAGTTCATCATGCGATATACTCGTACTTTGAGTTTGAGGGAACTTTGGACATTAGTTCCACCAGTATATACGAGTATAAAATATTACACGATCATTGAGCCGTGAGAAAGGTTTGTTCTCGTTGGATCTCATCCCCCATCATTTTGCAAACACAAATGCTCAAGAAGTAGAATGGTGGTGTTTTAATAGATTGTATATATTGTATATAATCTCATTGTATATAAGATTGTAACAGGTGACGAATCAGGAATATATACGTATAAGCCAGAACATAATTAGCAGTCGACTGTATGGGTGTTTCAAGATGAACCAAATCTAACAAAAATTGTTCGCGCTCGAAGCACTTTGAAGCAAATGGTCGATTGTTTTTCAGGAAAACTGGTTATGTGGTAACTATCCCATTATAGGGACCAGACGACTTCAGTGAAATATGGAAAACAAACAAGCGTCGTCGGGTCATTATTCATCTCTATCAAGACAAACCGACTATTTTAATATTCAAAAAATTGAATTGTTGGGCATCCTCTGTACTGTTGTCGGTCCTAATTTTTCACCCAATGACTTCTTTTTGTTCCCGAACGTCAAGAATATATTGCGTAGACAACGATCGGAAGATTTTGTCGACTAAAGAAGCGTTGTTGCATTTAAAAATCATGTCTTAAAGGTGTATGAAAAAGATTGGATGGTTCAACAAGTTAGTATTTTTTTATTATTAGACTCAAAATAGTGAAGACAGTGAGCCCCGTAACTATAATTTATAAAAACATAAAAAGTCTTAAGAAAATCTTAAGTTTAGTAGCAATTGTGTTTTTATGTTATTTAGCATGAAAAAGTGATTAATTTGCGTCAGAAATGCAATTTTTTAATAATAATAAAAATGAAAATACCTGACTTCTATTTTAAAATAATTGAACTAATACATATTAATTTATTTACATCTTATTGTATGATATTATTAAAACAAAATAATAGATTTTGATACATTCCATTGAACTCTTTTTTGTTTGAGTTGTTTAGAAGAATCAACCGAAGAAATTATTCCAATTTGTGATAGTTACAATTCCACATAAGTCTTAATTCTCTCAGATAAGTTGAAACTTAATTTTTTATTTTAGTCTCTTTAACATTGGCAGTGCTGAAATTAACATCCTTAAAAAGTCATGTCAACGAAAAGAAATGTCTCTACGTCAGCTTCACTGTAATCACCTATCAACTCAACAGAACAATAAATTTCACAGCGCCCTTTAATTTTAATCTCCTATTTTTATTTGTAAAAGATTGTTCACAATAAAAAAATGTATTTAAATCCATCTCAAATAAAACTTAATGATGATTAAGAAGTTTTCATATCCTTGCGAAAACATTAAACCCGCACCAGTCGCTCTGTCGCACAGTCACACAGTCGCACAGTCACAACAAAATTAAAATTTATCATATTTTACGTTTGAGTTCCACTTCCAGCGGAAGCAGTTTTTGTGTCGACCGAGAACGTTGTATGGCTTGTACTCGGATGGATATACGGATGAGTATGTGTACCCCAAGCCAACTGAAGAGTTTACCGGATTGAAATGGAGTACAGCGAAGAAATAAAAAATATAGATGAAAACAATTCTACTGATTTTATATGATGCAAAAGATACGTTCAACTGCTGTGAAATTCATTGATGAACAAAGTTTGCACTGCTCGTTTTGCATATTTTCCAATTTTATGGTTAGATTCTCGTTCACCGCACTTTTATTGGCAAAACTGTGCTATGAGTTCATGCCAAATTGTACAATATGCATGAGTACAATGAGTGTGTTCGAACGTAAATATTTTATGTTATTGCTGGTTCACTTTGAATCGAATAGATTTTTCGTGCAATTTTATTTTTGAAACTCCATCACGAGTGCTTTATGGCACTAAAACAAATTGCATTCCGTACATAGTCCAAGTTAACTGAGGGGAGTGCAAGCCATTGCCGTAGGAAGAAAACCCTCTATCTGAAGCACCCCCCTCTACAGAAACAACTTCAACCATACACGACATTGCATTCCATTGTTTGTGTGAAGTACCTTCTTCTACTCCACTGCCACTACCGACGACAGTGTAGGTGTAAGCATTTACGTGAAAAAATGTTGTTCATAAATCAAGAAACGATTTTAAACTTTCATTACTTGCAAAAGTTAGGTTAAGTGCGCAGTTCTACCGACTTGTCTTTTTCGTTTTATTTATTTATTTTTTTTTTTGTGATATTTTTACTTCAACTGCGAGCAATAAAAACTTTTGCACAAACACACGTTCCACTCTCAGTTCCGCTTTTGTGCAACGAGCCTTTGTCTTTTGATTTGCCACATTTTTGCGATTAATGAAAATAAAATCTAAGAACAAAGCGAACAAGTTCCTCTGATTTATTGCCACCGCTCACTCAATAAGCTTGCATATTTCACGCAGCTCTCCTTAGAGTTAAGGATACAAAAAGGATATGTTTTGTGCACTTCCCGTTCAAGGTAACGTTCAAACTTTTTATGTTTTTTCAAACTAACAAGACATTTAAGAACGTCTTTCGGCAGGTTTTTCCATGGCGTGAAGAAAATCGTTTCTCCTCGCCATACATTGTTCTCTAAATTTGCAGTCTACATTTCAAAAACTGCGATTTAAGGATTGGTTTCAAATATAAATTTATTCCAAAATAAAAAATTGTATCATATATATTAAAACAAATGCGATTTAGCATAACTCATTAATATGCATCACATTTCTCTTCTATTATAGATACAAGTGTAAAGTACTTATTTTATTCATTAATCTTATGTAGACTATAGATGGATAACCTACATAGGAACATATGTAAGTAAATAATTAACGTCAGAGTATTGAGGATAATTGATCAAAAGTTTTATAAAAATGTATATACCCTATCTTCACCTTCACCAAATTGCAGTGGAGGTAGGGTAAATATGTGTAAATTGCATAACAAAAAAGATACTTAAAAAGGTTCGATAACTCGGTAAAGTAATGTTCTATACATGTATGTTTATATGAATTTCCAACATTGCCAAGTTAACGAATTCCTAAGGCATCAGGTCTAACGATTTTTTCGGTACCCAGTAAACCATTAGCTGATTCTTATTGTTGTGAAGAGCTGCATAAAATGTAAATTTAACTTGAAATTTGAGTTGATTAAAAAGATAATATATAATAAAATGTTGTTAAAAATTGAATAAAAGCGTAAGCTTAAACTAAATTTTAGTTTTATTTTTTCACCTTTTTTATTGCCATTTTCATGGCTTTAAATCAAGTAAAACAAGCAAATACAAAATCAACTGCTTCAGAAGTTGAATTTTACAACCTGCCTAGGAAATGAATAAATAAAAGAGGCGTTTAAACGTTATATTACTGCATCGGTCACCGATTTACCGAGCTACGTCTTAGTACCACTGAATATAAATATACTATTCACCGCTGAATTTATTATATACCTATTTTATGGATATGTATATTAAATATAATATATGAATATATATTTGATAACGTAGGGCTATTTAGCCAGCTAAATTACTGTTCCAAAAACATATAAAAATTACACAAAAAAAAAATAACTTTTAATTGAAAATTACAAAACGAAATGGAATAAAAACAATTCAGACCTTAATTATATACTATACCATATGTATATATATACTATACCATATGTATATATATACTATACCATTTAGTCATATGTCATATACTCACGAATTGTACACTTAAGTAGATATGCAATCATACTGAATAAACTTTTAATATCTTATTTTCTATAAAATTTCATAGTTATTGTATACGAATTTTGATTTAAAAAATTTATTTTCGAAGGATCCTAAAAGTATGCAATTGATTGTAACAGTTGATCTCAGAGTTAAATAACTTGCTAAGGGTCATGTTGATCGTTCATCACCAACTTTTTGTTGCACTCAGTGTGAGTTACAAAACAAAAGAACAAAATTAGCTTCATGACAACTACCGGTGATTCGATGGATGTTACCAACTCAAACGGCTAAAATAGATTTCTTAGGAACAATTTTCCAAAATTTTTACGTTTTTGGTGGAGAATAGTAAATTTTGGGTGGAAAGTAAGAAACTAAAGGAATATATATATATGGTATGAAGACAAAAACAGTTACTTATATTCATGAGCTTTAAAGTTTACATTTTTAAATTGGAAAAAAAATATTATATGCAACATATAACTTTATATAAACTAACAATAAATAAATATTGATTAAATATTCTCCAATTAAAATATAACACGTAAATTATTATAAATTATTTTCACCTGAAGAGAATTGAATATATTTATTGCTGCTTAGCTACCAGTTCAGAAGGCTATGATTCTGATAGCTATGCTCACGGTTAAAGAATACACACCAGTCTACCGTACAAATGTCTATTGGAAGAAAATTGTGTTTTTACCTAGCAGCCCTGAGTATTTTAATCACGGCCCAAAACACCGAAAACACTCTTTCTTCAATAAGGAAACAGTCCGTATACCAAATTAGAATGTTCTGGTTTATTTTATGGTTACGACATACCATCCCTGCTGTTTTTATTATTAAGTTAGTTTTAAAACATTTTATGAAACTCAACTATAGATGCATGGTTTCTCGAGGCATTAAAGTTTCAAGAAGTTGTCTAAAATGGTGTTATCTTTCATTCGTAAAATGGTGCTAATCTTTGGGATTAAATTAAGAAGTGTGAGTTCTAAGAGGACATTCGCATGGCTTTCATAATACTTATACACGCCACTTTTTATATTCTGTACAAACTACTCTTTGAGTACAAACTACTCTTTGAGTACTTTGTTGCTATCTGCAACAACTCTGCCAGACAATGACAATTGGTGTCATGGCTGTAATAACTCGGAAGCAGTCATTTGAACAATATATATATGTATACTTAATAGATATATGATCTTTATTTTATTTATATATGTACATTTCTTTGTGGTCCATTATATTATATGCGTCACCTATCTGGGCATATAAGTGTCGCATATAATATAATTTAGCTCGTCACTTTTAGAAGTAGTTGTCATAATGCTCGAAAGGGCCTGATAAAATTTTCCATCTTGATTATTTTTCGCTAGTAAATGGTATGTAAAAGACATCTTCGTTTTAATTCAATTTTAAAACGAATTTTGATGTTGATATTAAAATTACGACTCTTCAGTATCATTATATACTCACGAAAAGCATAAAAGCAATATTTTACAAAAAATCATGATCAAGTCAAATAGTCAGTTGTTGTCGTTTACGAATTATATTAAAACCTTAGTCACACAATCATTAATATGACACTATTCTATTATACTTAATAATTTATATGACATTTAAAATATCTTCTATTTTTCATTCTATCGATAATAGCTTTATAAGGTTACAATTGGGTTATATTTGATTTGATGATGATTTTTATCAATTCGTAGATCAAATTATTCGTTTGCTATATAAGTTAACCTTGTTTACTATGAAACTATCAGCTATATGGGTGATTTCATCGCCGATGCTCTCAAATACCTAAGTATAAATTTTGACAACAGACACTTCTGGAAGACGCACTTCAAGTCCAAACGAGCTCAAGCCCAAACATTGCACTCACTCCATCCGCTCATCAGCAGCAAAAAGCTCAATATGAAGAATAGAATCAACACATACAAGCAGTTTATTAAACCAGGACTACTCTATGGTAATATTGCGTTCTGCCAAGCGTCAAACTCGACATTAAAAATTCTTCAAACAGGGCAAAATATTGTCTTAAGAAAATTGGTTAACGCCCCGTGGTACATTAGAGGAGCGGATATTCATAAAGATCTGAGAGTCGATTCAGTCAAAAAATACATTACAGATCATGGACTGAAGCAGTTCAACATAATTCACAGTCACAATAACCCAACAACCTAAAAACACAGAGAAACCTGATAAACATAGGCAGATACAAGGACATTAGATCCATCATTTAATAAAGGCCCCGTGTGACTTAAAACTGTCCACAGGTAAAATAAAGTCAAGGTGATGAATCACCAACTTAGGTACACATGCATACAAGACAGAGATTAGAGAATAAAAAGTGGTATCCACTTTTGTCCTCTTCGCTAGAAATTATTGCGTTGTGATTTGATCCAATCCAGTGCAACTTCTAGTAATGCATTTTAAAGACTTAAGCTTTTGGTTTTTTAACGATCAAGTAAATCGGAGGAGTCTTTCATATTCAGGAGTCTTTCTTTCATTTTCATGGAGCTCAGAAAAATATTCATCAAATCACTAGGATGGCATAGATAAGACGATGATACATTCATTTATTTGATTTGCTAAAATGTTTTTTCACAAATACGAATTTAATTAAATCATTTGTTATGAAATACTAAAATTTCTTTAACTTTATTAAACTAAATTTTGACATTCACATTTGGAGTTCAGTAATGAAAATGTCAGTAGAAGTTTATAACAAATGGAGCAATCAAATTGAAATAACATACCAATCCAATGTTGAAGACTTATCTAGTCATTTCTTTTACATTACTTTTAGTGAAATTAAATATAAACATTAGAAGCTTGGAAAACTATTAACATTTTGTTTAAGTTCAATGAAATAAGAACAAAATTCATTCGCCGATTGATAAAAGTCAACATCCTAGACCGAACTCAAATTTACAAAAATTTAAATATTCATTTAATATTCTAAAATATTTAAATATTCCCTGAAAATTGGAAAATTGGAAAATATTCAAATATTTTCTAATAATTAGCATAACAACTGACGAACCTAAATGAATTTAGAACAACAAAAATGGTTTCATTGCAAACATTTTAGGACAATCAAATTTAAAACTGAAATTTAAATTCTAAATAACTGCAAATCGATTTTAAAATAACACAAAAATATCAAAAAAAAAAAAACAGAACGTTTAATTAAAATAAGATTACATATCCCAAATACTGAAGTTTACCAAATTTTTCTAATAAAAATATTTGTTTGCATATTCTTACATTTCAGTTTTGTCTGACCTAAAATGAAATCAATTCGGAGTCAGATTTTACTGGGTTTATCACTGTTCTGCATACGAAATTGAGTAAATTTTTACTGAAATGCCTTGTCCGTGCTTCGCAAATAAAGAAATAAAACTCAAACAGACAGACAGACAAACATTCAAACGAGCATATTTAACAATTAATTTATCTAACTTCATGCTGCAGTCGATGCCCCGGCACCCAACATACGTAACCAATTACGAAAAGTAAGGTTTGCATGAAGTACGAATGTGAGATACTTTATGCATATATGCACTATGAGATACAACACGCATATCAACGTGTTGGTATAACATAGTCAAATGTACCTGTGATGTGCAGCAAATGAAGTCAAAATTTCTCTTAAAGCGTGGCTTTTAATAATTTATATGGTGGTGCACTAGATTTTCTGAAGGATTATCGAGTGTGATGAGTACTTGGATTAACTCTGACCAACACGCAATACACACAGCCACGAGCGTTTTTGGGGCTAAATACTGGCTATCGGTGCGAATGAGTAATCATGTTCAAACAAACGCCCGCAAAATCAATTTTAAAAGAGAAATTCCAATACCAACCAATACCAACTCCTCTCGGTGTAATCATCGCACATTTTTACATTATCTGGCACGCAGGACTTTATTCCATAACCGAGTTTTTTCCTATTTTCCGCACATTATAGGCCTGTCCTTAATATTCATATTAACGATGGTTTTACTTTTCAGTTAGTGGCGAATTTTAGTCTATAAAATTTTTGATTTTAATACAAAAATACGTAATTTTCATACTTTCATATTTTCATATTATTTAAATGAAATGAGATTTTTAATTAAATATTTTGAATTTCAAAATTCTCCCAAAACAAAAAGGACTTATAATGTAATATTTTTGTGATGCAGTTTTTTCTGTTTTTACCTATTATTTATTAATTTATTGATTACTATAAATTTAAGTGTAAAAACTGGATTCATCATTAAAATGGAAAGCTTCAACTCATTATGGGTCCCTTATGCAAGCACACAAATAAATGTAAATAGCCTGAAATTTACTTTAGAGAGATTTTCAGACAATTCCAGTATTTTAGTAAAAAAATTAAACAGACATGCTCCATTACCAAGGAATACAAATATGTAGAAATTATAGTCCCCGATTGATTCGAAGGGACTCCAGCACCTTTGCTACAAACCAGTGAGTGTAGATCTAGATGAAAGCGGTGGCTCGTCTCGCAAAAAGAACCGGCTCACTTATTACTTGAAAATTAACTAACTATGGCATCACATGCGAACATATTCAAGTAAACTGACAAGGTTTTGATCTAATATATATAAAGATGATTTATATATCTGAGAGAGACCGAAAATAACAGTTATTTCACAAATTTTTATGAAAAAAAAGCAGTAACAAAAAGTTATCTAAACTAATATTTAAATATATAGTTATCATTCTAACAATAATATTATGTATCCTTTTTATATATAAGCATTTTAAAATAAAACTCTTTAATAAAAAAAAATATTCGGCAGACCAGTGCCAGTTATTCATGATTTTTATATTTATAACGCAAAAATAACAGTTATTTGAGTTTTAAAATAAAAAGCAGAATCTTAAGAGCTATTTCTGGGCGAAAAAATAAAAGGCACATAAAATAATTATTTTTGAGGAATAAAATATAAAGCAAATATAATTATTATTTTTTGTTTTAAGTTTTGTTTTATAATACGAATGATAATACTTATAAGGTATTTTTTTATTTTTTTTTTTATGATAACTGTTAGGGGCCCTGATATCTGATATATGTCATTTGTTTAATGTTTTAAAATAATAGATATGAAAATACTTAGTTCGTTAATGAATCATTACTATTTCACCAAAAAAAATTACCATAAATTGCTTTCAAAGTACACTTAATGAAGTGTCCTTCATTGATGCCTAATATACAGGTCCATAAGCATTTTTTATTGAATATTATTTTAGATGCATAAATTAATAATTTTAAATAGATAAAGGTACATGAGATGACAAAGAAATATATTTGGTTGCTTTCTTAGACATTGAAGGTGCTATAGAAGACACTACCTGTGACGCAATATATAATGCCCTCACAGACTACTACCTTGAAAACAGAATAATCAAATCCAGCTTGGAAGGCATAAGAATTACAGTAAAACCTGTCATTGATTATTCCAAAGGAAAAGATAAGGTAATACTATCTAATCAACCGAAAACCCCCCAAACAATGGTGCAAAACTGGTGCAACAGACAGCTACAGTCAATGAACTCATATAAAACTTATATCGTTCCGTTTACAAAGAATAGGAAATATCATCTTTTACGGCATATGACCTACGAGGAAACCATTTATATTTTAAATGAAGTTACATATCATGGCATAATACTGGATAGCAAACTGGAAACTGCAACTGGAAAACATAAATAGTTTAAAAAACTTCAACAACTATTCAGCTAGTTAAAGGAATCTATAAAAGTAATGGGGAACTTCGAACGTTTCTTTAAAAACAACTTCAGTTGTATCTCTAAATACTTTATTAAAAATATTCTACCTCTATGTCTAGTAAAGTATACTATCTCGTATACCATCATCAAAGTACAGAAGATAGCATCCATCAGCATACCTAGGCTAAATCGCAGTAGACTACTAAACCTTGTGGAACATTTACAAAACAAAGAACACATATCTTTGTTGATTAAACCATAATATATGATCCCAAAAATCATCACCATTATATCAAAAACAATTTGCGGTGGGAGAAGAACAGAATCTGTTGCTCTAACCAAACAAGGTTTAAGTTCAAGAATCCATAATTCAAATAACGAAATATTAGCAGTTTAGAAATTATTACAGTACTCCAAGCTCTGAATCTAATTGCATGGCATAAATTTCTTCAATAGGCATCTACTGGCAAAAAGATAACAGTTATCTCAGCTACGCTCCCATTAAGCTTTACGTTTAACCTCGACAAGCTCTCCACTGGATACTCCATATATCACATTGACTGTTTTCCAATGAATGAAATTAATAATAAAAGGAATTTAATCTCATTGAACTTTAGAGTATCACTTTTACTTAAAACAAAAGGGGAGCCTTAATACAGAATGGGAATTATAAACAAATTGTTCATGGGATTGCACTGACTAAGTATGTTGAATGGAAAGTCTAACTTTCTACACAAAAAATAGAAAGTTATTACTTTTTCTTTATTTAAGAATCTAAATATTATAAAGATTATTATTATTAAAATAATTGGCTAAGAATGCACCCCAACCTAAAAGATCTATTGTCCGCCTAAAGACCCAACTAATACAATTCTAGACTATTTATAAATCTTGCAATTGCTGTGGGCTTAATTTTACTTATTTGATTTGGGATTTGGGATTTGCGGTCATTAATTGGAGTCTTGGCTGCCAAATTCTATTAATCTGCAGCAGATTGAGGCTTTAGAAAAGTAAAACTCCTTTGCTATATCTCTGACTGCCGTTCCAGCGTTAAACTTTGCTACCATTGAAGATCTGATAACCAAATTCAACTCAGCCATTTTTTAAAAATTTATAAATCAATGTTTATTTTTTATCAACATTTAATATCGATTAAAGTTAAATACAAAAATTTTTTTATGTTTTACGTGTTCAAAATTGAAAAATATTTACACAAAGGTTTTGTCAAAATACTTATGCCGACTAGTGTATATCGATGTCATCATAACCATCAAATTTATATGCGATCTTTAATACATCTTGCGTGCTACAAGTCGCTTTTATTCTATTCCCAACATTCGCTTCTGCCATCTTCTGATTCTAGTATCTCGAAGTTGTTAAAGTATTGGGATTTTCCACTGGACGTCCTCTTCATAATCGCATTATTCGCAATTTTTAATTGATTTTTACTATATAGTAATATGAGAGAAACTTCTGCCTCTAGAAATTTGGAGTCTTATTTATCAACCTAATTTATCAGGTGAAATTTCATTGAATACGTATTCAGAAAAACATAAATTTTAAAATTATTTGCATGTGCTGCTTTCAGTTTTAAAGATACTGCTTTCAGAAATTGAATTTTTCAAATCACCATATATTATCCATTTCCAAAACGAATCTATTTGGAACACGAAAAACAGTACCAACCACAACCATGTGTTTTAACAGGACTAATTCTTATACTTTTCACTGTCACAGAACAACACACATCAATTTAAATCGAAAATTGTTTCCAAATTGACTATTTTCAAACGAAACTCCATCAAATCACAACCCTAAAAATATTTCAATCCCGTATAAATCAATTTCTCTGTTTTCGCCACGTCTCTACTCTTCGGTGGCGTACAACAAACGCTCACATATTAAAAAACAATTTGAAAACTATTTAAAATTGCAATTTAAATGTTTCTGAAATATTAAACAATTTTAATATTCATAGTTCATATCCCAGCCAAACAAATATTGATTAGGCAGTAAAATAAATAAAGTACATGCCACACAAATAACTAATCTCACAGATCCTTTGAACCTCATAAATCCTTTATTGCATTTTGTGTAATAATGTAATTATTTATGTCAAAAAACTAATATTTTAGTATTTTAAATATACAATTTAAATGTGATTAAATATTTGAAAACATTTTCAATTGCTTTTGAAATTTAAAGCTATTTTCGCACCTTGGCTAATGCAAACAAAATCATTCATTATCGAGTTTAGGTTAAAAATAATATGTTTACCCAAGCATCGTTATAATTATGTAGAATCATCAGGATTGCTCGTAACCATAAGCAAAATATGCCCACATGACACATTTTGCATAATCGAATTCACTGTTAAGTTTCCTTAAAGGAATCTCAGCATCCTTACGCATTTATCCAAACGCATTCCTTATGAATATGCAATGCCTGTTATGCTAATGAGATGCCTGCCCTGATTCTATGTGACATCATGAGGTGTTCTTAATTTTTGAAAATTCGTATAAAAGCCACTAATTTCGGTTCGACTGCATTAGTTGCTTTGGTCCTGCGATTGCTTTTCAAAGTAAATACAAATTGTGATCATGACAAACTTGAAATTGGTAAAAATCTGCGGATTCCTGCTTGTTATGCTCATTGCTTGCCAGCAGGGCATTGGCGTAAGTCGCTTCTGTGGCGATAAACTGACCGAAGTGTTAGACGTACTATGCGAAACAGGCTTCAATCACAAATTCAAAAAATCCCGTAAGTTAACGAAATCTTTGTATCTTTACTTGTGTTTTGGATTAAGTTTTGAGTAAGAATAATTGTGATCTTTAAAGAAATTGCAAACAACGATTTTAAAAATGATATTGAAGATGATGACTTCGCTTCTCCGTTTGGCGACTTTCCTTTAATGGGCGGACTATTTACTGAGGGTACTGCAAATATGTTGGCTAAGACCCGTCGGCGCCGTATGAATGGCATTGCTTACGAATGTTGCGAGAAAAAGGGCTGCACTGTTTTGGAGCTGCTGACATACTGTAACTAAAGGTATTAAATAATAATTTGGAACAGATTCTCTTATCATTGAGGAGCAGATTAAATAAATAATTTTTCTGAAAATTGTACTAAAATATTATCAACATTAAAACCTTGCATAAGTATATATGGAAGCTTGTTAATTTGTATTAAATAAATAATTGCTTTACTTCTCAATTGACGTGCATCCAATCAGTAACAAGTCCACAATATTACGCTTTCTTCCCAATAGGTTTCCAAAGAGAAATTTAGAAAAAGTAGCAAGCGATCTATTAAACGACCTGCTTAGTAGTAGATACAACTATTTAATGATGTATATGAAATTTAACATTATTTGATGTATCAATAATTAATTGGCAATTGGAGCCAATAAATGAAAATCCAATCCGTGAAATTTGTACGGATTTTGCATTAATGGATCAGAATTACAAATCGTTTAACTGTAGTTCCACATAAAACCCAAACTAAGATTTAGTGACGAAATTTCATGGGTAATATATTACTATATAACAAATTAATATTTTAAAAAATTTATTTTGAGTGTAGGCTATGCTTCCACCCAGTTTAAATCACAGAATATTTGCATTGGATAAATATTTTAGAAATATTTTATGTCTTCCGATATTATGTCTTTAAAAATATAGTAGATACATATGTATAGATACATATGTAAATTTAACAACTAATTTTGCCTTACCCGCAAAAACGGATGAAGCGAAAAAATTGCAAAACCTTCAGCTCTCTTATAATCTTCTCTCTTCGTGATATGAATTATGCCTCTGTGATCGCTATCGGATGGTGAATGACTGCATCGAAGCAATATGATCTTTTCGCATCGATATTAAAAATTAAATGTGTTGATGTTTAGGTTTATGCGCTGCCCTAGGTGTGTGCAGGTTGCTCCAGTGCTGGCCCGCATCAGCGGCAGCACTCGTAGGGCTGCGATGTTTGCTCCGTTCTGCCTTATCGCAATCAGATCGGAACAATGTTAACTTTTTCTGATGTTCGTGTTCTGCCGTGGAGTAACCTACATGTTTGCTGATTAGTCAACATGATAGCCACGATAATTAATGTGCTACAACAAATAAAATTGTGTTTCTGTGTAAAAATTTAAAAAAACATTTTTCAGTTTTTGTGTATTTTCTTATGAAATAGAGATGCGCAATGTAAGAAAAAATAAAAAAGAGAGCATCAAAATTAATTTTCAAGATAAAAGATAAAATATCTGTGGCGCAGCTATTGCTTTTGGAGATTTCGTACCGCTTGCATTTGCAAAAGGAACCGATATACTCGCAAGTAAAACTCTTGAATGAGTCTTTCTTGTTGTTCAAAGCACTTGTAATTAGTTTTTTATGGTAAAATTGATTATTTTACCTTTAATTCTTTTTCATAAGTCTTTTATAGAAGCAAAAAATGCTTATTAATATTTCTAGAAAATTATTTTTCCTAGGTATGAAGTTAAACATATTTTCCAAATAACATAATTTATGTGGCATTACCGAGAGTTCGCGCCCGCTCATACTTTTTCGAGTCGTTGGGGTGTAAGCCCACAAATTGGTGAACCGCAGCTACCACAAGAAAATTCATTGCGAGAGCTTAAATGCACACATTGCGGAAAAACAAAAGAATATATACAGTTAAAAACATATAGCTTCGGTCTTGCCGACTCAACATAGGCTGTAAAAATTTATTATATACATTGTGACCGAAAGGTTTCCGGAAATTTTTAAATAAAACGCAAAATTCTTAATCTTCATCAATATTTATTTTATCTCCTTCAAAATATGCTCCATTAGAAGCGATACACAAATGCAAACGTTTCTTCCAATCATCAAAACATTTTTTATAGGCGCTTTCCGGTATGGCTTTGAGTTCCCTCTGCGAATTCTGTTTTACGTCTTCTATGGATTCAAAACGCGTTCCTCTGAGTGGTAATTTGAGGTTGGGAAACAGGAAAAAGTCACACGGTGCAAGATCAGGTGAATACGGTGGCTGTTCGATGGTATTTATTGAATGTTTGGCCTTAAAATCGTTGATAATGTTGAACAAATTGAGGTGAATCGGAACAAGCCGGGCGTTGACACGTCGCATACACAAATTGTCCACCAAAATCAAACGAGCCATCTCACGACCGATGCCTAGCTCTCGTGCTATCTCTCTAACACTCACATGAGGATTTTTGAACACGATTTCCTTTGCCTTTTCAATGTTTTCGTCGGTGGTAGAGGTCGAAGGTCGTCCAGAACGCGGCATGTCTTCGACGGTCGTACGACAGTCCTGAAAGGCTTTGTACCACTCATAAACTTGAGTTTTCGATAAAACTGATTCCCCATAAGCCTTTTGTAGCATTCGCAACGATTCTGCACACGAAATTTCGTTCGAAAAACAAAATTTGATGCAAACTCTTTGTTCAATATTTTTTTCCATTGTTTTTTTCGCAACGCACTACTGAGGTGAACTGGTTTCAACAGCTGCCGTAAACGAACTGTCTGACAGATCGCGCTCATTTTTGGCATAGTAATTGTAGGACAGTTGCTGCCAAACTACATAAACTTAAAATATCGAAAAATATACAGCGCGCGAATTTTAAATGAGAATTTCCGAAAGCTTTTCGGTCACAATGTATATTATTATATTTATAATTATAAAGAGGTTTAAGAAAAGTAGTGAATTACAACAACAAAAAATATTTTTTTTATTTAGTTTTATTTATTTTTTTATTTCAATTAACTGAATTTTTGGCTGACCATACAGCTTTATAAACACAGTATTGCCAAATACACATCATCAGTGATCTTCGAAATAATACTTGTATTTAATAATTCGTAAATAATTTGTTTTTTTTTTTCAAGACTGCAAGTACCAGAAATGAAACTCGTGCCCTACCAAATTTGAAGCTCAGAGTCAGCGCTCCTTATGTTCGTACATATGGTATTTCTGGAGTTTTTGTTAATTTGCTGTGAAAGTTTTATTAATAAATCCACTTGCTGTGTTTATGTTAAAATAAAATCATAAACTAGCTGTAAAATAATAAAATTAATTAATTATATATTTATTTTTAATTGTTAAATTTTAATTCCATTGTATGTATATAATTTACATATATTATTTGATATTATAAAACCAAAATTCTTTTTATATTATTTTAATTAATTGAACTTTATAACAGTCACTTTCACAGCAAATTTATTAAAAACTTCAAGCTAGAACACACAAGTCAAGTACAACTTAAAGTCAATTGTCTAATGAACGCTGATTCTGAGCTTCAAATTTGATAGGGTACGAGTACAATTCTTGGTACTTGGAGTCTCAAAAAATTATTTACGAATAATTAAATATAAGAAATCCGCAGGAGTGCCGACAAAGAGGACGTTCAGCTGACACATGGCGCAAGCAACTTGGTCGCGAAGTTGCTAGGACTGATAAAACGTGGGGAGAAGTGAACGCGATTCCAACAGAACGAAACAGAAAAAGCTAATTATAGCTCTTTGGTCGTACATATATGGAACTAGTACATATATAAAATATAAGAAATAATTTCAAATAACTATGGGTAGTTAGCTATATTCGAAACTGCTATGTGGTCAGCCAACATTTCAATTAATTAAAAATATATAAAAAGAATTTTTGGTGTTATAGTTTACTACTCTTCGAAATCTCTCTAACAAATACAATAGTTTCTATTAAGCAAAATCGTCACTTCCGGTATAACTGCTAACTAAAAAATATATATTATAATACATAATATTTTAAATACATGTTTTATATCTTTATTTTAATATTAGTTGACATTTCAATGAATTCAACTAAGCCAGAAGATGAACGATCTCTACGAGAGTTTAAATTTTTCCTTTTCGACTATCTGCATTTAATGTGGAAAACGTAATATTAAAATATATTCGTCAAAAGGTGTATAGCTCAATGAAGGATACCATATAAAATACATAAAAGTACATATAAATTTTTGAACATTTGCAACAAATTCAAAATGGGTTTAGTGTTTTATATCTATCTTGCAGTATTGAATCTTATCGATTCTTAATAAATTTGTGTAATCAGTAACTAACATTCAGATTGACAAGTGCTAACTTCTTTCGACTTCTTTAAAAATGTTAATACATAAACCAATGCGACTAAGATCGGGAACATTTCAATTCAGTATGAGTTATTACAATTTTATTGAATATTGTTAATTATTATTTATTCCGATATCTTAGAACTAAGCGGAAGGAACTAGAACAATTCACCAGAATTTTTGGTCTGTTTTTAAATGGTTTAGCACAAACAATTTTTTAACAGTTTTTTAAGAGATGTAAAGGTCTATTAAATCGTTTTAAATATTAGTCAATCTTGAATTATAAGTTCTACATGAATGTAGCCAATTAAAAATAAATTCCAAATAACGTTGTTTTAACCAAAAGCTTAGATATTACCAATAAAATTTTTTATCATCAAAATTGAATCCATTAGTTTTATTAGTAAAATTAGGACTCTATTGCATCGAAAACACATAATACTGGCGAAAAGTGTAGCGCTGCGGAACAATTCCATATCAATGTAAATTCATTCAATGATTTGCTTTTGCAATATGAATCCATTAATAAAACACACTTAGCGTGACTAATAAAGGAATTACCAATGACTTCAAAGTTGTTCATGAAGAAATTCTCACCCTTATTTCGCAACTCAGATACGTTGATACGCTGTATCTAGAACAGCGCAACGTGAATTTCGCCAACATTTCAATTTTTCAATGTCAAATGGAAGCTACACTTTTGCTCTCCCTCATTTAATTGATTGAAAGTCTAAGTCCATAATTTATTATGAAAATTTGTCCTTTAAGCAAAAACTTGGAAGTAATCTAAAAAATTTTCCAAAATTTCAAACAAATTCAGAAATTAGAAAAATGCATAAATATTTATACGAGGGTTGTTCACGAAATTTTTAACAAATAAATAAAGAAAAAAAATTTAATTGGTTCAGATAAATCTTTCTAAACTTAATGCATTTTTCCCATCGATATTTCAACCTCTTAAAAAGTGCAATGTCTCAAGACGTTCAACGGTCTTTATTCAGTTACGACATAAATCATCTCTTCAACTGTTAAGTATTTTTGCTTTCTGGACTAAGTTTTCACACTTGGAGACAAGAAGTACTAATTCAGAGCCTGTAAATTAATACCCGTATAAGTAATAATTAGAAATTAAACTTCAACACCTTAAATGGCTTGTGATTGGAAATTTATTTTAATCATGGTTAATTTATAATGTTTACAATCAAGTACTGAAATTCATTTTATTATGAAGGTTTTTCGTCTATACACAAATATGGACACATGTGCCAATAAGAAATTTGGTCTTGCAAGACCATAACAACCCACTGAATATCTTGAAGTAATGGTATGAATTCATTAATATTCACGAGAGTATGTTCTTAAATTTATTTTTACTATTTTATGTGAACACCTCATTGGTCAAATAAGACTAGTATAAGACTTGCTGAACTATGAAACGATATTACTGTTTCAATACAACAAAATAATTTATGGAGGCCAGATCTGATGAATAGAAAGGTTAATTATTCAATTCGAAATGCAATTCGTGAATTTTAGAATTATAGCTACCAAATGCGAACCGATAATGATAATGCGAACCGATGATGATAAAAATTTATGTCCTTTACTCGATTGTCCTTCAATCGATACCATAAAATTATAAAGAATTACAGGAGTTACTGTGAGACCCTTTCAGAGCTATCGAAAAAGCTATTCCCCTTTAGAAACAGTAGCTATAATGCATATGTGTGTGGTAAGTAAATGGAATAATGTACTTGTTATGTTGAGATCAAAATTTGTCTACAAGTATTGGCATGAATCATGGTTAGTTACACGTTTTTATTTTTTCTCTATAAATATTAAAACAAAATTGTGGTTTTTAAATATTTATATAACTTATTATATTTACTTTATTTTATTTATATTATGTATTTTTATGTTACGTTTATATTCGTAGCTTGATATTATTCAATTTAAGAAAGTATTTTATATCTAATATTTTTTATGGTAATGTAATAGATATATTTGAAAAACTTTTTTCTACAAATTTTTATCGTTTTCACTGCAGAAGCCACCGCATGCCACGTGAAGGGTACTATTCGTACAAAGAAATGGCCCTCTGTTACTATTGTACCTAAAAGAAGAACAGAGAAAAGTGGTTAATCGAATCATGAGGCAATGTAAAATGCGGTATGTTTTTGTTGTTTTGATAAAACTATCTTTACTGCCGAAATGCATATAAAGATACAAATAACTACTGGCCATAAATGATGAATGTGCGTATTTCTAATGTTCACATCTGCGTGAAAATTAGTAACGAATTCCTTGACTTACGTGCTGCCCACCTACATTCACAACTGACGTGAACTTGTCGGCTCACCACTTAAGCTGGCGTCATCTTATCGTAACAAAATATTTATTCCCTGTTTTAATAAAACAAATTGATTTTATTTTCACAATTTATTGTATTCCCAGCATTTAATAATGCTTAATATGCAGTTGCATTGCATCAAGGTTCCATTAGCTCTAATGGCCAATTCGAATGAAGGAATTAGCTGCAGTATCCAACCTTTTTATTATTTACGATAAAATTTGATGCATTAGCATAAATAACATTTTAAACTTTTTATTTGTTAATGGATTTAAGCGTTCTCCCTGTATTTCACCAGTCATTCTTTGGTACGATTTATCTCAACAGAAGTAAGCGGCTACTGCTGAATGATTACGCGTCCGTGGATAAATCAAACGTGACATGCGAACCCAGTTACTATTCAATGGAAAGGAGGAAAGGTTTACAGGTGAATTGTGGTATTTAAACATTCTTTAATTTCGGAAAATTGGCGGTAACATTATATAATTAAAATGCCAGATATTGCTGGTATCTATTAGATACAAATTCAAACCTGAAACTGCGTGTTCAAAGCGCATTCAACGTCGTTTCTGAATTACTGTTTGTGAGTATTTTGTGCAGTAGAAACTGTTGTGCGTAAATATTTCATTGCAAAACGGTACTTTAACATCCACAGTAAATCAAATTTATTTTACGAGTCGCTCGCTGGCATTAATCCGCAAATGCAAAAAATATCAAATGTAGGTTTATGCAATGTGCTAGAGTTTAATCTTCCATAAGATGCGCTGCATGGCAATAATTTTATGACGTTAACTGTACAATGAACAAGTCAGAACCGCATACTCACAAGCTCATTGCTCCACTGCTGGTTTCTATGCTGCCGCTGGATACCAATCTATTGGCATCCAACTGCAATCGTAGTCGAATCGAACGACACAGCCGTAGCCTTTGGACGAGTCGAAGTTGTACCTGTGCGCATACATGCCTGAGATGTCACTTTTTAATCTGCCATTAAGCTGCATTTAACAGTCTGCAAGTTTATTATAATTTATTTATGGAATTGTGCTTAGCATAAATTTTCCATGACTGACATATCCACTCAACGTTGACACAAAAGACTTTTAATTAATAATAAAGGCTGAAAAACATTTGCACATTTAATTAAATACTTTGATGTTGTGAACTCGTCGCACTCGTACCAATGAGCATTTTGAGTGATAGAAAGCACAAATGCATTCAATAATAATGAAGTTGGCAAATATTGCATTTGAACTTCAATTGCGACATCAGACTTCAATGTTGATGTGTGTGAACTTTAATTACTGGAATTACTCATTTTTAAATAGGAATGAATATTATGACTATCACTCTTTATACAGTTGTATCGATTTAAAAGCCGTTACTATACATCTACGAACCAAATACTTGCTGCTAACGTCTATTAGTTTAGCTGCAATTACTAAATCACTTAAAAGCAATTTAATATAAATGCATTTTGCACAACAGTGCATATGCCAATAGTTTTGAATCAGAGGTATAAGGGCCAATAGTATACGATTCAGAGGTATTAGAAGTATAGGCAATTGTTTGTGATTTAGTATTCACAATAGTATTCATAATTCAGTGGTTTTTCTTTACCTTATATATGAAGACAAAAAGCGTTCAATTAAATTTTTGTGAGGTAATTTTAATTTTTCTCTAAATCTACGACTTATTTTGAACCAAAAAGATGGAAACTGAGATATAATATAAAGTTTATGATCATCTAAATATTAGTAGGTGTAATAAAAACAAATTTTAAATTTTGAAGTTTATATCATTATGCCTCTTTCATAGAAGTCCTCATCCCTATTGGCAAAAATTGAATTCTCAAGCCTCTCTTGCAGCGAATGTTTTACCAGTAAAATGGTTCGCCATGTACAGGTAATCACCAAGTTGGTACTCACTTGGTGCCTAGCCTGGATTATAAAGTAGATGCATAAGAACTTCCCAACAAAGCTGGTGAATCATTACCGACGTTTATGGGCTGTTATCCTGATGGAGCATAATTCCTATCGTATTCTCCAAAACTCGCCGTTTCTGGGCGATTGTTTCTTTTAAATGGTTCAACTATTGACAGTGCAGCCCAAGTTTCGTAGATGATTCCCTGCCATAGTAGATAATTCCCTACTAATCCCACCAAACACACATCAAAACCTGCCGTTTCAGCCAGCTCACCACGATTCGACCGCTACCGTTTTCACTTCACCTTGTCGTAAGTTATCAGTCACCACTTATCATCATCAGTCACCAACCGCTTCAGAAATGGGTCGATTTTGTTGTTCGAAATTCGGTCCATAAGGTTTTTTTGCGTTAACTCTTGTGGCACGCATACATCGAACTTCTTTTTGTATATAGCCTTATTTAAATGGTTTAAAACGGTTCTTTGTGCAATTTTTAGCTCTTAAGAAATCAAAACAGTGCTTATGTGACTCAAACTGATCGGACTCGACAATTTTAATGATCGACATTTTTCGACAAATGGTCTTTCGGTGCGTAGTGCATCTTTGACATTGAAATTACCGAAACAAACCCGACGAAATCAAAATTGCACATGATTTGTTACTACAGTACCAGAACCTATCAGGATCATAAACACTATTAACATTTTCAGCCGCTTGAAATATCATCTTTCTAACGTCATCTTGCGTAACCCGATCGGACCCGATTGTATAACAACAAAGCGGGATACAGTTACCTAAAGCCATGCATTGGGAAAATAATGGATTTCCTTTTACTACACCTAATATATAACAATAAAAGACATTCAATACTAACTCAGTTTATGATTGATGATGTTTTATTTGTGCATAAGAATCTGGATCTAGAAAATTTTAAAAGATACTTCATATGCTAATATCATATATGTCATAACAAATGCATTTACGGACAATCGTGAAAATTCACTTCTGATATAGCAGAACTTCATTTATTTAGCTTAGAGACTAATATCCAAGTAGTTTTCACAAAAGATAAAATTTTTAAATTTCTTTGATTAATTCGAATCATTCAAATATTGAATTGCATAAATACTTCTTATAGTGCCCGTTCAATCTTTGATACACAGTAAAATTTGCTCAAAATTAATATATAACATTTTCAAAGTTACATATACCATATTTCAGTCTCATATGTGTGATATGAGTCTTATTTGCTGAAACTGTTATTTAGCATTCTTTCGCGAACTTTAAAACAACCAACAATGCATACAAAACAATTTATATTAAAAATTTCTGCACATTCATACAAGGAATTTTGATGGTTATTCCTCTATTTAACTGAATATAATATATTAAAAATGCTAAATATTAAAAATTAATCACATTCTTTCACAGAAGCAATAAAAGGAACAGTTCTCATCACTCTTCTCATGCGTCTCATGCGTCTCGTCAAAACCAACGTAACAATCGCTTGTTGCTGTCTCGATTGATAATAAATGCCACACATAAGTATCTAAGCACAATTAAGCGAATCTTTATCAATTGCATGGCACAGAACCAAGTGAATTAAACAAAAATCAATTGAAATACGCAAGTTTTCGTTTAGTTATGGTCAACGTTGCGGCAGATGTCAAAAGTATCTGGCCTATTCATCATCATTTTCAAATAATTGTGAATGCTCATCTATGTATCCATGGTGCGGTGCGGTGCGGTGCGATGCGATGAGGTGCCGTGCCGTGCCGTGCGGTACTGTGCGGTGCGGTGCGGTGGCTCTTTCCCAAAAGATGATCGATTAATGTACAAATTCCTGTAACAAAAACGCTTTTGCAGCATGTTGATACCAATCATCATCATCATCATTATCATTATTGGTCGTTGACGCGTAATTAAGCCAAATTGGTTTCAAACCTTTCAATCTGCGGTTCAGTCAAAATACTTTTATAGAAGACTTTGTAAAGTGATTATGATGTGATATTCTCATTGAACATCAACCTCATAAATATGAAATGATTTATGGATGTTAAGAAGCATGCAGAGCAGCAGAGCAGCAGAGAAGCAGAGCAGCTGAGCAGCAGACATTTAAACGGCCAGAAACATAATAGTCGGCATCAAGTTTTAATTTGATTAAAGTTTCCGTAATTGAGTTTGCTTATGTTCTCGTGTATGCGAGTTTTTTCTAGTGTTTTTATTCAACGATTAAATATATTCTTCCATTTTTACCTATTTCGGCTCAAGAATGGGGCATCATGTGGCGCGTGTCCATTAAGAATTTAATTAATATTTCTCCTATTTTACTAATTCTTTAAACTTAGTAGATGCGTTGTACGCGCCGATGATTCCGTATTTTTATTGACGAAAACAAAACAAAGAAGCGAAATAAAAAATTATTACCTTCTTATTGTTTAATTCTTAACAAAAATATATTAATATTTATAAAAAAAAATACCAAAGTTTTTCACTTCCAAAAGTTAAGTGTTTAAAATGTAGCAAATATAGTCAAGTCGAATCCAAAAAATCATTCTTTACCTTAAAGAAACGCATAGAATTCTTAACCTTAATTTAATAAGTGATTTAGTGACGGATAAGTGATTTAGGAAGGAATTCTCTAAAGAGTGATTTTTGTAATAATTTTAATAAAGAGGATAATATTTAAATCCAAACAATGATTTTTGAGAAAGCAAATTTTTATGTCATATATTACTATGTTAAATATCAATCATCAGTGATCTTTGGAAATATTTATTAGTTTACATTTAGTTATACAATTTATTATTATTTAATCCAACCTCAATCGAATAATCCAACCACACACAAACTCATTTGAACCAACATGGAATTTATCAAAGAACCTAACAATTTTAATAATATGTAATAACAAATCTTTTGTTGTAGATATATTATTATAGCTCCTATATAAAGCATATTCTACTTACTTAAAAGCTTAACTGCTACAATTTTCAAATGTTTAATTTCAAGGCTTTGAAAGGATTCTTAAAAATCTAAAAGCTTCTAAGTTTGTAATACATATTGGTATGTGAGTTCTAATATATCTTTGGTATACAACAAGAACCACCAGAACCCTTTCATATATAAAAAGTTTTATATCTTCCATTAAGCATTTAAACTTATGACAACATAATAATAATTAATAAACTAAAAAGTCACCTTAAGCGAATATTAACGTTGCAAATAAATTTTTTGACAGCTAATAGCTATCACTTAACAGACTAAATACAATCTTAGAAATCACTTGACATTAAGCTTCAAATATTTTTAATTAAATAATAAATAAATATTTTTTAAAATCACCAAGCTTCACCCTATGCTTAGGATAGCCTAGGAGGCCCAATGCTCCACAAGGAGATAAAAGATTTTATAAGAAGAAGAATGTTTATTAACTTCGAATGAAGAGAAAAGAGAGATCATTCCTAATAAGATTGATAGTTTTCTTATTAGTTATTATAATAACTTATTGACATATTACAATTGCAAAAGGAAAAAAAAAATATATATATATGTATATAGTAAATATATATTGCACATATATCTTAAAATTAAAGATTAAAGTTAAAAGAATTTAATATAATATATATAAATCAATATGAATAAGTAGCGGTACATATGTGTTCGGTATTGCCTATTCTTTTTAGAAGTTATTAATTACGAAATCGGGTGAATTATTTATACTTTTTCGATAGTATAATTAATTCTAGTTCGTTTTTTCTTTTTTCTTTAAACAAATTATTACACAAATTTAATTACTTATATGTATACATATATATATATATATATTAAATATATATTACACATATATCTTAAAATTAAAGATTAAAGTTAAAAGAATTTAATTTAATATATATAAATCAATATGAATAAGTAGCGGTACATATGTGTTCGGTATTGCCTATTATTTTTAGAAGTTATTAATTACGAAATCGGGTGAATTATTTATACTTTTTCGATAGTATAATTAATTCTAGTTCGTTTTTTCTTTTTTCTTTAAACAAATTATTACACAAATTTAATTACTTGTCGCATTTCGAACTGCATGTGACGGAAACGAACGTTGCCACGCAATATTTTAATAAAAATGTATTTTTAACGTTTGTCACGTAATATTTTTGTAACTTCAAGCAAAAATGAAATAAAAAAATTTATAACAAATCATTTGTCGGACGCAGGGTTCATTAAAGTGGCACCGAGAATGCTTCGTAAGCAATAGCACCTAAATCAATTGGATTCACTCAATTGAATCACCTTTAATATGGATTGGATTTTAATGGCTCACTCACATACCCGTATCTTAAATTAATCAAAGTTCATTAGGCCTAGGCCATTGTACTTTTTATGTCGGTTTGTAAATAGTAAAAATTTAGCATTAAGTTTATCTATTATTTATGCATACGAAGACTTTTAATTAAGCACTTCTTGCTTGACAAAAATCATTATATAAGCAGGACAATTAAATAAAAATTAATTTAAAAAAAAATACAAGGCTATAACCTTCGTATTCAAGTCCCAACACCCCTCAACTCCTACTATTATTCATTATTACACAATACATATAATAGTTTTCTTTCAATTAAATGTTTTTATATGAATTATGAACTAGTTTCCCCAGCTATAGATAATTCTCTGTGAATAATTATTCTCCCCTATCTACGGACAATGTTGCCCACATAACTCTTTTAATTATAGTTGAGAACATGTATATAAAAATGAAATTGTATCTATACTACAAAATCAAGAGTTGTACCAACTGGTTTCTTCCCAGGTTAATATAACTGTCTATATGCTAATGACAACAGTCAACATTTGGCATCTCTTAGAAAAACAAAGATTAAGCTCAGAAATTAAGTGGGAAGATAGATGGAATCAACGAAAGATCAATGGAACTTTAAGATAATTATTCATACAAACATGCTTAGTAGAAAACAAATTATTAACAAATCAAATTATTAACTCAATTGTTTAGAAGATATGGATGCTTCAACCAATACTTATTCAAGTATAAGTATGTGGACAACCCTTTTTGTCCGCACTGCATAAAAGAACTGGGAACTGAAAAGATGAAGCTTTTTTCAGGTCACTTATAAATATTGCAAGCTTGATATAAGTAATGTGTCGCTTCTTTGAAAAGTTATACATTCTAAACAGGTTAACCACTAAAGTAATGACTGTATACAAAAAAAAATCATAAAATTAAATGACAAACGACAATGTTAACAAACTATGATTCAATCCTCACGGTGGCCTCTCGACGGAATACTTGATAAGGCATGCTTAACAGGACAACACCATCATCCGGATAGAAAATTAAAGTATCGCATTATATACGGCATTTGATCCTATACTCTTCAATAAAAACAAAAAACGACATGTAGATATGCACATATATAGATATATAACTGATGAGCTTATCTGACATTGTTATCTATGTTTTCGTGAACACTATATCGTGAACAATGTATCCAAAAAATTTCGTTAGCAGTCCAACCTATATGAAGTGAAATTCATAAGAAAGAGATTTAAAGGAATATCACAGAGACACTAATTGAATTCTAGAAAACTGATCTCCCTTAGTTTAATCTAGAAAATAATTCATTACTACAAAAAAGCGAACAGTATCATTACTGCTTTTATTGAAGATATTGAATAATCGTTTGATGCATACAACCCCCCAATAGTGTGGTTATCTTTTAGCGACAAAGTAAAGTATAAAGTATAGTATGTAAAGTAAAGTATGTAAAGTATATTCATTTTCTCATTCGATTTACAGCATCTATAGGATAACGGCCCAGTTAATATGCCTGCTAATCAGACACTGTGCTGGTAGTGCAGGAATTTTTTTTGGCAGTGATAAGCAATTGATTGTGAACAGAGCATGTTATATACGTACTTTGACCTTTATATTTACTTCTCGCCTCTTTTATAATGCATTCAGTTCATATAGCAATTTCGATTAAGAGATTGATGTTAACGGAAGTGTTATCAGACCTTCAATTGCAATGAGTATTCCTACCACCCGGTACTCATTTCAATTTTATAGATGATTTGACCGATACCTATTCCAAATCATGTGACAATATAAGATTTCTTCAATTACAATGAATATTCCTATGACCCGGTACTCATTTCAACTTTATCGATGATTTGACCGATACCTATTCCAAATCATATGACAATATAAGATTTCTTCAATTACAATGAATATTCCTATGACCCGGTACTCATTTCAACTTTATCGATGATTTGACCCATACCTATTCCAAAACATGTGACAACATAAGATATCTTCAATTACAATGAATATTCCTATGACTCGGTACTCATTTCAACTTTATCGATGATTTAACCAATACCTATTCTAAAACATGTGCAATAAAAGATTAACTAATATTGTGATTTAATGAAATTTTGACTACTACTAAAAATGCAAATTTTATTGTCAAATATTTAATTTTAAATGTGAATTTGTAAATAAAAATCAATATTATTGTAAATATGTACTTTTTATATAAGTCGACTCAAGTTTGTTGTATAAAATTTTTGCGAAGTGTAATGAAAATGGAGTTGAAAATATTTTTTAATAAAAGATGCGTTCAAAATGGAAGTTGTGACTTTAAAAGAATCATCAGCGGAAGTAATGAAAAGAAAAATAATTTTTATATCAATTTAAATAATAAATATTCACTTTTTGCAACAGAAAACAAGGAGCAAAAATGTTTTACAGATTTTTCAAGACGATGCTTGCATCTGTTGCTCGCTGCAGTTGTCGTTTCCGCACTTTAGGTGAATCGAATGCGATAAGCGTTTTCACTCCATTCCCGTAGTCCTTCCTTACTTGAGTCAATATTTTATGCAATTTATTCACATCTCCCTTGTTTTTTGCAAGCGCAACGGTATTGAGGAAAAATGTCTTTATTCTTTCAGGCGCAATGCATGTGTAACGAGCATGAATTCCAATAAAAACTCAAACAATAACAAAAGGCATTTTAATATCTTTTATGAAATAATTATCTTTAATTTCATGTATGAATTTAATATTTTTTGATATCTACAGAAAGAACTCTTATAAAAGCTCTGTAGTCTCTGTGGTCTGTAATATGGCCTTATAAATACTAGAATAGTCTGACAAAAAGTTAAGTAATACTGATTACTAATATTTTCTTTTTTCAGTCTAGGAAAACCAAGAAATCTTAAGTAACGATAGATCCCATAACTATACTATAGATATAATTATAATACACAAGTAACCGGTGCTACCAATAGAATGTATGCACAGTGACTTTTATGGAATTTATTATATATTATACATCGAATGTAAGTGCTTGACAAAACAGAAAATATCCTACTAAATAATATCAGAAGGATTGGCTTTTATCGATAAGTTTCTGGTTACTAACGGAGTCAAAAGTTCCTTCTCTTAACACTAAATATATCGTGTACAATATCCAAAACGTAACTCATTATTTTACTTTTTCCTAGGTAGAAACAGATTTCTGACAGCAGACATAGTAGAATAGACGCTATTTCTAAAAAAGTGCACGTATCTCAATACAAATAAACGAATGACTTATCATACTTGACGATTCTCTAATATACCTTCTGCTCATCCGGATTTAGTTGTTTGTTAACTACTCCTTAAGTAATATACCTTTTTTGTTATGTTGGTACATCCTTTCTTGACGTGTGATACAAATTTGAGCGCCATCTGTCAATTAGTTTGTTTACAGCAGCTGTTAATGTGAGACTATCTCTAGTGCATTTAGCGATTTTTACTATGGAAATTCTTGTTGTACGCGATTTTTTGAACAAACACGGCACCACTGTCATCGCTCAGGCACTATATTCGCCAGATCTGGATCCGTGCAAATTTTTCCTATTCGCGAAACTCAAATTGCCCCTTCGTGGTAGGCGTTTTGAGTCGATTGAATCAGTAAAAGAGAATTCGCAGAAGGAATTAAAAGCCACACCTTCACGGACCCACGAAAAGTGTATGGAAGATTGAGTTAAGCGTTGTCATATGTGTATCGCTTAAGAAGGAGCATATTTTGAAGGAGATAAAATAAATTTGGAATAAAATTTAAATTTGTTTTTTTTAACAAAATCCAAGTAGTTTTTGAGGTAAAATACTAATACGAGGGCTGCTATATACATTTCTGACCTAATAATGAAAATGCGAATATTTATTATCAAAAATTGTTTTATTGTTTTTCAAAGTATCCTTCAGCCTGATTTATACACTTTTGCATGCGCTGAAACCAATTGTCGAAGCACTTTTTCCACTCCGATTGAAACACCTCCAAAACATGGTTTTTGAACGCTTCAACAGCATCTTCTGGCGACGAAAATCGTTGAGCCCGCATTTTTTTCTTGATGTGCGGGAATAAAAGGAAATCATTTGGTGCTAAGGTTGTACGGCGGATGACCCATCAATACGACGTTTTGGCCGGTCAAAAAGGCGCTGGTTTGAGCCGATGTGTGAGAGCTCGCGTTGTCATGGCGAACAATGATTCGTCATCTCTTCTTCGTTTTTCGAATTTCTCCGAAGACTTCAGGCAAACAAATTGTGGTGTACCAATCAGAAGTGACCGAACTTCGTTGCTCAAGCGGAACAGTCGCAGTCGCCACATAACCAGCTCGCCTTTGAAGATCCACATCGTCGATTGTTGTTTTGTTTCAAGCTCATACGCATCCATGATTCGTCACCTTTGATGATCTAATAAACGTTTTTAGAAGCACCAATCGACACGAGCCTTTTTTTGAGCGATTGTCAAATTGTGCGGGACCCAACGAGAACAAACCTTTTTTACGGCCAGGTGTTCACGTAATATCGAATGTATGCTGGTGGGTGAAATGCTCAAGGATGCCTGTCACATGACGATCTTGCATTATCAGTTCACGCACGGCATCAATGTTCTCTGGCACAACGGTCGTTTTTGGACGATCTTCACGGAATTCGTCGTTGAGCGAGCGTCGGCCACAATTGAATTCATTAAACCAGTTTTTCACAGTGCTATAGGATGGTGCTTCATTGTCATACAAAGATTTAAGTTCATCAATGCACTCTTGTCGTGATAATCCCCGTCGAAACTTGTGAAATATGATCGCACGAAAATGTTCACGTGTTAATTCCATTTTTTGGCCGAGATGAATTTTTCAAGTCTGTAAATAAAACAATTCACAATTATATGACAACACGTTCTGAGTAATGTTATGCTAACAAATGTCAACCTTTCCAATGGAAATGTCAGATTGCAGCTGGCAAAACTTACTGTTGCCTAGGCCAGAAATAAATATAGCAGCCCTCGTAGCTATATGACATAATCAATCCTTACGAGTTCGTAGACGGCGTCACTATTGTTGTTGTTGTTTCATTAATAGTGACACCGACTACGGACTCGTAAGGACTCGTAGGGGTTTCGATCCGTGAAACCCTAACAACGACAAATTTAGTATAGATAGGTATATTTAAATTTATAATTATTGTAAACTCTAGCCACATTACAGTATTGAAATAGCGTTTATAAATTTCACTTCATTTCTTCCACATCCTTTTACATCTTCTAGGTAGAAGAAGATGTCAAGCAATTATCAAAATAATATTAGATATAAATTATTATAATAATGGGTATTTGGCAATACTCGAAACAGCTGTATGTTCAGCTAATAATTCAATTAATTAATAAATAATAAAATATTATTGTTGTAATTTAATACTGTTCAAATTACCTCTACCTTGAAAACAAAATACCTCTCCGTTGTATAAAGAATTTAACGGACGTTAAAAATAAATTTAATATATAAATTATTTTTTATTAATACAATAAATTTAATTTTTATATATGTTCTAATTGAACGCATTAGTTAACATGAAAATTGGTTTACTTCACATATCGTATAGAAATTTTTTCAAAAACGGCTTATTATACCGCTACATGGTTCCAAATAGGCCAAAGTACAATTAGTTAGCGAAATAAAAGGTATCTTCTGGCCATCAACGTGTTGCATTGAGTTTTATTTCAATAATGATGAAACAGTCCACAGACTTCTTAACGATGAAATTAACGAAATTGGATATCTTCACCATTTGGATATCTTCTCCGTCATTTGTGTACTCACATATTATCTGTTCCAAATTTTTCTACGATTTTCTGTATTTTCAAGCAGTTTATAATTGTTTTCTATCATACAATGACGGTGACTAACGGTAAATGGACTGAATGTGTGAAGTAAAGAATATTAAATCTATTCTTATTCATTTAATTAACTGAGTTTTTATGGAAAAAAATATATCTAAAATTGCTTACAAGCAGAAAGAGCAATTAATCTGCGTATATTATTATTAATTTTTTATTACTTAGGATATAAACCGAAAGAACAACTGAGAATTAGTTAAGTATAAACAGTCAATTTGCTGCTTTTACCTATAATTAAATATCCACTACTACCGGGAATGGAGGATTTGAAAAGAAAGTACGCTAAGTTTAACCGTATAAACCCAAAGATATCGTAAAAATTGTTATTTGTTGTGAATATTACTTCTTTTTTTGCTAAAAAAAAAACGTTTAGGAAAAGTCATATATCTTTTTCTAACTTTATTGTTATTATAATTATTATTATGACTATATTATTTACCTCCAAATCATGCAAGTTTTATATTACGTAATAATAGGGACTGCAATACAACGAAATAAACTAATTTTTAAAGTCAATGGAGCTTTCCCACCTATCTAAGCACAATTTGTGAATCATTGAATATTTTCCTTTTTACAAACTTTAAATGTTTTTACTCTTGTTCCCTCATTTTAAATAACCGCGCAGAGAATCAAATAAAAACTTTATGGAAAGTCGGTCAGTAAAATTAACAAAGCTACAGCTAAACTAATTAAATCCAATGCCTTTTGTCCGTACCCGTATTTTGAGCTGAAGCCAGTGTGGAAATAGTTCGTGAGTGAGTAATCCAACAACTATTCCGATATTCGAAATTAGTTTAAGATGAATTGCAAGAAACTGAAAAGTCGTAACTTCTGCTAGTTTTCCTAATAGAATCCTCATGCAAAATTTCAATAAGAAATTCAAATTAAATTTACAATTTTGCTTAAGCAACTCAGCTCCAAAAAAATATGTTAGAATTTATTGTATTCATGAAATACGAGTATCTAAAACGAACTCCTTCTTCCGAAACACAAAAAGCAGAATAGGACTGCGAGAAGAAAAAACAATAAAACTTGAGAAATTAATTGTAAATGTTATAAGAGAAGACAAACTTTTTGACGTTGGAAAGTAAAAATGATATATTAAAAACTTTTTTCATCACAACATTTTAAACAATATTTTGGCGCAAATGCTCTTAGTAATAATGCGAAAAAACGCTGGAGTTGCAACTGAAGCGAATAAAAAAATATTTGGTATTTTAAGAAAATGACAGAGGCAACAATATCTTAAGTGCAACATCTGAGAACGTTGATTGCGAAATGCAACTCGTTTTTGCTGAATGCAACGGCAGTGGCAGCGACATCGACACCGGCATCGGCACCAGCACCAGCACCGCCACCAGCACCAGCTCCAACTCCGACTCTTGCATGTACTGATACCAGCACCAAACAAAAACCTGAAACTGCTTTTGGCATTATAAATTGAAGAAGTTTCTTGTTCGCTTCATGTAAAACTTCAATTCACGCTCTTTACACTCGCAAACAGACAAAAGTTTGAATTATGCTGGGACCACAGTACAAATGCCAAGTGCCTCTAAAATTTGTCTGATGTTTTTTAGAATTTGTGGCATATTATAAATCAAATATGCAACTGGACAGGCGGGACAGGGGGCTTCTACTGCGAAACTTTATGCGAATATCTTTTAGCACATTTACACTTTTGCACAATTGAAAAATACAAAGACTTCTTTTTCGAAAGGATTCACATTTCAAGGCAGGAAAAATTCTTACACCGCTGTATGCTGTACTAAAAAATGTTCTACGCTAACAATGATTCTCAATGGAGGGATGGAGGAATTGAGGATCATTCGGAAAGTAAAGAAAATCAATTAACGCAGCTTCCGATGAAATTATTTCAACATAAATAAGCAATACTCGTGAAGAAGTAAGAGAGAAAAAAATTATATTTACAACTACAAATTCAAATTAAGTTAATTTTATTGCATTTCCGATTAGTAAATTATGGATTCAATCGAGATTTACACTCGATCTGTCAAATTTTGTTGACCAATCGAACGTTTTCAGAGCGATCTAACATTTTGTGGGTGTCTTTGTAGACATTTATAGTTTTCATAAACACATATGACGAATTAACTCACACTTTACTTGTCAAGTGATATAAAGCAGGTAATAATTTCAAATATCTAGAGTGTTATAAATTAATCTCAAATGTTATACATTTGACATTATACAGTTATAAAACTCCACTAAAAGTGAATATCGATTACAAACTGTATTAAACGGACGTTTTACAACACTAAAGCAGAAGATAGGCTCTCAGAAAATGGTCGATATATATAGGAGACAATTAAATTATGCTATGTATATGTCATAGTAAATAAAGTTTTACTGTAAACTTATGTTATGTGTTTAATAGTGCAGTTATGTGTTTAATAGGGTCCGCACAAAAGTTACCCCAGATTCACCAAACAAAAATGGAATTAAATTAACTGAAATGCACTGTGGACATCAGTCGTTGGTTGTTACAAAGATGCAATCTGAAATCAGATTCAAACATCATCCAAAATAAATAAGAAAGTATTAACTAATTATACATAAATATGTTTCAGTAACACGGTTTCTGTTTCCCTGGCACGTCCATTTAACAACAGGAAGTCAGATACAATAGAGCAATTTTTTAACATGGTAATGATAAACCATATATTATGCACTCATTAAAATATGATCGGCGTTACTTCATCAGATTATTACTTGTTCCATTAATTTAGCAACGATAGTGCCAGGTCGGCAAATATATAGAAGCCATTTATACAGAAGAAAAATGTGTACCAGATAGAAATACTAAAGTTGAGGAACTACTTTAATTTGGAAACTTTATAAAAATAAAGAACAAAATGTAGATGAATAATTGAAAATTATGATTTTTTGACTATCTTAGACTATCTCAGAAAAAACAAAATTATATATTATATTATATTGTATACTCAATATGTTCAACTCTCTTCCTCTATCTAAAATTATCAATTTTCATAATAATCATTATGAAAGTCATGTTACTAGCTTTAATATTAATATTATTTTATTAGACATCAATAATTTCAATGATGTCGTTGACTAAAGGGACAATAACAATTCGGACAGTCGACACAAAATCATTATTGCAAAAATTTGTTTAATTATTACCAGTAAAATAACAACGGCAGTCGCACCACAAAAAGTGCTTTGACTCACGCATGTAACGGCCTGCTATGATGCCAATGGAGAACTTACCTCGCCTTCTCAAAACCCCCCAATAAAGTTATGGTTTCCAATAGACTCCTGAATTTCCTGGTATGTCATTTTTTTAAGTAGAAATCTCTAAAGGCGTCATTTTTATTCGTTTGTTTATTTTTCTTTAGAGAGAGCCCGATAGTGGAATAAAAAGTGTTTAATCGGTGTTTCTATGCAATATTGTACAAAAGCACTATCCTGATATATCACGCATATCTCACGCATGTTATTGTATTTCTTAAAACTCACCCCATCGTCAGTTTAAGCAAAAATTTTACCTTAAGTCGAACGATATTCTGTGATATATGCTCGAGTATTCTGGAATGCACCAAAATCTATATAAATATTTCTATATATTAGCATTGCAATAAATTAATATATATCGGTATTAAAGAGATAAGATGTTCAGCAAGAGCCAATAGTGAAAGTTTTGTAAAATAGTGTAAGGTGTATGTGTTCCTTACTCAGATTAAAAAGTGGATGATAAATCATTTAGTTAATTTTTCCAGTGCAAACATTTCAAAATAGTTGCGAAAAATTGCTTTCTGATCTGTTTTTGATATCACGATTCATTCCTTGAAAAACTTCCATCTACTTACATTCCATTAAAATGTTTGCTCAAAAAAAACAGAAATGGTTGTATGTTCTGTGGAATTAATTAAAAGAAAATTGTAATTACAATATTTATTTAATTATATTAACTTCACAAAGTGTATTCGCAAAAATACAAACTAAATAAATTTGAAACAAACATCATCACGCATTCTTCCGCCAGGCTGTGCTATTACAAGGAAATCGTTGCAAAAGGGAAATTAAACTACTTAATTAAGAAAACTAAATACTGGAGGAGGGTGGGAGTAGTAAGTATCTCAACACCAGAACTGCATCCACACACGAACTCACAGCCTCACAGGCTATGTATCTCCACACACTTGGTGATATTAACGAGCAAAAAACTTTTCGTAAGACGGCTGCGTGTGGGAAGTGTTCTTCTCAAATTCTAGGTGAACTGCAAACATAACATTGCGCTTACGATACTCTAAGCTTTCCGTATGAAGTTGTGTTACTTTCTTCATTTCACTCGGATGCAAGTGAAATTACAACAACAGTAACAGTAACAGCCAGTAATTTATTGCAAACAAGTTGTATGGGAGCAATTTCAGTTTTACTTACGATTTTGCAGTTTTCAGAATTTTACCGGATTCATTGAACTGTGCTCAACACCGAAGTTTCCTTTGCCAGAAAACTTGATATAACATTATTCACAAAAAAATTCCTTCACACTTATGTAATATCTAAAGTTTATCGCCACATATAGAACATAATTACTTTTATTGATTTATCTACGTTTGTTCATTTTATTTTATTTCGTGTTAGCTGTATTTCGGCGTCATTTCTTGTTAATTCTTGTTCATTTTTATTAGTGTTAAAAATAATATAAATGCCAATGAAGTACTTAAAATAAGAACCACAACTAATGTTCAAGTAACTACCTTTCGCGCTTACTTAGCGATTCTGTCAATGAGATACTGGCAAATACCACTAAAGTATAATCTTACGGTACTTATATCTACGAACTGCAGTAAAGAAACAAAACAGAACTTTCTTTATCTAATTGTAACTAATTAAAGTTTTTAATAATTGTTTCTTATTAATATATATAACAATAAGTATCTCCACTAATTCCATAAATCATGCAAGAAAACAAGAATCAACGCCCAATAAAAAACTTTGCAATTTTCTGTCCTAACTAGTTCTGTAAAATATAAAAAATATTTAAAATTTAAATAGAAAATATAAATAGATTTTTTATCTCTGTTGTGATTACAAGATATCATATGTTGAGTTGAGTTGAGTCTTTTTCAAATTATTGCGTCTGGGCACTTTTACTCTTTGATAGCTGGGGGCTTTCTGCAGAGTCCCACCCTTCTCACTGACTTATTTATGTATTCCTCAAAAGTTTCGTGATTATTCGATGACTGATCTAAGATCTGCGTACCGCCCCGTGTGGCTAGAGATTATTCTGAAATTAGATAGTGCTAAGTAGGGTAGGGCTTCAAGGCTCTGCCCATTATATATTTTTGGACCTGGTCTATTCTTTTAGCATGTCATTTGCGCGGATGTACCAAGGCATTTTGAAGAGTCTTCGGAGAGCCTGACTTGGAGCAACTTGCAGCTTGTGGATAGTAGAGTTGGCAGCTTTGCTATATGTAGTATCATTTAAAGAATACGTAATTATATTTGTACTAAAAAATTTTAAAAGCAAATAAGCATTCTTCAAAATAACTATTTAAGATTAATTAATAACTATTTAAAATTTAATTAAATAATTATTAGTTTTTTATTATACAAAAATATCGATTTATGTACTATTTTTGCTAAATTACCTTTCTAGGTAATATCTACTAACCCTATTTACCCATTTGAGTGCGTTAACTTAATTTTTAAATATTACAGTTGGTTTTGAAACCACTGTAAATATTTAAATATTAATTTGTTTTAAATTAAATAAGTAATGCACTATTAGTAAATAAATAATTGATTATAAATGGAAATTCCTGATAATTATATTACTGCTAACTTAACTATGTGTTATATGTGTTATGCCATTTAATTATTTCATTCCAAATACATGTAAAAAGCGCATGTTAAATCCCATTGTGCATACATACAATATTAAAAAAATTACCAAAAAAAATAACAGAAATAAAATGTTGCAATACTGTTAACGAACTCAATAATAGTTGTGTTATTTTT
Source organism: Teleopsis dalmanni (assembly GCF_002237135.1). NCBI lineage: Eukaryota > Metazoa > Arthropoda > Insecta > Diptera > Diopsidae > Teleopsis > Teleopsis dalmanni. The sequence continues at coordinate 88,039,129 of NC_051846.1, forward strand.
TTATTTAAAATGTTACTTAACATTTCTCTACAAGACTTAACATTATTCGTACATTTCAGGAGAGGTACTCTCTTTAGTTAATAATAAAAGTTTTCTCAATTGAATGGAACTGTTTCATTTCTACTGTTAAATTGAAATATTAACAGTTGTGGCACGCATTTAAAATTGCTGCTAAATTAGCAGAGAATCTCTTCGTTATTGGCATAACAGCGGAATACTATGTAAATTATTTGTGGAACTTAACAATAGCAATAATGGGAGCGTGGAACTAAATATTACGAAATGAAATTGATAATTTCATTGTGAAAAATATATAAATATTAACAGTATATAAATAAACCTAAATATAAATCAAAAATTATACAATTCAAAAATATTTATGTACAATTTCTGTAATAACAGTTAGGGGTTTTGCTTGCTGAAATCACGCATAACATTAAATTACTGAAGTGGTAGTCTCAACGTTAAACACTGGAGTGAGCTTTAATTCTTATTTCTCTCCTTTCTGAATGACTTCATAAATTCCAACTACAAGCAAAATATTTACAAAATGTTAACGAAAGGCTCCTGTATTTGCTATATGAATGCGGGGAGTAATGTACGAAAATATATTAGATATGGAATATTTTTAAATGCCATTAGTTTTGAGTGTTTTTTCAAGATATATTTACATTCTGAAGTAAGATAATATTCAATATGTTAACTATATTTTTCAAATCGCATATATTCTAATTCTAATTATTCATATTCTAATTATTCGGATATTAGGTCATGTACTGTAGACTGCGAACCCTTTAAAGCCAGAAAAATATTTTTTACATTCGAATTGTAATTGTAATATTTTTAATTGTGTGATTGTTGTTGTTTTATATTATGTTAACATGAATACAAGATTAAGGAGCCTTTCACCTTTTTAAATAAAAATATTTTATAATTCTTCTTCATTTCACATGTTTATATCTTTTCAAAAAATACAACATAAATTTACTGAAGTTATTTCCGTGCGCAGATATCTAACTCGTAGCCATAAACTTGAGCACGTTGGGGAACTTTCCATTGAGCTCCTCCAAACTGTTTCTCATAGGCCTTCCTAATCCTTTGCTTTGTTTTCATCAAAGTCAATCCATCCCTCCTTACAATTTCGTTCTTCAATCCATGGAATATAATCTCAAAAAGTCTCAAACTTAAAGTGTTACTCCTAACTTATATAAATCTGGAACTTTAAATACTAAATTTCTTGTGTTACACCTCTATATTGATCACTGAAATGCAATTTTAGCCAAAAGTCTTTATCAGTAAGATGATTGAAATCTTCTCAACTCGTTTCTAAGACATGGTTTAAGTGGATTCAAATCTCTCAGTGTAGCTTACAATGTTGTCAATCTACCGCAAGACAGTGTACTGAAAAAGATTTTCTTTAGACTTAACTCTCTCTATAGTAATTGTCTTTTGCTTTAAAACTAGTGCGCAATGAAGCAAATCTAAAATATTCTAAATGAGTTGCGTTTGTTTAATAACAATTAAAACAAATATTTCTAGGTTTTTTTCAGAATTTAACTAAAGAAAATTTTGATAAACGTGATCTAATGGTAGGAAACAATTTTCATGGCTGCGAAACATTCATCAATGGACTCAAATACGAGAGGTTGGCAGCCTTATAAATATAGCTAGAGAGAGCAGAGAGCAATATGCAGAAATAGTTAAAAATTTATAATTGTGTTTATTAAAAACTAATCAAACAATATAGTATTATGTTATGTTATTATGTTATAATTATTATTATGTTATAATTAATCAATATAGAATTATGTTATGTTATATGATCACCAATATTCGAAATCGAATTGGCAAATAAAGAAGAAGAAGATCTAATTTAAATCGACGACACACATCGAAAGCTAGAATTAACGTAGAAATAATATAATGGAGTCTAAACAATGCTCCAAAGTGTTCATGTAGCACATCGGAACACATATTCTTGAGGACTATCCAATGCTTTTCTAAAAAGGCGGATAAGCCGGGCTGCATACAATGACTCCTGATGCAATTTCCTGGTTAAATACATCTGAAAATTTATGTATGTACATTAGGGTGCCATTAATTTTCGAAAGTCGGAAAATTGCTCGCGGCACCCCCCAGATCGGTTCATTTTACTAAAAAAATAATCTGTGTGAAATTTTAGTTCAATTGGATAAGTGGAAATGGTGCCCCAAGAGCCTCAAAGATTGGAAAATAACGATTTTTTCCATAAAATTCATCTTTGATTGCTTATATCTCTGACATTTTTAATTTTACATAAAAACTGTCTTCCCAAAAGTTATAGATCTATTAAAAATAATTATTAATAATTATTTGAGTGAATAACAATTCACTCATACAAAGTTTTTCTGTATTTCTAATAGTTATTGAATAAAACAAAAAATAAGTTAAAGTCACCTGATTGCTAGCTTTGAAAGTTCTATGAATGTAATTGTCCGCTTCAGCTTTACAAAAAATTTAATATTTCTAAAAAATTTAAAATAAATTCAATATTTCCAAAATTTATTCTTTCTAATAATAAAAAAGTACTAATTCTAGGTTTGTCCGACATAATTTTTATTATTTTAGTTAAAGTTGCTGGAGCAAAGTATCCTTATTACCATCAGTTATTTTTGCGCGATCTATTGATACTCTCCTGACTTCCTTGTCATCACTATCTATATTCAAATTTGAAACCATCTTTTTGTTTGTCTCAGGTGATGTATTTAAATCCAAAAAAGCAAAATGAACAAGCTTTGAGCTTAAATACCAAACCGATCTGGGGGGTGCCGTCATCCGATTTTACAAAAAAAAAATTGCCCATATACCTTAATGGCACCCTAATGTACATATATACTCTTCAATTTTATATATTATGAATAAACGATAAATAAATAATGATTAAGATTGTACTTTTAAAGCATTGTTGAATATAATTATGTGATTTAAGCAAATACAAAGTGCACTTTCAACTGGAAAAGTTAGTAAAATATAGCTATATAATCTTTAAAAAGTATAAGTATTTTATTTTATGCAATAATTTTAATATCCATATATAAATGAACTATATATTATTAGTTGTTATGCGTATATATTGATTAAAAATTGAAATATATTAAACTTATTAAATTTCAATGGCAGAGGCTATTAACGATATTTTTAAAAGAATTTATCTCTAACATAATCAGTCTCAGTGAGAAAGAAGTGAAAAAGGTTCCAGTGCACACCGAATGAATGACAAAGTGCGCTTTCCATTAACAGTTAAAAGTTGTCATTTGTCGTTATCGAAATCGAAATGAAATCGAATAGAGAATATTTAAAATTAAAATTATTGAAGGAAATTTGTAAATGTCAAACGAATGAGTTATTTGTTCAGCTTCATTGAATGGGTTTTATGATAATTCAAGTCTACCACAGACGACAGTTTAACCTTAATAGGTCGCTCGGCTTACCTGTAGTGGTCCTTAAACAGTTAAACGAAATGGAACTTCAAACATATGCACGGCCGTTAAGAAACTGTTGGGCGATGACGCCAGTCACGTCAGAAGGACGACGAGGATTGACAGCGATTGCGTGCTTCAGTGCGACTTTATGCGGAAGTTGCAGCCCATGTAAATGTTGGAATGGAAGGGTACATAAATTTAACTGCTCACCGATAGAAGCCAACACTGAAACTGAATAAAGAATGTAATAAAAGCAGAAATAAAAGCAGAAATAAACCAAATGTGATTACGAAAAATTGGGACGAAATTAGGGTAAATTAGGGGTTGCAATAATGTCATTAAAGGTTGCAACAATTGCAGCATCGAAAATATAGAAACTTTCTGAACTGTTACTTTGATCACAATGAGAACATATTTCTTTATATTATTTTAGTGATATGCGATAAAAATATTGCTCTTCGTAAACGATCATCCTGTCCATGATTTATGAAAATCAGTGTCAGCGCAGCAATGTAAGTTTTTTACAAATCTCATAAAAGTACAGCTGTAAGGCTCCAATGATACAGATTTATGGTATTTATACTTCTGAAGTAATTATTGACATTGGAATTATCTAACTTTTCACCACCCAGTGAAGTTGCAAACAGTACTTGGTTATTTAACCGCGAATTCATTCAGTAATGTTTTCCTAAAATATTATTTTGTATTTAACTACTAAGCGGTTAATTAATTATCAGTTACGATATACTTGTGCAGAGCTATTTGCAATTGCAGATGATTTAAACTTTCCGCAAATCTTCTGATCTGAAATAGTCGAATGCAACGGAAATGCATTTAATGCAATAATATTAGGCATTCGGTCGAAAGAACTGCATTTGTAAACTCTCAACACTTTTTTGTCAATTACGGCCGGATTTCAGAGTTCGTAAATTAAACAAATTGTAGTAAAGTTGAAGAAATACTTTCACCAGAACAAAGTCGTAAAACTCAAACGCACCGCCAAACCACACATAAACTTCCACACACTTTGGAGGTAAACAAAACCATATCAGACGCAATACATTACAAACGTTCGATTGTGGACGGTTCAACATGGCACATGTTTATCCATAAAATTGACAAGGTTTGGTGAGCACTAAACACATTTTAACGTGACGATTGATAAGGATGGGAACACTACACCGCCAAAATCTTTACTGAATTAGTTTTCCTTTTTCTTCACGTTTTTCACGGCTCCGCTTGTTGAGAATTCGTTTACAGTGAGTAAATAAATAAATAAACTGAATTTCAAATTTCAATTGATGTTGTGGTTAAAATAAAAACGCGCTGAAGAATCTATAATTATCTAGAAATAGTTCTGAATGACAAGTTGAGCACATTAGTTTGGAATTCTTTACAAACCTGTGCGACCGCCTTTATCCGACATACGGAAGCTAATGTATTGCGCAAGGATAAACAATATCAATTTAACTTATCGATTCTTCAATTACGAAACTGCTCAGATGTGCTCGCAAGATAATTTTATTATCCCTTCCTTACAAATTCCATCATTTCAGTTTTCTGCTTCATTTCACAAACGCGCTAAATCTAAAGTGATTCCATTTTATCAGTATGTTTCATCCTTCATCCTTGACATTCGCATAAAATTTTGCACTTAATCGATTTGATACGCAACTGGGAAACCTTTCAGATTTCTTTTATTAATAAAATTCATTTTTCTTGAAAAATTGCAATCCTTGTGGAACAAATTTCTTTTGCTTGAGCTTTTAACTTGATTAAGTTGACGTTAAGAGGACAATAGAAGTTCTGGAAACTTATTAAATGTATTCAGAAGCAAAAACAATTTTTTATATACCATAGTTATTAAATGAGTGGTATTAAATCAAATTTAAAAAGTTTACGAGTAAAAATACTTAAATATGAATACTTTTCACTTCAGCTAAATCATCCGGAAAATAAGCATTCATTGACTAAATGGATATATGGTCTCTAGTATGAGTGTTATTCTAAAAGCTTTATATTCATTGTGACCATTTTTCTTTACACACCTCTTAAGTTTTGATGTTGCTTGTATCTTAACAACGATATTCCACTTCTAATAACTATGGAAAGGTTTTTGCCATATCAACCTGAACTCAATGTCTTTAAGTTTTTTTAGATGCCAGACTTCTTGAAGTTATTAAATATTTATATTTTATGAACTATTCGCCAAAGTTAATGAATGAATTTGGGCAAATTGTACCAGATTTAATAAAATTTGAAATCATGTTTAAAAAAAAAATGAAACAAGAACTTCTGGGTGAAAAATATTAGAATATATTAATACGAAATTAGGTAAACCCCAAACTAACTTTCAAAAACCAATATAGCCAACAATATATCAAAATATTGCTCCCTCAACATTATAGTTATTACGAATGCTTTCTATTTTTCAAGTCCATCTATGAATACTGCAACAAGCGCAACCCAAAATACAGAAGCCAAAATCTTCCCGGCCTTAACCTTAAATTTTATTATCCCTTTGAACGATGTCTCTCCACTCTCTCATCTCTCCACTCAATGAATTTTCTTTGATTCTGGTATGTAGAGACGAATTCTGACTTTATTTGTTGATGTAACCATCTAGATGTTTGACGTAATAATTTAGCAAACTATTATTAAATAATTGATTTCAAATTTACTTTCTAAATAATTACTGGATACTTTTTCTATCAAAAACAGTGTAATCGCCTCACAAAATTATGCTTTTCTCTGTTTGGCAAATACCAAAAGCAACGCTGCGTAAATCAGTAAAAAATATTCGGAATGTCATCAAATTTGAATACATATAGTTTGAAAGTTGACAAATACTAAAAATCAAGAATCATCTATATAAATGGCGTCTAATCTATGACAGGAATAAAAAAATCCGGCCATTAAGGACAATTATGTACCACATCCGAACTGAAAGGATTAATTCATTTAAATAATTACATTACGTGTGAATATACCCGACCACATAAAAGACATCTCTTTCTCTTAGATGTATTATATTATTTTATACTGTACCATTAATTAGATCTATCAATACTCAATGATTTGTATCATTAAACAGAAAGATATAATGGATCAAAAGCAGAAGAATCTCAATCTACGTTATTTAAATTAGACTATAGACGAACTTAATTAAAAATGATTCTTACATGCAATATGAGTGAACTTTTCATTTCTCGGATAAAAGTACGAATAGAACTATAGGCACGAGTCGAAACGTTCAAATGATGTTATTCTTTGCGGAGTTTTGTTAAAATAATTGACATCGTGAGGATTTTGATGACAACAGTCAGAGACGCTTTTGCTTTGTTTGATTGAATGCATCTGCAACTTCTTTACAATAGACTGATTCACTTTTATATAAACTCAGAATGCACATTATCTTATGAAAATGCACAGCGGCAAGGATTCGTGAGAGTTATGCTTTCATTCCGTAAAATTGTGCTCATATCAAGAAAATTGCCAAGAGGACATTAGCCCCTAATTGTTCAGAAAGATACAACAGTAGGAGTGAAATCCGACGTACAAACTCGTATGTACTTCGTATGTTATTCTATGCATCGACAGGACTCTTGAAAAATAAAAAACCCTATGAAAATAGCTAAAATCAAACGGTTGAACAGGATTTCAAGGTACTTGATAAATATCAGACTTGCATGCGTATTTGAAAATAGAATAAATATTTGCACAAGTGTATATGGTCTGCGTACATATGTGAGTACATAAGCTTGTATATCTCTGTAAGTTGGATTAATTACGGATACATGCCTTTTGTTCAACATTTGTAATTGCTACAAAATGTTTTAATTAAACCTTAAACAAACCAAAATGCCTTTTGTTTATACAAAATTTTCTACGTTACTGTTTGGATCTGTGGGTCTACTTGGGTCGCTTGATTGTCTATTCGTTGATTGTTGCCCGTTAGTTGTTGGGGGAATTTCAGTTCAGTGCTATAAATTGCTATTTAAAAGGCAAAACATTAAAAAGGGTTAACAATAACGACTGAAGCAAATATCAAACAGACATTTGTGCAGTTTTTTATTCAAAAAATTATTATATGTTTAAGCTTTGTTTTTAAAATAAATTCAAACAATCATTTGAGTTGGGTCCACCCAAATTATATATATGGCAAACTCTTCTTACTGCCTTCTTCACTTCTCCTATTGTATTTAAATAGAAATTAAACTAACCGATAAAATTTTATTTCTTTTTAACTGATACGAGCAGAGCGGAAAATATATCCCTCGGTTAATTGATGCGCCAATCTGTTTCTTTTACAGGGAACTCTTTGCTAAAAAGTTTGTACTAAGAGTGTATAGTCGAATATACAAAGATATTTGTTAATTCAAATATTTGTTAAATACTCTTCGAAAATACTTATAAGATTCGGCTTCTATTTTAATTAAATTTTATTGCTCTTTCTAATTATTTCGCTCAGCTTTTATTTAATAGATTGTTACACTTTTACAGATAATTAAACTATTTAGCGTTTTGTTTAGGTATCTTTGGACTCTGAAATACCTCAGTCTAAGCACGTTCAACTCAATTTCTTGACCTTTCCTTTCTTTATAGGTTTTTTCAGTGTTTTTATTTTTACAATTTAACTTTTAATTGAATTTGTTATCTACTCTATTTAAATTGAATAGATAAACTAATTTTTGATTAATAAATAAACATTCATTAAAAACATGCCTTTCGGCGTCCTTTCCACATTAACCATTCAAAACTAATTTGAATTGATTGTTATGTTAGATACTTTGCAGGGACAGTTAAGAATAATGGATATGATCAAATTCAAGATCTTTGGACTCTGTTATAGCATAAATTATATATAATTAGAATTAAAAATACACAATGTTGCTCAGTTCACAATCTCATGTCATAGTGTGGTTCATTTGTGGATATATAATTACTAACTCTTAGATTTGATCATTTTAAACACCGAACCAACCCAGATATAACAATGAAATTACATTTGTGATATTATGTGCCAGTGCAAGCAATGTGTGAAATTGCTCTTACGTTTTGTGTGATGTATGATGTTGCAGATATCTTCACCAATGATGTGCAACAACAATCTCACTAATATGTCTCCCTCATAAAACAGTGTCCTTTACAAGAGATGAAGAAACTTTCAAAGCTGAGTTTAGTCCTGGATATAATGTGATACAGAGCTATTTAGATGCAATCAATTTATGTAAGACAAGCTATTAACAAACAAAGCTACAGCAAATCTCAAGAAAATAGGTAAACTCTGTAAATGAAGTCTTTTAGTCCAATCAAGAATTATTTTTGATTCATTTTACTGCAATTAAAGTACATTGGAAATAGTTTAACTTCATAATGAAACTATTTTGACTTTAGCAACATTGGCAGTTGATGTTAATAAGAAAACTTCAATATTCCTTTTAGGTGATATTCTAACCTATTTTGGAAGAACTTATTAGCATAAGTTTATGTTACATATAAAAGTAAATAAGAACGAAAAACGAATCTGTACAAATTAAAGATCGTTTGCAAATTTATAATTTTATAATTTGAGTTCAAAAGAGATTAAAGGTTAGACCTGTACAAATATGTCAAAATAAAATATAAAAAATAGTTTAAAATAATATAAAAGCACGTTACATGATATACTTGGCCTCACATAAGGGCATCAATAAAATACTATAAGGTTTCATTAACCGCATTGATTTAACATCTTCGATGTGAAGATAAACAAAAAGAATCAGTTAACCAACTTGAGGGTCTTCCACTTGAAATTTTGTATGGCTCCGTTGAAGTTCACTTCAATAAAACCTTTCTCAAGTTTCAATTTCGAACTTATTCTCAGCTTAAAGACTTCAATTGATCACAAGCAACTATCGCAAACTTGGCACACAACTTACGAGAAGTGCCAAATCGTTCACATTTTTATTTACTATATATATATATATAAGCATTATTCAGCATCATATATTCAAAAAAAAATTAGTATCGATTTCAATTGTCATTACAAGTGTTTTATTGAAAATATTAAAATTTATTATATATGGTATATAGGTAAGCATATCAGGAACAAACAAATATATGTTAAATAAAATTAGTGAATGATGTTATCAAAGTAATGTGGTTCCTTGTGAAGAATAAATTTCTCACAAATAATATTAAAAACAAAGAACAAAAATAAAATATATAGCAAAGCGAAGGACGTACTAGTCCAGTTCCTTATTCTTACTTAACCTTAAAATTAACTTACAAATAAATAAATAAATAAAATAAATATATATAAATACAATAATAATAAATGAAAATATTGTGTGTCTATAAAACTAAGAGTAAACGCTTCAAGAACACTAACGGAATAAGTCACAAGAAAATATTATCCTGTCATACTGTAATATTTTAGAACCTATTATAACTTATTTAATATTTCAATTTAATATAACAATTGGTTTTTCAATTATTAGGTAAAGTAAGTAATTTAAGTAAATCACGCTCTACAAGTCCCTTATTATGGGTTGCCTGCTGTCTGGTGCAGCAGCTTGAACAATTACCAACAGTGATGAAAAGCTGTTAGGAGCATTCGAACGAAGAATTCTTCGGTAGATTTATAGTGCCTTATGTGTTGGAAACGAGTATCGAATTAGACGGGATGATGAGCTGTTCGAACCATACCGCAACATTGACATAGTTAAGCGCATAAAAGTTCAACGCCTTCGCTGACTTATTTATGTAGTGCGAATGTCCTGAAAGTGAATGGAAGTGGTGGAAAACCAGATTAAGGACGCCAGCATATTCGGTAGAAAAACCAGGTGACCAACGATATGAAGACACTCGGTGCTACAAAATGGTAACGGTAACCCACTGATTTAACATATCTAACAAAGGACACTGGTTACTACCAAAGACGGATAAATCGTAAATGTAAGTAAAGTAAGTAAAGTAAGTAAAGTAAGTAAAGTAAGTAAAGTAAGTAAAGTAAGTAAAGTAAGTAAAGTAAGTAAAGTAAGTAAAGTAAGTAAAGTAAGTAAAGTAAGAAAAGTAAGTAAAGTAAGTAAAGTAAGTAAAGTAAGTAAAATAAGTAAAGTAAGTAAAGTAAATAAATAGATGCACTTTTATTTTATTTCAAGTTCCCTCCACAAATAGTTTTAAAGGCACACACAGTATTAAGTTTGTGTTAATATTGGTAAGGAAAAGAAAGTCTTCATACTATATGTGTTCTTCTCTGTTTATGTATTTGTCTAATTTGACTTCAAATGGCTTATAATCCTGAAGAGTGAAATTTAGCATATATGTATGTAAATATTTTATACGTAGACCTCAAACAGTTGAAACCGATTAAAATATTCTTTTCAGTTAATATGTTTATTTATTTATTATATTAATTGAATTGATTTTTATTCATATTTCACAATATATATTTTTGCTATGGTGATAATGTGATAAAACATGAAAAAGAGTATAAAACAAATAAAAGCAAACCCACGGTTTTTTAAAGCTGTGAAAATGTTTATTTTTGTAAGATATTAAATTCGAAACTTAAGTCATGTTTTATCACCTCACACCTACAAGGCAATCTGTCATAATGCAGTACTTCGGAAAGGCAATTTGATTAATAATATCACCATATTATTATTATTATTAGCACATCAGTTTCAGATAACAATACTGCCAACTATAATACAATGTGAGTTATGTTAGATTCACCTTACGTCGATAAAGTCTTATAAAGAAGCAGCATTCATAACTTACACAAATTGTGAAAATATTTTAATTTTACTTCTTCATCTCAGTTGCAGTTAACTGAAAATGCCTTTAATACCTACACAATTCAATTACAATTAATGACTTCACCAATGTGCCTCCAACTGTTTTCACGTCATCTTCTCTTTCACAACAGTAAAACCCATATTATTTCTGATAAATTCCCTGCTGTGATTACTGAAACTTAACGATCTTGAGCTGTATTAATAACTCTTTCTGTACAAGTATCTCTGAAAGTATATTGTGAATACTAAGTGAATAAGTGAATAAAGTGACTAGACATAAAGATATGCTAATTTTACATGTGTTAAGTTCCCATTTCTAATCCAATTTTAAAAATAAAAACAAAAAACAAGAAATATTTCCTCTGAACAATTTAAGCTTATTTAAATGGAAAAAATTAATAAATATTTTATTTGATCCAATCTCGAATGAATGTTCGAGTTGTTTTCCCAAATTCGGTGTTGTAAAAATGCTTCATTAATTAATCATCCTCAAACGAGAAGAACTAAACAATCGACAATCGACGATCGAAGCAGAGATGCAGTGATGCAGTGATGCTGTGATGCGATGGCCTAGACGAAATTCTCAAACTTTAAACTTTCCACGCTGAAACAAATTGATGTTACATATTTTACCTGTTGTTAACAATATCGAAATTGCTTCAGATAAATTATTAAATCGTTGGCCGTTGTATTTTATTTACTAGCAAACTGTTGAAAACCATTAAAATGCAGTCATTATCAGTTGCAGGAATCTTGGCTATCAAATAAAATTAAGGTTCGATGCGATTCGATGCGTTTCGTTTCGTTGCTGCTCTTCGAGAAAAAAATTAATAAAATAAAATAAAAATTCAAAAACAAACAAAAGATACTCATCATTAAGGCGCGACGAAGAAGTTGACGATAGCACTGCACCGCCAGCAACACCAACAACACAACGTAGCTAAGTTTAACATGCAACATGCAATATCCAACAACATCAACCACAACAACTACAACAAAGTGAAAATATATGCATTTTCAAACAAACGATGGCAGTTCTATAAATTATTAAAAATTATGACGGAGCGGCTGCATTCAGCTTTTGCTGTCGACATTAAAAAGTCGCTTTAGTTGTTGTTGTCACAGGCGCTGCTGCTTCTGTTTTTCTGCTATTTATTTAGTCATCTAATGAAAGTAATATCGCCAGTGGGTTTAGCAACATTAACTTTGTATCAACACTTCTGGATGCCTCATCTATTTCCACATTATATTTTCATTCCATTCCATTTAATGTCTCATTGATGGAACGACATATCTCCATATCACTATAAATCAATTGAAAAAATGAGAAAATAAAGAACAACCATTAGTAAATACTTCACACGACATTATAAACATGCTGACTATCCACTAAAGAACGCCTTCATATATGCGTGCCAATGCTAATTCCTAAACACTTAAGCGTTTAAAAAATACTCCTATTTATCTATTTATTTTGCTGGATTTAACTTGAGAATTGACGCGAGCATTGCGTTTTTAGTGCTAATATTAAGCACATTAACGAAAAATACTGAAGTTGTCTACAACGAAAATTTTATTATGTTATGTTTCCAGCAGACGGGGGTTAGATAAATTACTAATAATTAAAAAATGTATTTTTGCTGACTTTTCAATTCATTTTTCAACATAATTCCTTTGGGCTTTATACAATTGGTCGGGGAATGATGTTCCAATTTTTTTAAACCTTTAAAAAAATAATGTTCTTTGAGGTCGTCAAAATATTCATTCATTGCAAAGACAATGTTTGCTTCGAGTGGAATTTCTTTCTAAAAACCGATATTGAAATTTAGATATTATGGCATGTCATATAAAGACCATTATAAAAATAAATAAAACTCAGAACCCAGTACTTTTTAAAATATTTAAACTAATTGTTTGGTTTTATTTCTTTGCAAATAAGTAGATAAGCTGTGGTCTTAAATTACGGTAGATGAAAAGCATCAAAATCGGCGACGAATAATAAGGACGAATAATACTACTTTTCTACTTTTGGATCGTGAAGATCAAAGTGAAAAGCACCACGTTACAATCGTCAAGGACTAAATTTTGTATTAAATATTACAGGAATCGTAGGTAGAGAGATTATGCCAATATTCACATGAAGCAGAACCTAAAAAGGAACCCGAGTTAGGTTATAAATTCAACCAAAATATTTGCTCAAATAAATGCTCTTAAATATTTATGTGTATTGCATATTATGTCAAGAAGAAGCATATAAGCTGTGCATAAGGTTTCGGAGCTGCGGCAAATCAAAAGTGAAAAAAACCAAAAAAATGAATATTTTCTATTAATAATATTAATATTTAATTAATAAATTGTTTGTACACGAATTATGTGCATAATTTTGTGGCTTAAGTGGATTTCCGCAATACGCATGCATCTTCCGGCTGGTTCTTGCGGTACGCTTAGAATAATAAATAACGGCCGAGCATGTGCTTTGTACTGCGATTGTTCGCATTTGTGTTGGTGTCACCGCGTACAACAAACAGCCACCGCACAGAGCATTTCACACATACGTTTGTTCCGCCAATAAAAAGTTAATTGTGGGGATGTGTGTTCCCATTGCGAAGACAGCAAAACCATCCATCGAACAGACAGGTTCGCAGTCCGTGTGAACAACCACTCGAACGAGAACGCAGCAGCAGGCACTCACCGCCCACACAAGGGCAAACACGTACGCTCAAACGCCAAGCAGAGAGAAGACGTGAGTTGTGATTTAAATAGTTGTCGCGCTTTGTAATCGAAGCTTCTGTGATCCATTAAGCACACATAAATGGATTCGTGCAGTATGCGAATGCAAACCTATTAAATTACAGCTTAAACAAGCATTACAATCAATTAAATTTGTCCAAGTTACAACAACACACAACAACACACAACAACACACAACAACAACACCTTTGTTAAATTATAATTTTTTGAAAAGTTAAGTTCAGTTTTTTCATTCGGATCCACAATAACGAACTTAATCCCAAGATTTTATGGATTCCTAGTGGAAGCATACGAAAGCTCATATTTCAACTTGTTGGATAGTAAAAGTAAACACGGAATCGATATTTTCCATATTTTGCTTCTTAAAATATAAAAAATAAATTGAACGACATATTAAAAAAATTCATTGAATTATATATATATTATAAATTAATATAAATTATATTAAATTTTGGTCTGAAAGCATACATTATTAATTAATTATTATTATCAACTATATAACAATGCAATGTCACGAAACTCTTAAAAAATATATTGTATTTATATGTGATCATTTCAATCAACAGAAATTGAGTGATATTAATCATTAGATATCATTTTAACGGTAAGGATTAGAGATGTTTAAGTAATACCTTAACATTACATCTGTGTCTCAATAAAAAAAATATTAATGTTACATAAAACTCTAAAAAAAGTGACGCATCTTATGAAGAAAAGAAACTATTAAAAAGTTAGAAGGTTTTGAATAGAAATGAAAAGATACCAACAACCTTGGCTACTTGTGGAAAAACACGATTAGTCATCGTTCCTAATTTGACAAGCACGAGTTTTAAGTCTAGTACTTGCAATCCAAACAAATTATATACGAACTATAAACTAATTAAAAAATTCCAATATTTTCTAAGTTCACTGATGATCAGTACTTGGCAATACTCAAAACAGCGTTGTGTGGTTAGCCAAATTTCAATAAATTAACTAAAATAATGTTGTTGTCTTTTCATTTCTATTCGAAACCTTCTAACATGAAAAAATTATTGTTTAAACATTTACAATAAATATCTTAATATTGGTAATAAAATCAACTCATTTACTTTTCAAAAGCTATGATAATAAAATCTTCACAATAAGTATGACATACTGATGGTACGAATGTACGAATGTTTTATTCAATCCAACTTTTCAGAATTAGATTAAGGTAATTTTACATGTTGGGACCTTAATAGTACGTTTCCACTGGCTTCGTCACACCAATTAACTTACTTGAGATTCAAATAATTCAAGCAATCCTGGTCTAACGAAGTCAGTGCAAATATACTATATGTTAAGTCCACATCTTATAAATTCACTTATTTTTTTTACATTGAATATATTTATTTAATCTTCCCCGTTACAAAGTAATAATAGGTATTTAAATCTTAAAATTATTTACTTACGTTACAAGTTACGCCTTGAAGTTATTAAAAAATGTTTGTGAATATATAAAATTGCAAAAATCAAGATGACAAGACAATTACTTCTAGGAATGTCTGATATTAACAAATCATATAAAGGATGGCTAAGCAAGTTGATCGCGTTATATTAAGAAAACATCCAGTACTCTTATTAAGAGGCCCGTGAAGTTATCAATCTGATAGGTTTGTTGGTGGATCGTAGCCGATTATGGATCCCTGGTAAATGATTAAATTTTTTGTTTAATCATTCCTGTCGCAGTTGTAGAAAGGACGATGAAATTAATTGACGATGAAGACGATGAATTGTTAATACTTCGATTTACTATTTTAAAGACTTTATTTTTTAAGTATAAGTTGCTTAAACCATGAACTCCCTCTAAAGATCATTTTAAGCTTTGTCAAAAGTTCAAGGTGGTTTCTAAACCTCTAAGTTTCTTATATGGTAACATATTGGGCGAAGATGCCTAAGTGGATTTTTAGAATCGCTGGTTTAGCCGAACCTACTTGATTCTTTTATCAAGCACTCTGATAATGCTTTCTGTTAGTTTTCTAGTTTATTTGTAACAATTAAAATGTGTTTCAGTCCGCTTCTGATGTTCATTGTAGTGTGGACTTGGTTTTTGCCTCTTTCGATGAGCGCAAAAGATTGTTAATTATATCATGAATGCATTTTTGTGCAATTTTAAATCCCTAGAAAGGTAAAATATTTTGCCTTTTATGTTGGATCTTAAATATTGACGAATTTTTTATACTTATTAATAACTACCAACACTATCTTTTGATTCTTGAACGACTAATTTTGTACATTGAATATTAGGTATATGTTAATAATTCATCATTAACTGTATGTATATGCCTAACATTATTTGTTGCACTTTTAGCCCTTAATTTCCTAAATGTTATGCAAGTATCGTATTATTGATCAACGCATATGAAGTGTAACGCAAACTCACTAATTCTAAATCAAGAGTCTGAATTGAAGGAAGTCTGGCTCTATTAGTCGAATCTACCAATACGATTCATAAAATACTTTTAAAAAAACAAAAGAGGTGATAAATAATTAAAACATCAGAAATATCTGCTAAATATCTGGTCGCCCTAAAATTAATTCAAAAATTAATGGTCAAATTTTTCCATTCACTTACAATAATAGTTTAAAAACACTATACAATTGTATAGCGTCAATTGTATAGCGTATATACTAAATACTATATACAAAAACTACAATTGCAAAACGAAATTTACTACTTTTCTAACAGATTCGTATCATCAGTATAGCAAGTAATCAATATATTGATTCAGTGAATCAGTAAATAAAGGAAGATCTATTTTTGTATATATCACTACTAGGGTTTAAATAGCTGCAATTGCAAAACGAAATTTACTACTTTTCTAACAGATTCGTATCATTAGTATAGTAAAGTAATCAATATATTGATTCAGTGAATCAGTAAATAAAGGAAGATCTATTTCTGTATATATCACTACTAGGGTTTAAATAGCAAACTACAGATTTTAATATTTTTCGGTTTGAAGGAATATTTTTTTTGTACTGGCACAACTACATCTTCTCACATGTTTGTGTCCCATACCTTTGAATATCTTCCTTTAAAGTGAACAAAAAATTTTAAAATGACTTGAAAGCTATTCTTTTGACCTTTTGAAAATAAAATGAAATATGAATGGTTTCAATATTTTGAGATTAGCAGACATGAGGAAAACAGAACACAGAAAACAGAAAACCAAAATCAAACTTCAACTTTATGTTCCCAGGTAAATGTGGGATTTCATTTCGAAATATTGTAGTTGCATTATGGAAAGAAAAACTTTTGTTAACCAAAAAACTTTACCAAAAATGTTCAAAATAAAGAAAAACAAAACTTTCTCAGTGTTTTCGTTACTTTTCAGTTTTATCTATAATCTTCTTCTGACTGACAAGAATTTTTCCAAATGTTAATTTTCAAAGTTTGTAGTTGCCTTTAAATAATATCTCTTAGCATGTATTGCACTTTGACTCTGACTGACTTAGAATTCAACTTCGTCTCCTGCTCGCTGCTCACTGCTCGCTGCTTGGTGATGCCTCTGTTGATCCACAACTCTTAGTTGTACATCACACTTTACAATGAGCCATTAAAATTCATTTTGACAAGAAACCCTAAGGAAGGTTCGTGTTTACTGTGTTAAGTGTGTAAACATCAAGATGAAGTCGATTGATAATTTAGCTAAAATGTCTTCCATAAAGACACCAACAATAAAGAAAACATAAAAGTGGAGTTCTTCAGAAAATTGAAGATTAAATGAACGAGATATTGACAATGACAATAGGATATACAGCAGAAGTACGGAATATGGAATACGGAGTACGGAATACGGAATACGGAATACGAACGGCTGGTGAAGTGAAGAAACGAAGCTGTTTGCTCTGTGGCGCACAAGTATTTGTGCGGACAGAATCGTAAACTCGCATCCGAGCAATTTTATTGTGTTGTACCTTCCGTTGTTGTACAATTATATACAAATTTGTTGCAACTGTGAATTCCCTAATAAAAATTTCTTTTAATTTTATTATTATTATTTTAAGTTAATGACAGTGAATACAAAAAGTAAGTGCTGCCTCAACTAATGGACGTTTTGATATATAAATACGGTTTGTCCGCACTCGCTAAACTGAAGAGACTATCTCAGGAGCCGCGCGGTGGTCCATGCCAATTCTTAACAATTTCTTTTTAACTACAAATAAATTCAGTAATATTTTTCAACCAAAATCTGTACACAAAGGAAATAATGTAATAACAAAAAAAATCTTAAAGAAACTCTGGCCAAATTGAATATTATGCCACAATCGTATAAATGTACACCAAGAAATGGTAAAGATCTTCGTAGCTTTACCGAATGTGTTAAACCGTATCTGATAAAATCAAATAAAATCGTTGAGCATTTGAAGTCAGCAAAAAGATTATACATTGGAATATTGTGTGTAAATACAAATTCATATTCAATTTTATTTGGCTGTAACAGAAAACATATTTATATCCGCATAAAAATCTTTTGTGTTATCAGATGCCAGCGACAAGACACCGCAGCTACATTATACAAAAAAGATTTTAGATCTCATCTATGCAGCATCGAAATGTCAGTCAATGTCATTTTAATAACATTTTTATTACCCTCAGAACTGTGCTCACACTTGCACGTATCCATATGGTTGCCTTTAAATCTGAGTGGTGTCTTTGGATAGATACGAGCACAATAAGGTGCACTCAGTAAAAATCAGTAAAAATCAGTGAAAATCAGTGAGGCAAATTTTTTCAATTCTGTAACAATTTGAAGTTTCTTTATTAGCACCTGACAGATACATGAAATTTTTACAATAAGATATGGCAAAATGGTGTACATTTATCGTTATCTATTAGTATATAAACAAAGTGTGTGTAGTTGTTTATTTGCGCGTTTTCTTTCAAACATCTAATAGCTTTTAAAGTGTTTTAGAATTTATGAAATACTCAAAAATACAGGTATATAGAATAGTACATTATGATGAGCAAATTTTATTTAAATAAAATAGTAGTATAAACTTTTCTAATGCCATTGGTTTAAACTCAAATATTTACATTTATATCTACAACTAAACTATGCATTTGTTCAGGTTTGAAATTTAATCCAACATCTTTTCTATACATAAATAAAAATAAAAACTCAATCTTTAAATTTATGCAGTACTTTTGATCATTTTTGATAATAAGTATCTGCGTCTGCGAAATCATTTTAAGATCAAATAAAACCAACAGCAGGAATAGTTCTTGTTTTATTTTCAATATGTATAACGAATATATATTTCAACCTGACAAGAAGTTTTCAACACTTGAATTCGCCGTTTGGCTCCTAGTTTAGATAAATGAAACACTGTAATGGAATTTTACATAAATAAAACCATATAATAGATTGGTTAAAAAGTATGCCACAATTTTTTTATTCGATTGACTTAGAACTGTTGTCATTTCATAACGATTCAATGCATACGATATTTTAGTTTTTTTGGTTGGCACAAAACGGATATTTAGTGATGAGTGGAAGAAATCAATTTTTACTGGAAAACTTCAAGTACCATTTTCTCAACCAATATGAAGTGAAAATATTGATAATTAAAGATTTATTTACTTAGTAAGTATCAATTTGCAGAAAGGAACTTATATAAATCTTACGCACTCTACAAAAGATACATTGAAAAAAGCTTAGCAGAAAAAGGAAAACCGTTTCTAAAGTCCGGTAAGAACTTATACTAACTATTAATTCTATCTAACCCAACTTACTTCTTTTATGAATTTCTTGTTATACTCACATTTTCTATAAAATGCCAAGAATTCACCTACAACATTAACTTTATACGATAGTGTATTAACGTGCCAAAAATTCAAAAGCCCAGCTCTCGATACTGTGGTCGAGTTAATTAGATCTGATTTTTATTATATAGTTTTCTGGTTTCGGTAAAATTTGTATTTATAATATACAATAATAAAAAATTAGGTAGGCGATCAATAAAGACTATCTTACAGTTACAAACCTCACGTAATCATTACTAACAAAACTACAATTAGGAAGCCACTAAAGTATTAAGATTTCGTTGTCCATTTATTCTTGACATTCGGTTAGAAGAAAAAATTTTTGGGTGTCAAATCAAGACCAACAACAGTACGACGGATGACCCATCAATTCGATTTTTTGAATGTTCCAATACGACCGTAGTCGGTTGTTAGACGAGATGTATGAGCACGAGCATTGTCTTGATGGAGATGGGAAGTTTGCAACGGCGCTTGTATATTTTAAGTATTTCACTAAAAAGTTCCGGTAAACAAATGGTCGTGTACCAGTTGGAATTGACTATTTTTCGACCCTGTAATGGTATAGTTGCCACATGACCAATTTTTCCTAAAAACAAAAAACCATTTGTTTTGATGTGTTTCGAGAGCGAAGAACTTTTGTTAGATTTGGTTAATCTTGAAACATCCATACAGTTTACAGTCGACTGCTGTTTATATCTATGATTCGTCGCCTGTTACCATCTTATACTTGTTACGTCTTTTGCAGCACCACCATTGTACTACTTGAGCATTTGTGTGCACCAATCGATACATGTATCTTTTTGAGATTTGGTCAAATAATGGGAGATGGGATTCAATGAGAACAAACCTTTCTCACGGCTAAATGATCGTGCAATATTTCATACTTGTATATACTGGTGAAACTAACGTCTAGTGTTCCACCTCTACTCAATCTCACAGTATGTTGCATGGCAATCTTGCATTATTTTTATTAGTTTATGCATAGCATCAATATTTTTTGCCACAAAAACTGATTTTGGACGATTTTCAGGAATTTCGTCAGTGAGCGAACTGTGGCTACGATTAAAATCATTGTACCAGTGGCATTGTTTCACAGTGGTAAAGGATGGAGCTTCATCGCCAAATGTAGATATTTATTGATCGATGCACTTTTGCCTTGATAATCCAAGTTCAAAGTAATAATAAATCATCGCACGAAAATTTTCTCGCATAAATTTTATTTTTTCGTGAACACTCAAACACAAACAAAACTCTCTTGACAAAAAAGTCTAAGGGAGCTTATATTTAATATTGTCAAACTTTCGTATGGAAACATCAGATGACACCTGACAACTAATCGTCAGTCTTTTGAGTCAAGGCTCAAGATATAAATAGTGACCCTCGTAACAATTTCATTGAGCTCTATTTACACTTATCAGTAAACTTCATTCTAGTAAGTCCTATAAAATTCAGCTCTCTATCAATTTATATCTTCCATGAATTGCAATGACATAAGGGTTTTCCTAATTCTCCAAGATGAAAATAATTATTATTTAAAAAAAAAATTTATTAAGGCAAGGGCTTAATTGACCAATAGGTGTGACCAATAGTGAAATTTGTACGATAAGACTCTTCTAGCTGCAGTACCAGCTTATGGGCAATTTCAAGTCAAAACTTTTAATAATAAATAATAATAATTAAGGCAAGGTAATCTTAAATTGCCTTATTAAATAATTTATGATGACTATCTAAATTGTCAAAAATATGTTAACAATGTACAAAAGTTAATAAAAGTATGGATCGTAGTCCATAATATATTATTATCCTTCGTTTCTCATCTACACATATATAATAATCTCAGATTACTGGCAATTTCCTTCTCAAGACATTTGAATCTGCAATAATAATGTTTAAAGTAATGGAATGTTTTCAGTGCCCAAAATGGATGCACACTTCAATTCACATTCTTTTTGAATGATTAAATTTACTTGGACCAGAAGTAATGTACTTGGCTAGAAGCTTCCGAACCCCTCTGAGATAAAAATCTCTTCAATAAAAAATTATCTAGCCTACATTTAAGAGACTATATAAGAATTAGTGAGAAGACTATATGTAAGAATTAGCTTCAGCAAAAAAGATGTACTATGATGGCAGTGCTTTGATTCTTTGTATAAAGTTTTTCTATTAACTATCTATCGAATGCTTTAAAATATTTAAACACCACGATAATCGACACAATCATTGATGCTTGAAAAAATTATAAAGTTTCAATAACTAAATATATCTGCGAAATATGAATATCATTTAAGTTAAAAACAATTTATTTCTCATCGCGCCACGAACTCCACTAAACATAGTAGAAAATAATATCATTTTATTTTTCATAACTTAAACTATTAAAAATTGTAGTTTTTGTTAAATCACTTTAAGCGTCTTCCAACTTGACGGTAAATTATTGTATCTTTTCAATTTTATTTTGTGGAATAAAAGTTAATAGAAACCTAAAAATGACATCTAAAGTATCTGTGAATTTAAATTGTGTTTTTTTGTGACCAGCGGGCATTGCTACGGAATGACTTTCGTGATCGACAATTCAAGGTGCTTCATTGTGCGAGATGTGATGTGCGGAGCAATTATAATGAAGCACGAACTCCTTTAAACAATCGCAATAAAGGCGTCGAAAACAATGAAACCAGCGACAACAAGCCTGCAACAGCATATTTTACAAAACAATAAAAGCAAAAGCACACAAAAAGATTGCTCAAAGGTGCGATAAAGTATCGCACCCAAATTCAGAATATTTGCCTGAAGCTCTATCGATCGATGCGATGATCTTGAATTATTCCAAAGTTATTATTTTCACAGTTGAATGTGCAAAAGAGTGAACAAACAGCACTTAAAGTTCTGATATGCCCATCTTTCAGCACGTCGAAATTCATATGCTTTGCCAAAATAAAACGAAGCATTCATCTACACAGCACAGGAAGAAGTAGTAGGAGAAGAGACGGCGAGTAGGAAGTAGGAAGACTCAGCCCGAAGCTGTTCTAAAAAAAGATTCACAAAATAACAAGATATGAAAACGCAAAGTACAAAGTGTTCGCCTAGATAGAACAAACACCGAAAGCGTAGACCGTTGGTAGGTACGAGGTAAAACAGTTAATAGGAATTTCGAATGTAGAAAGGGTCTCATACATACCATAAAAGCACAAAACAAAAGAATGTGAGCCACGATCTGCCAGTTCGGCTAGAGGCTCCAGTCAGCTTCAGTCGGCTTCAGTCAGCTTCAGTCAGCTTCAGTTGTGGAAGGCATCGATTTATATAAATCATTTTTCAGCGCGCAAAACGTGTCGACGAAACAATGGCTAACACCACCATTAAATGTGTGAATTGCAAATCGTGACATGTTCTTATCATTTATTTCATATCTCAGTCGAATTCATCAGACATTCAACATATGCATCATCATTATTATTGTTGAACTTCAGAACTTTGCTTTATGGCTTTTATAGTGTTTCGTTTTTTATTTTTAATTTTTATTCTTTATTTTTTAATATTTATTTTTGTCTGATATAATGCATGAGGGTTAGTTATAAGTTATTGCAATGAAAAAGCAAAATTTTCTACTCCGAGTGTAGTTTTCTTTGTAGCAATTATCACCATCAGCGGCAATACTGCAAATATAAAGGTAGAATAAAAAATGGAATTTAACTTTTAATGTGCAGAATTTTGTGAGTTCTTTTAACAAATGTTATTAAAATTTGCTGATGTTGCAAAAAGCAGCATTTCGCTTCTTAACTGAATCACACCTCAACGCCAATAGGACGCTGTACTGTAATGACATTCTCTGTAAAAGAATGAAATAATTGGCGAATAAAAATTTCTCTAGTTTTGAAAACTTCTAATAAAAAACTCTTCATAAATATTCTCCAGATGCAAAGCCTATGGACGGTGGATGGATTATATCTGGATTATTTTGGAGAGCAAAATAAGAACTAAAAGATATGCCAGTATGGATGTGTTGAAGGAAGCCATTGTTCAGGAATAGGCTAAAATACCAGAAGATCACATACGTGAGGCATGCAACTTATTTTCAACCGTTTGAAGGCCATAGTGAAGACAAAAGGTGGCCACATAGAGCTAGAGTGAATGGATTCTGAAATTTTAATTATTTCCACAAATTTTTGTGATTTGAATAAAAAAAAAATAATTTCACACAAAAAAGATATGGTCGTTTGAATAGGTAGCACTAACCTAATAGTGTTAATAATGTTTGCACAGGTATTCGCCTAACCCTCCATATGGTACGTATAGTTTTTCTTTAAATAGTTAGCAACATTTTTATTAAGCTTGTGAATTTTGTGGAAAGTACTAACAAAAAAATTCCATTCATACTATAAAATAAGATGATTTACAAAAATGGGATTTCGGACTCTATTTAAAAGATACACAGTCATCTACTATAATTAGCGTCTGATGCGATTGGTATAAAAAAATTGTTACTCAAAAGATAATCCCTTTCAAAGTAAATTATTCATAGTATTTTATCATTAAACTTAAGATAATAAAATTTATTAATCAATAAAAATGAATTCGCATTAAAACTGTGTTACAAATTTCGAAATGTCGGAGTTCATTTCTGGGGTTCCTGAAAAAAACGTAGGCATGTTTTTTTCTGTGATAATACTGAGCTATTTAATTTGTGTTTCTGAAAATCAACTTATATAAAACCAATATATTTATTCGAATACATTGTTTTGCAGTACAACATTATACATAGCTAGCAATAGTTACTCCATAACTTGATGAAAGCCGTCATAATGTTTCAAATCGTCAAGAGTTTGATGCTTCTTCTCCTGAACACGATCTATAGCATAACCTTACAAACAAAATTCCAATGGTGACAAATCACATAATTTTGATATAAATTTGGCGCGCAACAAACCTAGAACAGAATTTTTATGTGATGCACTATACTGATGAAACCACATAACTTACACATCCATATTTTCAATTTCAAATCGTAAAAAATGGTGATCATGTAGAAATGTATAAATCAAATGTAGAAATCAAATTTTTGTGATTAAAATAGGTTTTTAATAGTTACATAACGTTTACACTGCTGCAGATGCGACAATTATGTTTGTTGCCATATATATCCATTGACATTATATATCCGTCATATATCCACTAAACGAAAAATTTACCTCATCACTGAAGAAAATGTAGACTCACTGTTTTTCAGTGTATTTACAAATTTAGCACATTTAGTGACTTTTAGACGATCTATATTGCAAAATAACAAACCTCAAATATATCTACGATGCATTGGATGACAGATTAGTTTGACATATGTAACTGAAGCAGTGTTATTAAATCAGGTTCAGGAAATGAATTACCTTATATTAGAAAAAATACCCTCAGTTTTAATGCAAATATAAACCCAGTTTTGAAGATATATAGTTTCTAATGAGCTACAGTCTGGTAAGAGTTAGAAAGAAACAGAAATAATGTTAGTACCTCACATAACTTAAATTTGTTTAACTGAGTTATACTTTATTTACTTTTCATCGCATTTAAATTTAAATAGTTAAACTCCTTCAAAACTCACATAAACTATTTTTATGTCTTTCCCTTTGAATCCATAAAAAATTGAAAGTAAATCTTCTTTTCGGTTTCCTTCTTGCTATCAAAACTTAGATACTTGGAATATGAATTGATTTTAATTTCTACCTACACAAATGCAAACCATAAATCATTCCACATAAAAAGGTTTGGATATAAGAATTCTAAATAGGATATCACAAAAATAAATAATAAAAATAAAACAGAAGACAAATAAACATGAGCACAAGCCCAGAGATAGACACACAAACCCGTACTGAAATGGAAATAAGATACAATTTCTTTTATTGAACGTCTTGATATGACGTAATTTATGGGCGTTAATGCCATTTATACTCGTACATATCATTTACGATTAAGAGATGAGCACACACACTGCTCACCTACATACAAATAAGTTTTTTCAATCAAGGTAATAAAGTGTATAATTTAATAAATCTATAAAGAGAGACACTATAAATAATTTCGTGCGTTAAATGAAACTAATGTGGCATGTAGAAATGTAAAATATTTTCTATTCAGTTTTGAAAGTGTCACCGACAATGACTATTAATTTTCCTCTATTTTCCTGACCTTAGGAACATTTTCATTCATACACCTCACACGAAAAGTTCTTTTCACTGTGATGATGTCTCTTTTAGTAGCGAACGAAGTGCATTAAATTTTTGTATTTCAAAAAATCAAAATATGTGATCACAGAAGAAAATAAAATAAATTAAAATCAAATAGCAATGAAAAAGAGAAAATCGGGGAAATGATTTTCATTTTAAATAAATATTTTAATAATATAATTTATATGTATATTATATTTTCTTCAAATGTCAGTTCTCTGATGGCCATTAAGGAAGCTGTTTACAATAGAAAATGCAATGCGGTTCCGATAATCAATAATCTAAACATCGCGGTAATCCGAACAATTCCTAAACCATAATTGCTTCGATTATCGAGAGAATGCTATATAATAAAAACAGAAAAAAAATTGCTGCACACTGATTTTTGTAATTGAGGAATGCTAAAATTTGAGTTACTATATAGCAGCGCACGCTTTAGGATCAAGCCATCAAATACTGAAAGTATCATTTTGCAAATTATGTTACACCGATCGGTCAAATAGCGTTGGTCCATTTTCAATCTTCCACTTTATAATTGTTCCCTCCATGAGAGTCAAGGTAGTGAAATATATATAAAAAGAAATTCCTTCTACATACTTTAATAAAGAAATGGATCAGTATCTTTCAAAAATGTATTATTATTATTTAAAATAGTAGCGTGAATTCACCTAACAGGCGGTACTGCGACCAAATGAATCCTAATGTGCCAAATTCAATTTTAATTACACAAAACCGTCTAAAGCTTTGTAAATAAACTCCAGGACAAAATCTGGAGAGGAGCTTCTAATCTGTACTGGTGACAGGAATTCCACATGAAACTGAACATAAAGCTGTACACCCACAAAAAATATGCATAGTAGCTTCCTCATATTCAAGACATAATCTGCATTCCGGATTAGCAGATAATTGAAGTTTATTTAGATAAAATTTCTGACCAAAATCACCTGTAATGAAATTCGTTAGCAACTCTAAATTACCTTTTGAGAATTAAAAATATTTTTGTAGGAATATGATTTGATCAATGTTTTGTTTTGTCCAAGTCTAGGAAAATCTTCTGAGTATATCAGACACAAAAAATTCTCTCTCCCACTGATTATTTGTTTTATACTGGCCCAGTTCAACTCATAAAACGGTTGACGGCTCCAAAAAGCGGTTTTTGATGCAGCTCTTGCTACTTCATCAGCTAATTTATTACCCAAAACCCCCTGTTAGCCGGAACCGAATTAAGACTTACTTTATTCCGAGTTGCAAGTACCTGTAGAAGCTTATAACACTCCCGGACCTGTTTTAAATTGAATGTTCAAGAAGTCAGAACTTAAAGAGCAGCCTGTCTGTCACAGTAAATAACAATTCTCAAACTATACGATGTTGGAACTCACACATAAGTTGATTGCGTGAATTTCAGCTTGAAAAGTACTCGGTCATATGCCCATTTCCTCCGAAGTTCTGATGTTAAGTGCATATACACCAGCACCCGTGCCTTCATCTATTTCGATTCATATATCCATCGATCCAAATTAAAATTTTTGATGGTAGATATACCTCAAATATTCGTCCAAAGCAATGTTCCATATACACCAGCACCCGTGCCTCCATCTATTTCAATCCAAATTAAACTTTTGGATGGTAGGTATACCTCAAAAATTCTTCCAAAGCAATCTTCTTTTGATATTTAATCTTCATTAATATTTCATATTTCATGTGTTCCAAATCTTTTTGAAATTGTTTGATAACCATAGTCAAGGCAATTTTCGTAACTAGTTTTTTGAAAAATTGATTTTTGGCTAGTTATCTATATATTTTTGCGAAGCTTTTGGTGTCAAATAATTTAATTAATGAACAACGCTGGCAAATCGATTATATAGTATATAACATTTTTAGCAACATTCGTCGATTGTGACTATTTTGTTTATTAAGTATCCTTTCTACCCTAAAGTTTGTAAAATAATTCTTTGTAAGACAATTCTTACCAAAGTTCTTTTTTGGTTTAAGCATCTGTAGTGGCTATTGCTGCATAAATCCAGCAATTCTCATTCTTAATTTATTTTTGATCGACCCAAAATATATCTACTGACATACGTTGACCTCCTCACTTTCAGAAAAAAGTTCATGATAAGGATGTTGTGAGTTAAATTGTGGACATCAGCCCGTATTAATGTGTTTTCAATATTAATTACTTGTTTGTGGTTGTTTCTTAAACTATTCCGACTCCCGATTTTTGTATATTTTTCAGACAATACCCTGGCCATCGCCGTTACAGTGCATATTTCCCTTAAAAGAGAGACAGATATGACTATTTTGGGTACAAAAACCTGCATGTACCAGAAATTTAACTCTAACTTTTTTAACACCATTTCGTTTGGCACCAAATTAAAAAGTATTTTAAACATTATAATTAAAATAAGAAACTTAAAAATTACTACTACAAATGAATATAAAAATCTAAATACTATTTTAAGATTATTTTCGCATATTTATATACGAGTATTCGTGGTTTTATTCCAAATTGTCAGAAGTAAAAAAATTGTATTTACAAGAATTTACTTATAAATTTGATTAAATTTTTACTTATATTATATATTTTCACAATAATTGAAAATAAACAGAATTATGTACTGCATTTAAACTGACTGGATTATTCTGTTAGTCTCTACTGGTGGCTTAACTAAAAGGCGCACTGCGAAATCTTTGAAGTGAGAAATTGAAATGTTGGAAGCGTATTGAGGTAAATTCGTTTAAATCGTGCAATTTAGTGGTGGAAGACTACGAAGGAAGCAACAGAACGTGCCTGACGCGGAATTCTTAAGCGTTACTCGCTTTGATTATGAACTAATCGTCAAGCAGATGTGAAGAAAGACATTCAACAGAGAAGTTGTTTATTTTCAAAAATCACACCCACACTACTCAATTGCCTTTTAAAATGGAAATAATGTCACGCCACATTGTTACTCACACCTTCCGTGCAAACCTTGTTAGCATTGATTATCTGGGATAAGGGAAGAAGAAAGTGATTTCAGTATGTTTGAACAGACTTAAAGCTAAGAAGACCCAACAGCTTTGTTCAGCAAGAATCTTGAAATTATGTAAAAAATAAAAGTAAGTTTTACGAAATGTCGCTACAGCTTTAGAAAACCATATAAATAACAAAAATTTCACATTTAATTGTATAATCATTCATCATACTTTAAATCATACTTTAAAGTCAAAAAAGTATTGAAAACTAATCATGATGAAAAAATAGAAAATTCTTATTTGAACAAGAAGACTGTTAAGTTCTACGAGTAAATAAGGATTTTTAGTGGCAATTTTTTGAAAAACATATGCGTTTGATTATTTTTAAATTCCTGACACATATCTCCATATCGCATTTTTTTCATATGAGAACGTCATTAATAACGTCATCCAAATAATTCTACTTTAAATTATATGGGCAACATATGTAACCAAACACAAAAGCCAAAACCTGTCGGGTTACCATTGGTTTAATTAAATTGTTCCTGGATGATTTTGTTAAAAAGGACGCGTGCAATTAAAGAAATTTACACACGTCATACATGTCCTTTAAGCACATAAGCACACAAATACACACAAATCTCTTCAAATGAAAACTAACACAAACTTTTCCTAAGACCCCTTTTGACATTGTTCCATATTCCATGGGACTAAAACTGTGTGTGAGAAGAGTTTGAGGAGCATTGCTGCCAGGACGTGAATATGTCTAAAGTATTTAAAATGATTCCAGCATGAGTTGCATAATTCAGCTTAGGGATTGGTGACTTTACTTTTCCTTTTCCTGCACGCTAATGTGAGGCAGCAGCAGTGAGCCGTACATGCCCCTGATTATGTGATAAGGGGTTAATCTCCCAACTGTAACAATATCCTTTTTTTCTGATAATGTTCAAACTGGTAAATTTTTAGCTCTGTTTGTTTTTCGTAATTTACATTTTGTTCAATTCAATTCAAATTAAACGAGCATAAATAATTCGAACGGAGGCAGCAAAAACTCACACTTGAGTCCTTGACTCAGGTAACTTTTAAATTTTAAATTCAGCAAACAAAACACAAATAAAAGCATGAAATATAAAAGAATTTAAATGTGATATGATATGTGAGTTCGAAAGGATACCGGAAACATACAGGTTTACTCGTTAGCAACGCTTTTTTAATATTTCGCTTGAAATGAATAGAAAATCTGCCGCACAGAACGTGATGCCTTCACACATCTGCCATAGATTTCAGAACACTAAAGCTACGCAAAAAAAGGAGATGAGAACGTTCGAAAATTTTTACTGTCTAAAATGTAAATATGGTGAACTCAACATTAAGTTACTGCATTATCCACTATATATTTTAAACCTATCTTATTTGCTTACAGATCATTATCGAACTGTGTGTGCACAGATAAAAACTTTAAAATATCAAGTAAGTATTTCAGAACTTAAAACTTCTTAAAATTTTTTTAAAAAATTTAATATAATTAAAAAATTATATGACAAGTAACTCTTCAAAAGATTTCCAATGAATTTAGAAAGTGTTCTCATTCGTGGTTGTGAAAACATACTCACATAGAAAGCCTCTCTTTGCACAACAATAAACTTAGTCAGAGTAGTGATATATCTACCTCTCGACATAGAAAACTATATAAAATAATTATTCATCTCAATCAAATTGGAGCATATATTCACTTTAAGTGATTTTGAATCAGAAAATTTTCTCTGAGGAGAAGAGGCAGAAATATTATACAATTATTAATAAATAGAAATTATTTCCAAGATCACTGATGATGGGTATTTGGCAATACTCGAAACAGCTGTATGGTCAGCCAAAAATTCAATTAATTAAAATAATATAAAATAAATGTTTGTTGTTGTACTTCACTACTGTTCAAAAAACCTCTTTATTATTTATTGCAATATATTTTTTTATCCTTCTTGTCTAGATTTTTTTTTAAAAAACTTTTATAATAACTAATCTCGCCCAAGTATGAGCTATAATACAGAATTAAAATTTATAAGATTTCAGATGCAGTACAATATGTCTGCTATTCCAGCTCCTGCTCCTAACCTAGTCACATTTCAATGAATAAAATAATTACACAATATACAATATAATATAAAAATTATCTCAGAAAAGAAATATTTATATTTTGTATATTTTTATATAAAACTCTTATTAAATAATTAATTAAATTCAAGCAAAGAGGCAGATCTTATTTATTCAAATTATATAATATATAATGATATTTGAAATGATATCATTCCTAAAACAATAATAATAATAATAATGTGAACTTTTAGCTATAGTTTAAATAGATTAAGAAGAAATGAAAATAAATATTAAAATAAAAATTAATTTAAATTTAAAACAAAAACAAACATGTCTTAACAGTTTGCTTATAAAAATGAAAAAATGAGATTGTACTTGGATTTCCTAAAGTTTGAATACCCTACCCACAGTTATATTTCATATAAATTGTTTACTAAAACTATTTTCAATTTTTTTTAAGTACATTTTAAGTAAAAATATATTCACTACTGCATTTACTCGATCATAGAAGAAATATCTAAGCAGCCTTTCTTATTATTAACTTAAGAACTAGCACTTCGGTTTGTCTTTTAACAAACGGACATGAGGACATGAACAAATCAATTTATTTTGCTATGCTAATTCTGAATGTCACATACGTGCAACTCAACATAATGGTGAAGTTGAAAAATGTGTGTTATACTTTTCCACCATATTGTATGTTAGATACTTGTACATACATTGCAAATATTGACAAATGTTTGTAAGAAGTCCAAATAGTTCTTATATTATCTTTAAGCTCATAGCTCATAAAACACATTTTCTATAACTGACGCAATCTGCAGATAATCCAAAAATAAATATCCAGAGACAATCTATTTTAACTTTAAATGAGTCTTATTATAGATTACCTTGGATCGTTATCAAGAGGTTGCATAGAACTAAAAATAAATACAATATTTATGTTAATCTAATAAGTAAATTATTGATCAAAAATGGCTGGAAATAACATTTGTAAAATTATCTGTCAATACTATGAGTATTTAATTAGATTATTTGTAGATAATTTCATACTTCTGCACTTTGTTTTATTTTAATAACAAATTAAATTGTTTGTCGGCATAATTCGTTTAAGGCTGTGCAGTCAGTCACTCACCAATATTAGATACTCAAATAATCCGTTTTGCACAAACCAAATTGAATCCTGTAAGATTGTGTTTAGTATGCGTAATGTGCTTAAATATATTTATAATTATATTTACCTAAAATTCGTTTTGTTGGGATTGGATTGCAAATAGAACAATTCTTATTTGCTTGAACTCAACCAAAGGGAATTTTTTCAAGTTTACTTAAAATCTGTAAAACAAACAATTCCTTACGCTTAGATAAGCTGAAAGATGCAAATCATTTATAAAATTTTTTCTCCTTATCGTTTGTTCTGATAAATCAATATGCTCACTCATATGCCTTTGAATTCACCATTTGTATCTACATTATGTGTACTCTGTACATATATATAAATTTTACTATATAAGGAACTACTGATATAACGAATAAACATTGCAGTCGTCACTTAGTCAACATATTGATAACGGTTGGCCCTTTCGTTCGGATTGTTTACATAAAGTATTGCGGTACGTTTGAATTTCAAATCTCGATTCCACCAAATTCTTTCGAAAGTAGAATATGAATACTGAAATGTTAATATTTATCTCTAAATATACAATATAATTAATTTAAATAACTCTATTTTTTAAATGTTATGATATCATATAATAAAAATGTATAAATTTTTTTTTAAATTAAATTGAAATTTTAAATGAAAAAGTAATATTTATTTCGAACATAAAAATTTTTATACATTTTAATGTTTGATGAAGATTTTCAATCTATTTTATATATGAAAAATTATTTAACATAATGTACTATATTGAAACAAAATTTTGAATTTAATTCAAACTACATTTTAATATTATTTTAAACATTCATTAAAAATATCAACGATTTTAATGCCATTATATAGTTATTTGCTCCTATAAATATGGAAAAAAATTTGCGGAGTTAAAAAATCAAACACAAAAAGAAATCATAAATCAGTCAATGCTTACATAGGTCTTTTAGAATGCAATATAACTCTGCCAGCATATGACCCAATTCTCTCAACTCCTTTTGTAGACTCTTTGAGGTTCGGTCTTCAACTCTTTCATTTTACTTTCACGGTTAATATCGTTTCCATAAAAAGAAAAATGTTACATGAAACCATAGTAAGTGAGTACAGATCAAAACAACGCTGACTCTCATTGCAGAACATTCAAAAGTATAATTGCAAAAATGATTAATGTGAAATCATTTTGTGAAACGAGGGTCACTATATATATTTGGAGCCAAATATTGAAAAAGTACTAACTTATCGTTGAAAATTGCTTAATTGTTTCACGAAGTATGCTGTTTTATGATTAATATACTTTTGCATGCGTTCGAAGCATTTGTCAAAACATTTTTTTTCAATCTTCTTCAGACACCTCCAAAACATACTTTTTAAATGCAACAACGGCTCCTTCCACTAACAAAAATCTTCCGATCGTTGACCACACAATTTATTCTGCACGCTCGGGAACAAAAAGAAGTCCTTGGGTATCAAATTAGAACCGACAACAGTACGGCGGATGACCCATCAATTCGATTGATGACTGTTTGAATATTCAAATACGATTGTCCTCGGTTGTTAGACGAGAAGTGTGAGCACTTACGTTGTCATGATGGAGATGGAGAAAAACCCGTCGACGCTTGTTTGTTTTCCGTATTTTACTGAAGAAACAAATAGTTGTATACCATCGGTATAGTTACCATATGATATCGGTATAGTTACCATATGACCACTTTTCCCGAAAAAACAAAAGACCATTTGTTTTGAAGTGCTTCGAGCGTGAACAACTTTTGTTGGATTTGGTTCATCTTGAAACCAAACAGAACCATATAGTCGACTGCTGTTTACGATCGGGCTCATACGCATATATCCATGATTCGTCACCTGTTACAATCTTATATGCAATGACGGTCTTTTAAAGCATCGCCATTGCACTTCTTAAGAATTTGTGTGCACCAATCGACACGAGCCTCTGTCTTAGATTTTGTCAAATGATGGGAGATGCGATCCAAAAGGACAAACATTTCTCATAGGTAAATTATAGTGCCATATTTTATATATGCTGGTGAAACTAATGCTTAGTGTTCCATCTCAACCTCAATCTCAGAGTATGTCGCACGATGATCTTGCATTACTCGTATCAGTTTTTGCACAGCATCAATGTTTTCTGGCACAACAACTGATTTTTGTTTAACGACGACCTTCTAGAATTCGTCCAGTTTACTTTTTGATAACACCTCATTAAATGATACTTAGCAGCGAAATGATTTAGAATTTTAGCAATCCTAAAACTATTTTGTGAATAATGTTTAGAGTAATATAATATGTACATAATATTGTTTAAAATATGTACAATTATGACTTCCATGCCATTTTGTGGAAGAAAAACCATGTATTTTATTATTCATTATTTTATTTTCTAGCAGTTAAAAGTTCATATTTTACTACATAAATGAGAAATAATTTCCCAATAATTTATTACCTACATATTTCATTCCTAAATCAAAGTATGGAATGCACAATTTCAAATCTGTCATCAGAAGTCAATACATCACTTAATTTTATTTTTAATTTATCACAGTTTTGTTGTTGTTCCCATTTTTTCTAAATTCGAAATACTTATCGTATATTGTTAAATGGAGTTAATTTGATTCCTAAACTTCAAAAAAAATTATGCTACATCCAATGAGCCTTAAAATTTGACTGAGAAAATGGTTTCGGGTGACAATATCAATTTAAATTCTCGAACACTCAAGGCAAACTCTACGCAGACAAGAAATCCCTTTTAAAATCTCAGATTTCATACCGTTTCATTGATCTCATTTAAGGTACAAGCACTTTTACATTTTCCTTTTGTCTTCTTTTGACGTTAATGTTTACAGACATTGTTTGACAAACTGTACCGTAACTCTGAGTTTGGGACAAGGATCAAGTGCCCGTCCTCAAGCAGATATTGGGCACCATTGGCATGTGAGTTAATGCCGTGGAATTTTTGTGAGTGTTTTTTTATTTTGCGTTTATTGCATGGCGCCTTTGCGGACAGCAAACCTCGCAGGATATTAAAAAAGAAAACAAAATTTTTAATATTTAAAATAAAATATAAAAAATGTAAGCATTGGGTCGGTCCTATGTCGAAATGAATTCTGATTGTAGTGTTGAAGGATTTTAAGTAAATAATTTTTATTTGAAGTGAGAGCTACATTGCTGGTTGGCAGAATAGTGGTAATGAAATATGATATTCGTCTTACATTATTTATTAATTTAATAATATTTACACTTTATTTATTTACACTCTAAAAACTCAAATCATTGAAAATAAGAAAATAATGAAAAATATTAAATAAGTTTAATCATGCACTGAAAATGATGTCACCTTCAGTTAGTTTACTATGAAAATCAGTTTATAAGAATTTCATATACTTTTTATTAAAATTTATTCAATTTTTTATTGTGAATATAAATTTTATCTAGAATAATAAAAATTGATTTTTCTAACTTATATTATTTTTAATCACTAGTTTTTTCACATTATTTACTGTTTTAATAAATATTCATTCGCCTCTATATTGCATCGAAGTTTATCAGTAATTTTGTTCAGTTCCATTGATCACCCAGAAATTATATAGGCAAGAATCTTGTATTTAAATTTTCGTAAGTAATACCTCTTCGACCCTCTTAATAACTTCATAATATGAGTAATATATTCATGTATATTACGTGTTGTTTGAAGTTTATATAAACTGCACCATTATGGGTACACATAGTCCATATTTTTGTAAGGTGCTTAGCAGCGATTCAAGCTTAACACCAACTGATAATCGCAAGATAACTGCAAAGAAGATTGGTAAATGTTTTACGTTACTTTTTAATCAATTTCTTGATATTAGCACTATTTAATTTTATCATCAAAAATATGATTAGAAATGATCCATATTATATCCATAAAACTAACTACCCATGAGTTAATATGGGTAGTTCCCGTTACTACGTAAATTATGCTCAAATTTATGCAGAATAACATTTTTGTAGCTAGATATGAAATTATTAATACTAGAGTGAGAACCTCACAAAAAAGGTTGCAAGTTTGTTATTATTAGGAGTGATTTTTATTGCTTAATAAAACAATAGTTAACTTTTTTTTATTTTCAAAAAGGGTTGGGAACTAGTCACCGCGTCACTGCATCCTCGAGGATTATTGTGACATACCCACTTCAGTTCCATAGACGAGTAGCAGTTAAGAATGCCAATATGTCCTTTGGAGAGATGTTACCTAATTCCTTTAACCGCGAATAGGCAGTGGATAAGTAGCGAAGTCTGAGTCTTGCAAGACTATCACAGTGACACAAAATGTGTTCTGCTGTTTCCTCTTCTTCGCAACAAAGTCTGCAGCTATCGTCTCCAGTAATACCTAGATTCAATAAATGTTTCTTAACTCCGCAGTGTCCAGTTAGAAATGCTGTGACAAGTCGGATGCCACTTCTGTTCAGCATAAGTAACTCCCTAGTTCTGGCCTTTAATCGAAACGGCATGGATTCTTTTGCTTGTTTGCAGGCAATTGTATTATGCCAATCATTCTGAACTGCTCTTTTCAGCCATTCATTAGTTTTAAGTTTGAAAATGCTCCACGAAGGACCGCAGAATGGTTGTGGCCCAATATAATATGAGGCCCTCCCTTCTCTCGCTAGTTCATCTGCTTTTTCGTTTCCCTCAAAACCGCTGTGCCCTGGAATCTATATTAAGTGGACTCTGTTCCTTTCAGCAAGGTCTTTGAGAAGTAGAAGGCATTCCCACACTAATTTTGAGGTTACTCGAGGTGAGCGTAGTGCTAGGAGTGCCGATTTACTGTCAGAAAAGATATATATGTTTTTTCCTGTGACAGGTTTACCTTTATATATCCTGAGACATAGTTCAATTGCGTGTACTAAGGTTTGTAATCTTATATCGGAGCAACTTTGGCAACTAAAAATTCAAGAAATTTTATTCTACTCTATCTGAATATATACATAATAACGCTAGCAAGCAACCTCTGAAATAGATTAGAATAGTATAATGTCTGAAAGACTGTGAGAATATTTTCCCTTGCAACAGTTAAACTACCTTTGTTCCATATAAAAAACCAGCACCACTTTCTCCGTCATCAGGCTTTAATCCATCTGTAAACCAAATTCATTCATTGGGCGTTAAAATAAAGTTAACATATTTGCATTTAACTTTCACCATTAACATCTTGAGAAACACATACTGAGCATTACTTTTATATGTCTCCAACTATATGTATTATCCACAATTGAACTAGCTATAGGTCTGTACCAAGGTTGAACAAGACAAGAATAGCAACTCTACTGTCTAAGAAAATTGTATTCAGTTGATTTGTAACTTTTCATCTGTTGATGAAATGAATTTACAATTTTAATGGTTGTGACTTTAACTCAAATCAGTGGACCTACATCCTTAATAGAAAACATATTATAAAATAAAAACTAATATGAAATTTAAATAATTTTAAGCATTTCTCCGATGAATTATTTCAGTTTAAGAACAAAAAAATAACTAATCGATTTTTCAATGGAGTCTGTTTTACACTACTGCGGAAATGTTTAAAATATTTGTATTAGGTATTTAATGGGTATTATCCCGAAGTTCAACCTTTTTGGTTAGATTAGCTTATATCGTTACCCGTTTTATTATAAAATAATAATTTCGCAACGCCTTCATATATACATATCTAGTAATACAACTGAGCAATGTTTCTTTTAAATGTAGTGGATCAGATGTGGATCAGAAATGATAAATAGATTTAAGTATTAAGGAATCTTTCTTGTATCAATAAAAGGTTTTCGAATTGTTTTCTTAACCTTATATAAAAATAATATAGTATGTCCTCATAAAGTCAATAACAAGTAAGACACCATCAGATCAATTCACTATAAAGTTACTTTGGGAAGGTGGTGAAAACTGCAATTGACCTGCAGTACTCACTTGCATAAAGGGAATATATTTGATTTTACGCAATAGGCGCCACAGTTGACATGTCGACTCTAATGACTTCCCACGCGAGTTTTAAAACCATTAAAAATGGCTTTTTGAAATTCCTTCACCGCATGAAATGCACTTCAATGCAGTCGGAATTTACGTTCATTAACTTTGCAGTTAGTGTTGCTTTTATACGACGACCATTAAAAAGTGCATTAGAATAAAAAATATTAATGAAAAATAAATTTTGAAAGGGTTAAGCAAATGTTGTGTTTGGCGTTAGTTTTCTTTTTGTGTTCAGATGTTTTTGTTTCTGTGCATTTGCTAATAAAATAACGAATTTAGTGTTCTACCACCTCATTTACATACTTACATATAATGGCATTTGTTTACTTGAGCTGAAACTATTTCACTGGTTCGGACGGAAAGAACGACTCCACGCCACCTGCCATGCAATTGCCATTAAACAAAATTTCTGTAATAAAACTGTCTGAATCCATTACTTAAGTAATTTAAATAAATTTACTTAGCCATGTAATGTTTTTAGTAAGAAAAAACGCAAACACTTGGGCTTTACATAAATTTATGCACATAAGTAAATGCCACTTAAAATTGAAAAATGAATGAAGTGAATTGTATATTTTAGTAAGTATTATTAGCTTCCGGGAATATTTATTGATTGATTGTTTTTCTCTATGAAAATATGAGAGCAGGAAAAACTTCAAAAGTTTTCCCAAATTATAGAAACAAATCCAAACAAAATATTGTTTTAAAATTCGTAACGAAAGATGTAACACGCGACCGACACGTGTCAGGATCTAAGGATAAACTTCAATAATATTATTTTAAACAATAGACATGGATTTGATTATTATGCAAAAACTGAAAAATTTTTGCCCATTCTTGTAAATATTGATTACTATCATTGTTTAGATTCTGAGTCAAATACTTTTTAATAAATTCTATTACGTTCTTCTACATTCTAATACATTTCGGATGAATGCGTAGTAATTTTGTAACAAAATTGAAGATAGGGATGTATTTTGACTCATTCCAATGCTCATAAATTACTTCCTAATATGATTTGAACTGTTCGATTAACTACGTACAACATGGACATCATTTCCTATATCCGTTTTTGTTAATGTATGAAAATATTACTTCCGTGTCTATAATATACAGACAAGTTTACAAGCTTTTTAATTACAAATTATCATTTTTGTCTATTTTATTGTTTAACAGCACTTACTACATAGTGTTAATCAGATTTTGTCACATATTTAAACAAATGCTTTTTCATTCTTATTGTACTGATTTAAGCATTTTCCAATCTAAATTGGATTCCAGCATATGCCACCATTAGTTTGACCAACAAAACTTTACTTA
Organism: Teleopsis dalmanni; assembly: GCF_002237135.1. Classification (NCBI taxonomy): domain Eukaryota; kingdom Metazoa; phylum Arthropoda; class Insecta; order Diptera; family Diopsidae; genus Teleopsis; species Teleopsis dalmanni. Next base: position 88,078,659 of record NC_051846.1, read on the forward strand.
ATCACACCTCTCGACTTTATATATATAACCGAACTTACCAACTGTTACAATATGAGAGATGGATCAGCAATAATAAAATTCCAACAATGGTTTATGCTACATAAGACGTATCTGACGTTAGAACTTCAATCTTATCGAAACACATAGAAGGGAATCTCATTTTTTAAAAACGTTGGAAAAAATTTAAAATAATAAGTGTTTGAGAGAAAACATATTTTTATTTAAAAGGTATATATCATAAATGGCATGGATGCGAAAATAATTACTTAAATCAAGTAACGAGAAAAATCGTATGATACCGGAAGACTTTTTTTAAAATGCTCTGAGATACATAGTATCAAAACAGAGTTTATTTGAAAAGTACGTACTCATAAAAATTTTAATTTCAAAAATATTTCAACTCTGCTTTTTGGTTTATATAAGTAGTAGAGAATTCATTTTGAAGGTCGATTATAGTAAAATAGTTAGATATAGTCAGAAAAAATGTGTGAAAGATACTAAAATACATGTGAAAAGAAAAACAAAAAAATTTTAAAAAAAATTTAAGTTAATGGAATTTTATACGAAAATGACTTAACATTTTAAACAAAAACTAAATTTAAATCGAAATTTCAAAGCGTAGTTAAGTTTAAAAATTTCTTAGATTTGATAAACAAAATATATTGAATATTGGTTAGGGTCACTATTTATTAAATAGTGACAAAAAAACCTGGAACTTGAGCATTGAACGTTTCTGCAGCCTTGACACCTTGTGGAAAAACACAAGAAGGTTTCATATCTAATTTGACAGGCATGAGTTCTAAGCCTAGCAAACAAATTATATACGGACAATAAACTAATTAAAATAAAATTCGAATATGTCCTAAAACCACTGATGATGAGTACTTGGCAATACTCGAAACAGCGTTGTATGGTCAGCCAAATTTTAATAAATTAAATAAATTTTTGTTCTTGTCTTTTCTTTGCTATTCGAATCCATCTAATTTATAAATAGGTTCTTACGACATAAGACGCGTCACTTCCGAAAAAAAAAATTAACATTTAAAAATATTGAATGTTTTTTAGATATATATATAGAGATAGGTATGTGTAAAGTATGTGGTATGTGGAAATAAGGTGGACTCTCGATTTAACAAGTAATCGTTCTAGGGCCATTTATTTCACAAATGCCTAATATATCTATGATGAATAATGTTCGCACAGTAGACTCTTGGTTTAACAAATACGAGCGACCGATCAAATATTTATTATCGATTATTATAAATTTTGTAAATACCAAAAAAATTTTCAATAAATTCTAAGGTTGTAAGTGAACAAATGTGTAATTTTATTTTGCTGCAATTTTCATATATTATAGTTACATTATATAACTATAATATTTTATTACTAATACTTTAAACAAAGCGAAAAACTCACAACTTTAAGATTATAAGACTCTAAACAGCTACATATTCACATGGAGAGTCCTTACAAAGTGTAACAATGCACACAATCAACAGGCCACCCATAACCAGTTCTTTCTGATTTGGGTACCCGGACAAAAGGACCATTCATCAATCCAACTCCCTTCTTTGGCTTCAACATAATAAACATAAAACAAGAGACCAAAAAATGGATCCAACAAAGTATTAATAAATATTTAAATGGAATAGATGGCCTACATCTTCCAAAAAGTTCATGAATTTTGATGCCAAAAGAGCAAACACCGCTCTCAACCTAAAGAAGAAGTTAAACTCTTCTTGTTACTCTCTGCTGCACTAAGGGCAGGGCCGCATGCAAAATACACCTAAACAAAAAACTATATCCGACACCAATATTTGCAGATTCTGCTGTGATGAGGAATAGTCTATGATCATCAACTGTGACGCACCACGCCACAGAAGAAACAAAATTTTTGGTGCATATCAACTAGAGGATGAAGACCTTCGAAAACTCCCTCCGAAGGAGATGGTTCAATTCCTCGAAATACTGAATGTCTAACAACCAAGGATTGTACAATAGATTAAGTTGGTCTCAGTGCATATTGGTCTTAGCCTAAGCCAAAACCCTACCCATACCATACCATATAGAGAACGAATAATTTGATATAACGTTAAGTCGCAAACAGCAAAGACTGTATACACATTACATTTTGGAATGGTTAATAAATGCACAACTACAAAACTTTTGCAATCGATTCTACATATTTTACAGACAACCCTGAAGTTTTGTAACTACCAAAAAAAAAAATAAAAAGAACTACTTCAATAAGAAATATTAAAACAGCGTCGATATTTTACATTTCTTTGCGTTTTCTCCATGGAAAATAGAATTTCGCTTTCGTAAACATTCTATGCAGGATTCCATCAATGAAGGGAAACGAACCTTTTAATAACTGCCTTGGGGTACTTCCTGTTAACACCTTTCGCTTCTTGCTTACTCACTTCTTTACACATAGCAGCACTATTCTTGGCCCAAAGGCGAAACGCATCCATTCCATTTAATTATGTGCGCTTCATTGCATTCCAAACCATTAAAATGATTACATTCTACAATGCATCATCCTCGCATTGTGTTTGTCTAGTTCTGTTCCGTTCTCTTTTCATTCACTGCTGGAATGACAGTAAAACAAAGTTCTGTTATGCTCGTGTGTGTATGTGTGTGTGTGTGTTTGTGGGAGAGTAGAAGCGTGTAAGAGAGTAGAGCGAACGAAACTTAGCAAATGTGTGCATTCATGTAATTCTATTGAATTCATTAGTCACGCTTGCTAATGCACAAAATTTAATGATTTTATGTAATTTATTTACAGCCACAATGTACTGCAGTGCACCCTTTTCGTTCCTCACTTAGCAAATTATATTGAAAGGGGTAAACTCCAGTTAAACCATTACTGACGAACTATGTCACTATTTTCCACAGTTCTTGCAACTTTACTTCTGCTTCTACTTCTGCTCTGCTCTGCCCTACTCTACTCTGCTGTGCTGTTAAGATACATTCCATTTGCGCTTGTCACAATTACTAAATTACATTTAATTTAATGTAACAATAAAAAATTGTTTTAAATTATTTATCGTTGCCAGAAATTAATTGACACAATTGGCAGCTTCAAGCGAACGATAGTAATTCGCTTCGAAATGTTCTTTTTAATTACACATCATTTGAGATATTTTTTTTCACTAATTTGTGGTTATTCCATTGCATGTGAGCTTTACTCGTAAATTTGCCTTAGATACATAGTAATGCATCTATCTATTGTAGCACTCCACACAGTCTGTTAGCTTTCACAAATTAACAATAATCACAATAATTTTTGTTCTATTTTCTTTACTAATTAATGGTTAACAGAGAATTAATTGAAAAACAATTAAAAAATGTATGTAACATTTTGTATAAATTTATAAAATTTTCTACCTTCTCTATTTTGGAGTTGGAGTACAACTGCTTAGTCGAAAGCGGATCAGGGACCCACTTATAAATAGTTTTCTCTTATAAAAACTGAAAAGCTCAAAAAAAAATCTTATTCTTCTAAACTGGTTTAGTTGCTACGCAAAGACTGTCTCCGCTATTAACCCATCGGGCCACTTTTTTTATTAAAAGGGAGCCAGACTACACCCATTTTGTGTATAGAAATATTGAACTATAAAAATTGATTTCGTTAAATTTCTTCCTCCTTTATAGAAAATGACACAATTTGATACCATAACTGATAATGACATAAAGTTGTACTCTGACATCCTGTATTTCACCTTTAATAATATGAATCAAAAAACTAAAATTCTTCCATAGTTAAACTCATGCTCTACTACATTATGTAAGCCCCCAGCAGGTGACTATTGCTATAGTCACCATAAAACGAAATATATAACATAAAATGTACATTATGATAATACTATATACCATACTTACACACTTGTTTTAGAACAGACAAATAAAGTTTGTTTGTCCAAGTAGTTAGTACGAGCTTTAAGTTTTAATTTTCGATTATTGATTTCAATTATTCAATTATTTTACGATCCAACTATAATCTACGATATTTTAATTTTAATGTCATATTGAATTTTTATTAAGAGTAGTAGAAAGACGGTAAGAGTAGAAGTAGAAGACCTCAAGACCAAATATTAATATGCGATACGCAGATTTTAAATCAGTCATTAAATAATTACGAAGCTTATGAGGAATACACAAATTAATCAGTAAGATGGGTGGGACTCTGCACAAACCCCCCAACTATCAAAGAGTAAAAGTGCCCTGATGCACTTACTCGGAAAAGGCTCAACATCAACTTATCTGAGTGTTTATTTTAATGTTGTATAGTCTGACCTACACTCCGAATTAATGTAACTAAGAAATTCAGACATAATAGAATACGATGAAGCTATATTATACCAGCTATATTGCTCAGGGTTTTAAATTATATAGCCAACCAGGCCTTATGAAACACAAGTTACTATTTTGTTTAGCAAGGAAACACTAGAAGAGTATAACACACTATCTTGATTTGATGAAAAGTTAATCAAATCAGTTGCATATTCTTATCATATCATAGTTGTTATTCTTCATTCAGATTTCTATAAATACTGATACATATAACAAAGTCTCCAAGACTGGTTGCACCAGAATCAAATTCACAGTATATCGTTTTCACATAAAAATTAACGATTTGTTATAAATGAAAAATCATATTTGATCAAAGTTTATGAAGTTGAGTGTTATATTAAAAAACTTAAATTGGATCAGAATATAAATGTTGGCAATGGATAGAGACTTAAGTTTTTGCAAAGCCATTGCAGGCTTTTTATTTAAAGTTTGGATTTTCAATAAGACAATTTTTTTTATAGGCAGTTTCATATATTTAGTTGAAACTGCCTAATATATTTAGAATATATTAGTTAGTATATATTCTGAAAACGATTATAAATCAGAAATTGTTTCCATGAACAAAATATAATAAAAAATTTAAATTAATACTTAACATTAATTTAAATTAGGAAACTAATTATGTACTTTTATATATTGGGTCAGATTATTGTTTATATAAAGTCGGTGTAAGTTTTAGTTTTAGCAGTTAATCTGATAATATTGAATTAATTAATGTAATCAGATGTACATAATTCTGAATTTGTTTGATTATTCTTTTAATCAAAACAGTGTAGGCATTATGTAGGAACCCGAACTCTACTAAGATGAAAAACTTCAACTTCGTAGTTGTAAATATATACAAACTAATCAACTACCACACTTCAGTTAAAATAAATTATAGCGAATAGGCTACTACATAAATAATTTATAATGTATTATATATAGAAATTTAACCTTATTTTTATTGTTAGATTTAATGTCATTATGGATTAACTTCTGGAAATGATACAATTAGAATATCAATGTGCCTTCTCATCTCTGCTCTTTTTAACCAAAGCAATGTCAACAAAAAGTTAATGTTCCATTTCTCAAATGATATGTACGTTATATGATATTTCGTTTAAACACATGCTCATAATCGAATTAATAGCATTTTGACCCAAAGCAAGTGAAAGCGGCAGCAATCTAGGAAATACACGGGGAGCGCTTAAAAGGCAATAACACCAAATTTTATATTCTTGTTTTACAATTCACCCAACAGCAAACAAGAAGAAGAAAAACGTGTACACGCTTAGGTCCCATCCAACAACCAAGCAAACAAACCATTTTCCTTACATACGCAATATTCCGTACACACTCACATAAAGTGCTCGACTTAGGAAGAAAAGAAAATTTTGATTTTAAAACCATAAACCGAGAAAAGGATAACATTTTGCAGGACAAAGTTTGCCGGCATAAGGCAACATCAGAAGCTCATTGTCGTAAATAACCCATAAAACAGAAAGTAAATTTTATGCTCGGTTCGGAATTTCCAGGCACGACATTTTAATTTATTTCAAATTTCACATAAGTTCCAACTCAAGTGTCAACACAAATTATATGCGAATACCGGGATTCACTTGAATCCTCCATTCGGATGTATTGGAGTGGTCTTTAAGTTAAAAGCTTTTTAATTTTCTCACTCAAATATACATTTTACAGATTTGCAGAATGCACATTTTAGCACTTTAAGAAATATAGGAATATCTGTATTCCATTAGGTATTTTACTTCACATTACTTTGAATAAACGACTCCAAATTAATAAATACGATAGAATAGAATAGTGTGGAAATAGAACTTATTTAGCCCTATGAGTTCTGCACATACATTCAATTTTTTACTGTTGTTTTATGGGGAAAGTTTTGCTTTAATTTCAAGAATTTTAGAATAACATATTATCCAGAAATATTATTTACAATTTATTCCAATTATTAAATACTGTTTAATTATTTTATCTACGACTTTTAGACACAACAAAAAATTAATCGGTTATTTTAAGAGAACCAGGAACTAATATACAGCAAAGTTTAAAATTTTTAATTTTTGATATTTTAATTCCTTAATTGCTTTTACTAAATTTTTATAAAATATTTTCCTGAATTAGTAAGCTTTTCTTATATCAAATTAAAAAATATTGTATCATATTTAAAGATTTATATATTTTATATGGAGAGGTTTCGAAAAGTAATGAATCACAACATCAAAAATTATTTTCATTTAATTGAATTTTTAATTTAATTTTTTACTGATCATACAGCTGATGCTCGAGTATTGCCAAATTCCAGAAAATACAATATTTTATATGTAAAAAACTTTATTAAAAAAATTTCAAATAATTATTGTTTTTGAGTATTATGAAGAGTGTATAAAAAATTTTGGACTCATAGGGAAAGAAGGTACTTTACAGTAAAAATATTTTTCCAAAATTCTTAACAATATTTGCATATACAAAATTTAAATTTACTAAGTATTTTCAGTCAAAATTATTATTAATCATTTATTTATTATTAACATTTTTATTAAATTAATTATGATTAAATATTTTCAACTTCATGATGGCATAGAGTCACAGTATGTTAGTTCCAGTTTAGTTTAGTTGCCGAACTCACACAAAAATATCAACAAAATTTAGCAGATAGTATTGAAGGATCGTCAAATAAAAATTAAAATAATTTCTCTTATCTAGCCTGCTGTGATTATTTTTGATTTCTAAAAGGAAAACTTTGGCACTTTAGGTAAAATTTTTTGTTAACTGAAAAAGCATTCTCGACTTCTTTTAAGATGTTGGAACATCATTTCGAAAGGTGTACGGAATTTGGAAAAAATCATATTATTCATTATATACCATATATCATATGAATAATGAAATTATTTTTTAAAAATTGTAAGTGCATTCTAAAGGCATATATAACTATTTTAATTTGAAGTATAAATTCAATTTATCAATTTATTAGCAACAATAATTTTTGTGTTTTTTAAACAAAACTCTAACTTTGAAATCTTTCACATGACTGCACTCTATGAACATGAGTACTTTAATTCGAATTCAAAGGAAAAAGAACTCAATATTGTTTGGAAATTGAATTAATAATTGTAATCCATCGCATATTGCTTTGCAGGGAGACAGCAAAAACTCGGATGCATCCCCCGGGCGAGTATTTAACAAAATGAGCAATTCGCCATACGGTCCTGCAAATCAAAACTAAAATATACCAAATCCTTAACAGACAGACATTCTACACGACACATTCAAGTTGCATATAATGCTCTGCGAAGCGCTTGGGTGGGATATACAAACGCACCACCACAAGCCGTAAAATAAATTTTTCTTAAGCTCAGATTATCTCTTGCCGAGCGTTTTGAATTAAAATGGTTGTATATATTTATCCAACTGGAAAATATGTTAAATTAACTTTCTGTTTATTTTGCTATCAACATATGTACGATTGCGATTACGATTTGTGTAAAAATGGGAGAAAGTAACAACTACTTTTACCCTTTATGAAAGGGAAATCGGCTGTAATGCACTCATACTCGCAGAAATGAATTATTTGTTTAGGAAAATCTTGAAACTTTCAATAGTTGATCGTAAAAAATAAAAACAACATTGTTAGAAGCCAAAGGCAAACAATTGCTTTACTTTCATTGCATTTGTAAATCAGACGCAACTTAACCAAGCCTTAACAAAAATAATTTACTTGTATCGCATTTTTGAAAAATTCAGTAATGGAATTACAACTTAAAAACCCTGGAACTAAACCAGGGTATATGCACCCAGGTTCACAATATAGTAACGCATAATTCAAAAGTATCTCAGCAGAAAAATTGAGTTCTGAAACTACCCTTCCTTCTCTGAGGCTTAAAATTATAAATTCATAATAGAACCGTATTAACCATTTCAAAAATCAAATGAACTAATTGATAAGAAGATATTGAACCATATCATGTGCTACAAAACACAAAAATAGTGTTTTCTAATATACACTTTAAATACCTTGTGATCAAAAAAGAACTTATTCGTTCTTTTTTGTTCTCCCGCGCTTATCCAATCGGTAATTTTCACGCTGGCAACACTATTATACATATTCTGTCAAAGTTTAACGCATATCGCACGATTAGTTTTTGTTTGGCGTCTATACAAAGAAGTCGAAAAATTTTCGTGTGGCGATTTTTAGCTGAATTTCATTCAAAAAAAGCGTCGTTGTGATGTGGCCAAAGAGATGATTTCCAATGCAGATAGTGACCCCACATTCATCGAATCATAACACAACTGGTGATGAGACATGGGTCTATGAATTTGTCATGCCCACCAAACAACAATCGACCGAATGGTGCTTCGAAGGTGAGCCGAAACCGAAAAGAGAACGACAAAGTCGGTCGGTCTTCGATATTCGTGCAGTGGTGCACTATGAATTCCTTCAGGACGGTCAAACGGTCAATAAGGAATATTTGCCCGTTATGCGTCGTTTGCGTGAGGCCATTAGCAAAAAGAGGCCAGGTTTATGGAAGAAAAACTCATGGATTTTACACCACGATAACGCTCCGGCTCACACAGCGTTGGTTGTGTCGGAGTTTTTGGCCAAAAACTTCACCAATATCATCAATCAAGCACCGTACCCTCCAGATATGACCCCGTGTGACTTTTTCCTCTTCCTCCGACTCAAATTGCCATTGCGAGGAACGCGTTTTGAGACCATAGAGGCCATAAAAGAGAATTCGCTGCGTGAACTAAGGAACATACCTTCGGTGGCCTATAAAGCTTTTATGGAAAATTGGATCAAGCGTTGGCATGCATGTATTGCCGCAGGAGGAGAATATTTTGAAGGCGATAATAAAGAAAATTATTAAAAATTAAAATTTTGCATTTTTTTTAACTTCTCGTTCTTTTTTGATCAAATGGTATGTGTATATGTCATTTAATTCAATATGCTACTCTGAACATAATTCAAATGAATACTTTAATACTACTTTACATTAAGACCGAAAAGCTTTCGGAAATTCTCATTTAAAATTCGCGCGCTGTATATTTTCCGATATTTTAAGTTTATGTAGTTTGGCAGCACTGTCCTTAATTACTATGCCAAAAATGAGCGCGATCTGTCAGACAGTTCGTTTACGGCAGCTGTTGAAACCAGTTCACCTCAGTAGGGCGTTGCGAAAAAAACAATGGAAAAAAATATTGAACAAAGAGTTTGCATCAAATTTTGTGTTTCGAACGAAATTTCGTGTGCAGAATCGTTGCGAATGCTACAAAAGGCTTATGGGGAATCAGTTTTATCGAAAACTCAAGTTTATGAGTGGTACAAAGCCTTCCAGGACGGTCGTACGACCGTCGAAGACATTTCGCAACGCACTACTGAGGTGAACTGGTTTCAACAGCTGCCGTAAACGAACTGTCTGACAGATCGAGCTCATTTTTGGCATAGTAATTAAGGACAGTGCTGCCAAACTACATAAACTTAAAATATCGAAAAATATACAGCGCGCGAATTTTAAATGAGAATTTCCGAAAACTTTTCAGTCTTAATGTATATAAAAACTCTCAGTTCTCTAACTTCGTGTCTACATCAGTAATATTTTGGCAAGGTTTTTCAATTTGAATGAATATACGTATTATTAGCGAATTTTCTCTGCAAACTAATACTTTTATGTGTTAAGCCTGTGTAGATACAGAATTATACTAAGCAGCTTTCTAATAACAATTCTTTCTAGAAAAACTGTATAAGATCGATTAAAAGAGATTTAAAAAAAAATAAGAATTTAAGAAAAGCAAGAATCAAGAAACGAAGAACTGTACTGCTCTATAAAAATGATTAACCCACAGTATTAAAAACTTTATACCACTTTCATCGTTAAAAGAGAATCAAGATTTTACCAGAAAAGTAAACGCTGATAAAAATAGAGAAGATGAAATTGTGGCGAAATTACTTAAATTAAGAGGAAACGACTAAAAAGACCAAATTCTTAAAGTTATTGAACAAATAGGGGTTTAAAAAAATATCTCAGACGCTTGGAATACTAAATAAATAAACGCTATTAAAAATAAAACAAAAGACATACTGTCCTAACTACATATGGGTAACGCTACTAAATGCAGAACACAAAATATAATTAATAGTCGTGCAATATAACGACAAAGCTACATTGCTTAAGTACAGACATCCATCAGGCCGTTTTTACGATAATAATATCACTGTGGCGTATCAAAAAAATTGAACATCGTAGTTAAAATAGCGTTAATGAATATAACAATGACATCGAGTCTAGGACTGTCTCTTGTATTCCTGGCTTTTATCGTAGGGATCCACTATAAACTACAAAACGTTGGTATCGATTACAGTATTTTCCGAAAAGGTACACAAAAAGCTATCTTTTCAAACGTCACTTACCTTGCATCGCATGAAAACTTCATTGTTGAGATGGAAAAGTAAACTTCATCAAAAAAAGTGTATGTTACAATTAATATATAATATATAGTTAATATATAGTTTGTAATTCCTGACAGAGTCTTTGAAAATGTGTAAGACTTTTTATACCTGGAATTGGCATTGAGTTCAAGAAATCATTCAACCGCAGCAATCTCAAAACGTTTCCTTACAACTTTTAGTAAACGGATATTTAATAGCATTGTCAGCATTTCATCTGCAAATTTATTATGATCCTTATCACTTTCTTTCCTATATTTCAAGTGCTGAAGACCTATGAACTATTTTGTTAAATGTTAAACAAATAGCTGCTTGAAGGTATTGAGCAGCTTGAGTCTTTTTATGTAAGTATTATAACATAAGAAAGTCAAATAAATTTTCTTGCAAATATTTCATTATTTATGAAAACTGTATCCTTAAACTTTATACCGAACCTAAAAGAAATGCTTTCTTTATAATTAATTAGAATAGTTTCTTGTTGTATAATGAATCTAATAGCTTTTTATGAAGCTATAAATTAAAAAAATAATAGCACTAAATTTTTATGAAATTTTATCCTTTTGACTGGTACGAATTTCCGAACTCTTTCATACGCGATGAACTTAAATAGGGGATGTTGGGGAACGGTTTTCAATGTCAGATAGAAAATTCTGTGAGCAAGTCAATGTATTATAAAATATTAGAAATATTAGAAAATACATATAAAATTTTTGTATTAAATAAAACTAGAAATTTCTACTGTTGTGAATTTTCACTATTTAAATAAACCAGAGTTACAATTTGTGTAACAGATTTTAAATACATTAAGACTGAAAAGTTTTCGGAAATTCTCATTTAAAATTCGCGCGCTGTATATTTTTCGATATTTTAAGTTTATGTAGTTTGGCAGCACTGTCTTTAATTACTATGCCAAAAATGAGCGCGATCTGTCAGACAGTTCGTTTACGGCAGCTGTTGAAACCAGTTCACCTCAGTAGTGCGTTGCGAAATGTCTTCGACGGTCGTACGACCGTCCTGAAAGGCTTTGTACCACTCATAAACTTGAGTTTTCGATAAAACTGATTCCCCATAAGCCTTTTGTAGCATTCGCAACGATTCTGCACACGAAATTTCGTTCGAAACACAAAATTTGATGCAAACTCTTTGTTCAATATTTTTTTCCATTGTTTTTTTCGCAACGCACTACTGAGGTGAACTGGTTTCAACAGCTGCCGTAAACGAACTGTCTGACAGATCGCGCTCATTTTTGGCATAGTAATTGTCCTTAATTGCTGCCAAACTACATAAACTTAAAATATCGAAAAATATACAGCGCGCGAATTTTAAATGAGAATTTCCGAAAACTTTTCGGTCTTAATGTAGTTATTAACTCACCCACATCAAGAGGAATTGCTTCGCTTATAATTATGCAATAAGTACTCATTGTCCAAACCGTTAGAGCCGAAGATAAATGCTTTACAGAAAAGAGACCTCTAAACTCCGTACTATGTATCTGAAATGAAAAACACGTCCACGTAGTTTTAATGACTTTTGTACTGTTAGGCCAGAGCCACCGAAAGAGTCTTAATTTCAATTTAATCTCCTAAGTTATTTGAATATTAATATTTCTTGGCTGAGGTGGTAGCAATTTTCCAAAATTCGAAAAACCGTTTTCACTTATTGTTGTTAGTAAGTTGCACGATGGCTTTAATGGTCATAATTATTCATGGTATTAATATCATTAATGACCATAATCATTTCCTTAACGGGTTAAATGTTTTCCGCTATTATGGCTTTCCCTGTGGAATGCATACTAAGTTGGAGTTTAAAGTTTTGGTTAACAAATAATTTTGAAGTATTCTCAATTGAAATAAATTGAAATTTGTTTTAAACTTTTCTCGTTACCTATATTCCTATTATGGCTCCAATCAAAATGATTAAATTAAAATTTTATTGATTTTGAAGAATATTTCAATTTCTTTAAAATTTATATTTTATAAGAAATTAAATAATGGCAAAAATTCGTTTCTTTGAACTTCAATAAAATTATTTTTATCGTGTTTCCAAATATAGATATTTTATTCTTAATGTGTTAACAATTAATTTTACCTAATTATAATAAAATTAACTGAAAACCTTTCTAAGTTTAATTTTATGGTTGCTTCTTTCAAAGGCGAACATTTTAGCAAACATTTCATTTCAATGTTAGCTGGAGAAAATCAACATGAGATATTGTATTTTGATTGTAAAATTTTGCAAATTGACTATTTTAATTCATGAGACATTTACATTACATGAAGAAGTAACAATTAAATCTCTGAACATTAAAAACCTTAATGTTGAAGCCATTAAGATTTGTGGAAATAGAAAAAGCAGCAAATTAAGTAAAATTATTTTCTTTCTCACGCTACTCAGAAGCAATGTGGAACTAGAAATGTATTTCTATATTCGTAATTGTTTGATATGCGCTTCTCTTCTCTACCTAATGGAGATGTTTAAATTACAGGCTATTTAATTTCGGGAAGTTACGCACAAATGCCTCTATTTAATTGTATCTGCAGTCGTAAAATATGTAAGATGAATACACGAGAAACAACAACTGCAACAACCACAGCTACAACAATAATATAAAACACTTCCTTGAGATACCCAACAACAAAGAGCACGTCACACACAACACAACACACCAAATCAACAAACAATAAACAGAATAATCGGACTTTATTTGAAGCCCATTTTTGGAATACTCTCTGCAGAAGTGGCAAATTAGGCAGGGAGGAGTGACCATTATTCTCATTAGTTCGGCCACCAGTGTTGTAATGGGCGTAGAATGTGTCTAATTATTAAATATTTAATTCAAATAAGTTTTTCGTAGCGCTTCTGTTCCTACCTCTCCGCACGAGAACCGAATCTTATGTGCAGTGCACACACTGCACACACAATGAAACGGAAGTAAAATGTAAGTAACTTGAATGAAATTATCTCAAGATGCAATTACTGGTTCCATCTATTTATTGTTCATGGATTGCACACACAAAATGTGTCGCATCAAAGAGGGTTAGTATTTTATTTATTTATTAAATGTGTATGAGAAAGCACATTAAAAATTCATTCAGATATTTTTTATGAATATTGACTCGAAAATTATTAGAAATTCCACCTTATATTTAGCGTATATAAGAACTGTGATTAAAAGTATGAGCTTAGCTAATGGGGCAAATGGAGCGTAGCCCCACACCATACACACAATAAAAGCATGGGCGAAATAGTACTTCATAATGCAAAGATGACTTATAGGTCCTCCCCTTAAATGTGACAAATCGGTTGTAGGAGTATGTGTATAAGCTTACAACTATTTAATGGCTCTAATGTATGTTAATGCTGAACTTAAATAATCTTTCTTTTTATTGGACGTCAATTAACAAAAAGCGAAATTTTTTATAAGTGAATCCCCTTCCCCCTGGTCCAGTATGCCCATTACTAAAATCCAAAGCAACTTCAGACATACAACTGTACTTGAAAAATATATTTTATTCAATGAACATTCATAAACATGCATTAACAAATGTATACATTTACAATTGTGTATATACGGTCTATAATTGAGCGTCGCACTTTTCAATTCACTAGGAGAGCTAAATTCTATTTCCCTAGCTCGTGTCAATGGCTTTGTGGCCAGTACTAAATGGTTATAATGACAGGTGTCAAATTCTTAAAAGTATCACAATATACCTCATGGTCTAAGTGCGTTTTCGGGCGGCCCCAGTAACCAAATCTGACCTTACGGTCTACAATCATAAGATTTCAACACAGTTTCTATATTCTTCTATATATATGTTATGGTTTCACTTAATATTAAAAATGATGTAAAACGAAGAGGTGTAAAAATACTTAAAATGAGAATCATCGTTTTTTTAAAATTAATATAAATACATAAATCATGGGCGTGGTGCAGGTCGATGGGGAGTTAGCAGAGGGGGCGAGGTTATTGTGCAAGCATGGTGCAGGACTAGTAGTAGACCCTGTGGCGGGATCACGAGAGCCACGGTTGTAAAAGGGGACGATGGGTGCATCGGAGTCCTACTCATCGAAGTATAACATGAGGTATTAGAGGCATTTGAACCGCATAGGTTTGAAAAACCTGGAGGAAGGGTGCTGGGGATAGAGCCATCGGGGGAAAGGTTGTGCAGCCGGGTAAGGTACCATCGGACGAGTGTCAACAGTTACTCGTAAATGCGAATAACTTTGGCTGACTCGAACAAAACGGTGTCCGGGAGGTACTTGCTGTTTGACTTGCGCTTATAGGTTCTTCAATTACGTAGGAGATTGCGATCGAAGATACGGTTTCTTTTTATTTGAGCGGAGGTGATACAAACATGTTTACTTTCAATCCCATTAAATTGGAGGAATACTTTTGGTTTCTTTAAAGAATCAAAGATTGTAAGAAATCTCAATATAAATAAAAAACAACAATGAATATATATTTTGAAGTAACTTACCGTTCTATATTATATTAATCATAATTTTATAAAACTATTGGAACAATACAAAGAGCTTTAGAATTTCACTGCTATCATTATGAAGACCAATCTGCATTAAATCCCATTTTTCCAAGTGACACTTGTCTAACGTAGTCTGTTGAAAATTGCATACTAGTGTAGTACAATTCACCAACTACAAAGTGATGTCTATTTATGAGCAAATCATTTCCAGATATACAAACCGCATTATTTACTTTATCGTAGTTTTCTGACTTACATTGTGACCGAAAAGTTTTCGGAAATTCTCATTTAAAATTCGCGCGCTGTATATTTTTCGATATTTTAAGTTTATGTAGTTTGGCAGCACTGTCCTTAATTACTATGCCAAAAATGAGCGCGATCTGTCAGACAGTTCGTTTACGGCAGCTGTTGAAACCAGTTCACCTCAGTAGTGCGTTGCGAAAAAAACAATGGAAAAAAATATTGATCAAAGAGTTTGCATCAAATTTTGTGTTTCGAACGAATTTTCGTGTGCAGAATCGTTGCGAATGCTACAAAAGGCTTATGGGGAATCAGTTTTATCGAAAACTCAAGTTTATGAGTGGTACAAAGCCTTTCAGGACTGTCGTACGACCGTCGAAGACATGCCGCGTTCTGGACGACCTTCGACCTCTACCACCGACGAAAACATTGAAAAGGCAAAGGAAATCGTGTTCAAAAATCCTCATGTGAGTGTTAGAGAGATAGCACGAGAGCTAGGCATCGGTCGTGAGATGGCTCGTTTGATTTTGGTGGACAATTTGTGTATGCGACGTGTCAACGCTCGGCTTTTTCCGATTCACCTCAATTTGTTCCAAAAACACCATCGTGGACAGGTCTCGTTAGACATGCTTGATCGTGCCAATTCCGATCCAACTTTCATGGAACGCATCATAACGGGTGACGAGACATGGGTCTACGAGTACGACATGCAAACAAGCCAACAATCATCGGAATGGAGAGGAAAAGACGAGCCGAAACCGAAAAAACCACGCCAAAGTCGCTCGAAAATCAAGGCAATGCTGATTGTTTTCTTCGATATTCGTGGTGTGGTGCATCATGAATTCGTCCCTGAAGGACAAACAGTCAATAAAGCCTATTATTTGACTGTTTTAAGACGTTTGCGTGAAAATATCCGCCGTAAACGGCCTCAATTGTGGAAGGATAATTCATGGATTTTTCATGACGATAATGCTCCCTCGCACCGAGCCAACATTATCAACGATTTTAAGGCCAAACATTCAATAAATACCATCGAACAGCCCCCGTATTCACCTGATCTTGCACCGTGTGACTTTTTCCTGTTTCCCAAACTCAAATTACCACTCAGAGGAACGCGTTTTGAATCCATAGAAGACGTAAAACAGAATTCGCAGAGGGAACTCAAAGCCATACCGGAAAGCGCCTATAAAAAATGTTTTGATGATTGGAAGAAACGTTGGCATTTGTGTATCGCTTCTAATGGAGCATATTTTGAAGGAGATAAAATAAATATTGATGAAGATTAAGAATTTTGCGTTTTATTTAAAATTTCCGGAAACTTTTCGGTCACAATGTATGATAATACATTTTCTATTATGCAACTAAACTGGATTGGGCTGCATCCTAAGTGGCAGTGCTTTGTTTCTCTCTTCTCTATCCAAACAATTCGATGAAATAATTTCAATAGCTGTCAAAATTTGAGTGACATATAAATATTTTTCAATTATTTTAAGAACTCTTGGAATATCTCTCACGCGCATATTGCGTTAATCCGACACTTATGGTGGCAAACGATTATTGTGTGACTCGTGGCGGGACGAATCACTTTTGAGTTGGGTCGCAGTTGTTAATTTTAAAAGTATTAATACAGTAACCATGCATAAAAGTAACAGCTGTGCTGAACTGTCAAAATTCGAGTTTTAATTTTATGAAATTTGATTAGAGAAACTTCGGAAATGACAAAAGCAAAACAAAGATTTAAATAATCCACAATCAGTGCATGAGACATAAGGCAGAAATTTGCATTTCGACATTGACGAAACAAACAAAAAATGAAATATTTTCATTTTTCTACATTAAAAAAACTGTTTTAAAATATTCAAAATTAAAGGGCCAATGAGGATTTTATTTCTTATATAACATATTATTGAATTGTCATTAAAACCAAAAAAACAAACTTTTAATTTTGGTTCGTTTCAAAATAAAACGTAACATTTGATTTGATGAGGCTACCGTGACCGAAACCTTACTATATATTAAGTAACTTAGATCTAGATTAACTTAGATTCGTAAATGTACAATGTAGATTTTAAATAAGTAGGTAAGCTGATAAGACCTAACATATATGTATGTGGAATGTTCAAAAAGTTAGTACAATGCGAAAAGGCGATTTTTAATACATTTTACGATATAATTCCTTTTGAGCTCTATAGGCTCTTACAGGTTAAAGTTTATATATAGAATAAAGAGAAAACGTCCTAATTTGGTTAAAACTTCTTCATACCAAATCATTATTTCAAATTTAAAAATAAAACTATGTCAGATCAAGCCAAATGTTGTTGGCGGGACCATACCTACTTGTCAAAAAGGAAGCCAAGCTGCAGTTATCTAGTAATCGATCAACAAGATCACTAGATAACTCCCTTTTCGGTAAGAAAATGCAAAGAGAGGAAGGACTTAACATCACCATATCTGACATTTGCTCACCTAAATTTAACTCTTCCACCAAAAGTTCTTAGTACTAATACCAGATAGGAATGACGAAACGGAATATACCTCCATTCCTTGGAAACTACTATCTGTGGTACACAGATGGCTCCAAAACGATACACGGAGTAGGGGCGGGAGAATATGAATTTAAACCAAAAGAGAAAATATTTGCGAGTATGAGTCAAGAAAACTCAGTTTTTCAGGCCGATGTACACACAATTGAACTTTATTTTAGGAAATATAAAGCAAAACCTATCACGTGGAAAAACACACATATTTTCTCTGTCAGTAAATCAGCAATCCTAGCACTACGTTCACCTCAAGTGACCTCAAAACTAGTGTGGGAACCGAGGTATTACAACGATAATTGCAGAATTTATTGCGATGAAGAGGAAACAGCACAACACATTTTGTGTCACTGTAATAGTCCCGTCAGACGCAGACTTCGGTACTTATCAACTGAATATCCATTTATAACAGAATTAGGCAACATATCTAAAGGATGTAGTAACGTAGTGACAAGTTCCCAAACTGCTTTTTAAAAACTAAATCTAGAATCGAAGCCAAATGTGGGTACAGCGATGTAAGTGATAGCATCCAATAAATCCCACCCCATCCCATAATATAAGAAGTTTTTATACTGTTATCTGAAGCACGTATAAATATCATGCAAATCAATTCAGTGGTGTAAAACAACTCAATTCTAAAGAAATGTTTAAATGGTGACCAATATTGACTCTATCTAAAAATGTTATAGCTTCCATTCGACCCTTTTATATAGAGCTATGAAGTATAGACATCATGTATTCATATGTCATGTATATGAATGTAAATTTATGAGTGTTATTAAGGAGTATATTTGATACGAACAAAAAAATTTTGTAATATTTATAATAATTTTAATATGGTAGGCAATGACAAAAATGTATTAGTTTTGCGATTGAATGAAGAAGTGAGATTAAAATCAATTGATTATAGTAATAAATTTGAGATAATGCCCCAGAATTACTGAGACAAGTTGCATACTTCATCGTTTATTTCCTAGACAACATTCGCATCTAACTACACGAAAAAAGTCGTAAAACATTTTCAAACTACAACAAACTTAAAACCAAAATAAGGGAATTAATTTATGTTCATAAGCATTTGCATCAGAAACCTATTATTTAAATAAAGTGTTGCGAGGATTAACCTAAACAACTCCCTGAAAGGCAGCACAAAACAAAAAATAACAAGTGCCTCTCGCTACTTCGTCTTCCATGCGGCAAGGGACTTTGCCCTACAAGAGCAACAAAGTGCGTTCACACACAGAACACACAAGCGGAGTAAAACTAACACATACTCCAATGTGCGTTGGCATTAAATCCGATTAACTTCTTAGACTGCGTCCTCCAAAAACATTTCAAAGAGTTTCAGCTACTTAACAGGCTAAAATTTTAATAAGAAAAAATGTTCACATCGAAACGATGGAGGAAGCGGGCATATGATGTGATGGAGACAAACAAATTCCAATCTTTATTTTAATACTCGTACAACATGAATACTGACTACATGAATACCGAGTGCGTTGTGAACGACTCTGCACCCACTCGCGAGAACTACTCATTTCTTGACAATTTAAGCTGATTACTTATTTAGCTCCCATATGAATCATACTTTGCGGTTGAATTTCTTTGTGGTTGTAGATATTTTTTAATTAACTTTAAAGCTTTTTATTAAAATTTTTAGTGGCACCTAAAACTGAATCATAGATCATTAAAGATTTTTATACAAAACAACGTATTGCTGCGATAATCACATGAATTTCACATATCATTTCAACATTTGTTTTATTCAATAAAAAAATAAAATTCGTCTATTTGAGCTTCTACGAAACTGTTCAAATCTTAAATATTATACTTATGGTAAGTATTAGTCACTTATATTTTCACAAACAGTATTAATATTCTTAGTATGCGATAGACATATTTTTTAGATATAGAGCTAAGAAAGCAATACCGATTAGATCAGGAAATCGTCAGCTATAACTCTGTAATTATAATCTGTAAGATAAAATACTATATGATCTTGATGATCTCTTAACCATATAGCGGCCAGAAAACAGTATCGATTAGATCAGGAATTGACGAATGAAAGTCCGTATAGTTATTTTAAAACACATTTCAGCAATAATGGCGCTATAACCCTGTAATTATCATCTATAAGGCAAAATATTTCACATGAGCAAATTAATTTAAGGTGATGATCTCTTAACCATATAGCGCTAGGAAAACCGTGCCAATAAGATCAGAAAATGAGTAATGGGAGTCCGTATAGTTATTTATAAAAATATTTCTATAATATTGTCGCAGCATCAGCTATAACTCTGTAATTATAATCTGTAAGACAAAATATTTTATATAAGCAAATTAATTTAAGATGATGATCTCTTAACCAAAATAGCAAATATCATAAATGCTAAAGCACATTAGCACATTAAAGTTGATATCATAAAATAATTATTTTGGTAATTAATAAGTTTATTTGAGTTTTAATATATTACGATTCATCTGAAGTTAGGTGTTCTTGTACATATTACTCATGAAATATGTATATACTCTGCCCTCCTATTTATAATAGAGAATTTTATTTTTAAATTCTGGGTTTTTAAATCGCACATTCTTTTAAAATTTCATAAGTAAGAAATTCGCCAAAATTCCATTTTGTCATTATTCTCCTTAACGTTCCAGTCGACATCAGTCATAAAACCAACAGGTGTACGTACAAAGTTGCTAATTGAAGCCTACATGAACTACAGAGAAATTAATTCCTAAAAAAATAAATAAATAAATAAAATCTACAAGACGTTGAACAGTAAATTGTTTATAATTAAACTTAAAAAGAAACTTCAAACAGACTGTGAACCGCGAAAGCTAGCAAAGACGAGCGAGCCCAGCTGTGCCAGCTTGATGAAGACAACTTCGACTCCAATGCTTCATGTAATAAGAACTGTAAAGTGCTACCGGTTTTGATTACGGATCTGACCATAAATCATCCATTAAAGTGACTAATGAAAGATAACTTCGTTGTTTATTGTAGTTTCAAGCACAAGTATAGTGCGGTATTTGTTATTATTTTTATTATTATTTTTATCTTTCCTGTTGGTATTTAATAATTTAAGAAAATTACTTTAACTTGAAATAAAAGTCAAGGCAATTATTTAGCGCGTAATTGTATCTATAGATTTAATGTTCATTCTTCCGTCGACGTTGTTTGCTCAATCAACGTTTTCCATCATTTTCCATTATTTGTGTCGTTCTGATTGCAAAAGAATTAAATGCTTCTTTGTATGAATATTTTTAGAGAAGGTGCACATACGAGATCCGGAGATATCTCAATCAAGAGTTGACTAAGCGAAAATTGTTGTAACACTTCTTCAGATAGTGTTTTCAGTTTTGAGTTTTTAACGAAAACCGAACAATATACCTCGACAACTACTTGTAGCTGAGGTATGTATGTCTGATTGTGTTTCTATTTGCGATGCGGTCACAATAATCACTAAAAGATAAATTATTTTCATGAAGTACTTGCATCTGCATTGTGGCTTCCCCGCTGTTTGTGTTAAAATTATTTATTTATTTTCGTTTCGGCTCAACTCCTATTGGGTTTCCTTTCATTTCCATGTGCTCACCTCGCAAAGTCGCCGTTCGAAGAGACACAAGCAACAAGCACCAAGCACCAAGAAACGTCGTCATAATTGGTTATGGTTGTTTTTAAAAATATTATTTTTTAAGCACACGCGATGCTCAATTGGCTTTGTGGGAAAATTCGAATACACAAAAACTTTTCACGGAATATCGACTGCGTTCACACCAGTCACCAGTCGACTGTATTACAATGAACTCCTATATATAGTACTATCTACACTCGTTCGTATACTACGCGCAGGCAGAGGAGAACGCGTGTTTAATAACCATATAAAATTTTTCCTCGGACCCTAAATATGTGTCAATGAAGTTATGAACACTAATTTGCTATGGTTTTCACCTAATGAATATTTCAAATTTTATATTTATTTTGCTAAGATGAGATACAAATTGATTAGGCAGAGTTTTGTCTCCTTATAATGATTTTGTGTACATAAGTTCACAAACATTAATCTCAACACATTACTGATAGAATATAATAATACTATAGCGAATTATAAAAATAACTCTGGTAATACAGCTTTACGATTAATAGAATTAAGACTTAAGGAATTGCACATTTCATTCATCTATAGGACTAGGCAAAATTTTTCTTTACGTTTAAAAAAATTATATTAATTGAAATATTTGAAATATACAATTTACATCCATCCTCTACATATTTCAGATAGAAACATTATTTTTTTATTGTTTTATTCCGAATTTATCTTTGAAGAACTGATTCACGTACATTTAATAGAAATATTTTTATGCCATTTTTATGCTACCAAGTAGGGCAATGATAGGCAATGTCAAAACTAAGGCATAGGTGTCCCAAAATCTCACTCTTATGGTCTGTAGCAAAGCGTAAAGTCATGAAACACAATACACTTCCTCCTAATAATTTAGGTTTTTTCTTCCTAATCATGCTTCAGTTACAACTGTTGTTGGCAGTTGAAATTTGAATACATTTGAATTTAGATATATAACAAATGATAACCTTATAATTCCAACAAATATGTCATCTTTTGTGTCATCAATCTATCACATCTTTTTAACCAAGACTATTTTTGAGCAATACTATAATATGTGATTTATTTTCTGTTCACTTGTAATATTTAAAAATCATCGATTTCGTTCCGTTAAAATCAGATTTTTTGAACATTTCATGAATCACTCAAATATCGCATTTTTATTTGTATGTCGCCTTATGGAAGTGATTAAAACGGGGTTGTGGATCTTTAATCCTCAACAATTTTATGATTCCTTACATGCTGTTTTTTTTTTTCTCAAAAAAAGGAATGAATATTTTTAACATTGAAATCAACTATTTTCTTGTAATAAATTACAATAAAGTTCCTTTAATGTAAGCAGTACAAATTTTTCTCATTTTCTTAGCAAAAATGGGACACTCAACGAATATATTCCTTTTATGCCTGGCTTAACATCAACTTGTAAAACGAAGCACGAGTCATGATATAATATTCACTAATAATCAATTGATCTGTTATCCAAAAAAAAAAAAATAATTACAGTAAGTTGCATACTGACCGTTTCAAAGTCATTGCACCTCAAAATGGAGTGAAAAGAAAAACGTCGAGCACATTTTCAACCCAAATTAAATAATAGTTATTTTCTGAAGTAAAAGAAATATATTTAAATTATTTGAGCAGAGGGTATAAATAATGATATCCATTAGTTTGGCCTATAAAAGCCAATAACACTTCTGGATTAAATGCTTAAAATCGAAGTCGCCTTTCAAACAATGTACTTCAGAATTTTTAATATAATTAGAACCTCATTAAAACTCAAAATATTTCATTTTAAAAATTGAATTAAGATTTTCGAAATCGTTGCCATTCAGATCAACGCGTTTAAGGATAAAAAACAAAAATTATCGTTTTTTATATAGCCGAAGGGTATTATTTATCCAAACATTGGGATGTATCCACTCTATTTTATATTATTATACGTATATTCCTGTGCATATCAAAGATATTTTAATATACTGATCCATTTTTTCATATTTTTTTGTTTTCAAAATTACCAACAATCACAGGATTTATCCTTGCTCATACTTAAAGAGTGTTAATGGTCAGCATATGCAAATGAGACAAATCTTCAGAAGGAAACTGTGACGAATTTTTATAGCCTGGAAAGACGCGTGTATCTGCAATTACAGAAACACGTGCTGGATTGACGAACGCCAGCTTTCGTAATGGAGAATTTCTCTAACGATGTGGGAGTGTGCAGCTAAAATATTGTTTATCGAATTGTTTCTGGGGTTGTTTAGCAATCGTGTTGGGTGTGAAATCGTAATTGAACCAATTTGTGTTATTCACTGTCGTGTTATACAAGGAAATTGACAATATTTATTGAGTTTATTAAATTCAAAACCTCGAATTGAAAACCTTAATGCAGGAGGGTAAACGGATATTTTATAACTATTATACCGACCTATGCCCACATCACAGCAAATGAATCTATTTTTCATATGCGTACTTATAGAATGCCAATGTCAATTTAATAGTTCTCATAGCACTTTAGTTTTATTTAACGTCAAATGCACTACACATTACCGAACTTCACATAATCAAGAGCTCAGCAATAGGTTTTTGTCGTATGTAAGAGTTTTCAAGTGCAAGCGTCGGATACAAAGGAATTTCCATTCGCCCTTCACAGTCTCCTCTGCTCATTCTGAGTGTAGTGACTCACATCAACTATATTCGGCAAGATGAAAGTGTCAATTCTTAAGAACATTGAGGAGCATCACAATAAGCTGAACAAAACACTGAATACAAAGCTACAAAGAAAAAACCAGTAGTTTTAAGTTATCATAAAAAATGTTCATAAAAAGAATAAACAGCAGACAGAAAGCAGAAAGCAAGATGCGGAGGCACCAACGCAACAAGCGTTAACAAAACCTTTTGCATGCTTAGGCTGCCGAAATTTGATAAGCGGATTAAATTCAGGTAACATATTCACTGTGTGTGGTTTTACTTTTGGGTCTCAGACTGAAGCTGAGGCTGAGACTGAGGCTGAGACTGTAGCTAAGACTGAAACAAAACTTGCCATTTGGACTTTTTATATTTGAAATTAAGCTGCTCTAAAAGGATGAAGGGCGCAGTCGCATATGCTATTTCGAGTCAATAAAACTTTAAACTTTAATTGACCTTTTGAATGTAAAAATGAATAAAAAATATAAAAAATTATTACGAATCATATTTTTTGTTTCTCTTTAAATGTGTATAAAATTATGAAAAATTTATTTTAATATTTGGCATTGAATGCTTATATTCTATTATGGAATTCACTCAAGTCCGTCATAAATTACGAGAAGAGTTTATTAAAACATATCTGTATTTATATATTTATATAGTGATCTAAGCGGTAGGGGATTGTCAGAATAACGGCTAAAGATATACGAAATGACCTGCTAAATTTGTTAAAATGTGAATAAAATATAAAAATACCACGGAAAATTTTTTGGAAAAATTAAAATTAGAACCTTTTTCTTAGGGAGGCAAACAATTTGCCAAGCATATTTACCAAGAAAATACTTTCTGGTAACATTGTATAAGAGTCCAAAATGAGTACCCAAATTTTAATAACAGAAGCTAAACAATATTGTAATATAAAAATTGAAAAGTTAATATATGTCGATAGGCATATCAAAAAGAAAAATTATTATTTTAATTTTGCCAAAATGAAGAATTTTAATATTTAACATTTTGGATATAAAATATTCAAATTAAACTAAAATTGTATGAAGGCAATCTTTTGCAGCGGCAAACCTTCATAATTGGAAACTTTGAACATTTATTTTATTAAATGCAATAATAAAACTCACCGATGAACGCGTAAATAAGAAAAAGATCTATTCTGTAAGGAAGGAATAAGGAATTTAATGAGTTTCTGAACATATAAGCATCAAAGGAAACGAGAAAGCTAACAGTTTAACCTGATCTGGTGCTTTCCTGTTCCGGTGTCCCTAGCGATACCGGTTTATATTACCCGAGCCACCATTAAAAGAAGTACTTTCTTCTACTTTCTGCAAGTTGCCAATAACAGATAGATAGCATTTAAGTCATGTACAACTCCCAGGTTAACATAGCCCACCTATAAAAAAAATAGTTCCTCGGAACTCATCAAAAGAGGCAGAGTGAACACTGCAAGGCTTACCACAGGTCATTGCTGTATAAGAACCCACTCAGAGAAAATACGCATTCCTTATAATCATTAATTCAGAAGTAGTGGAAACTCGAAGAAAAAAGAAACCATAATACATTTTCTCTGTGAATGCCCGGTTTAGCGTCCAGAAGAAATCGGTTTTTAGAAAGGTACTTCTTTGACAGTCTATCAGCCTGTTCATCGGTGAAGACGAGAGACCTATTAAATTATCGAAATTCGACGGGATGGATTAAGTCAGCCAAAAATCGCTACATGGAAGATACATGGAAATTATCTAATGGCTTGCCACTGCAACCAACCAACCAAGAAATTTCATTCAAACTAGAAATTTTACCGCACTTAGTTCGCAAAACTTGTAACCCCAGTAACGTGTTATTCTAGTGCCTGTCCCAGTCCCAATCAAAATGAAAATAACAATAAAAATGACAAAAACAATGAAATTATTATGGGAAGTGAAGAGAAATTTTTTTTTATTTAACAAAAATATAAACTAACTTTATATAATACATCTTAGCAAGCGCTCATCTCATTTCATCCCACCTTAAATCTTCACAATACATCCGAATACCATCCATGTAGTTTTCTCACTGCAACTTGCCATATCATATAAAAGATTCTTAGCTATGCCTTAGCTTACTTCATTGACTTAATAAAAGGAACTTTTTTTAATAAACGCAATTTTTATTAATTCTTATGTGATATTACTTCACTTTGGTTAGTAATAGCATAATGAAATTTTATATTCAACGCCATCAACTAAGTGATATTATAAACTATAACAAATCAGTTTATATTCGAGATAATTTTCAAACAGGATAACAGACGTGTTGAACGCATACTAAAATGTTGTTGGAACGTGTAATCTTGTTTCCAAAACTTTGATATAAGATCAGTTCAGAAATAAATGCTTCTCTTTATTCTCGAAAAACGTAGATTAAAGTTAAGAAAGAAGGCTTAAAACGTACAATTAACCTTATCTACTTGCATCTAATCACAAAAACACTTGTTTTATTATATATGATATTTATACAAAGTACTCCGGGAATATTATTCCTATCCAATGATTACAAAATACTTTACCATATCACACTCAAGTTTTTTTTTTTGAATGTCCGGACCACAACCACAATTTTTAAAGAATATAAATATAAACTCTAGCAATAACAAGTAAAAAAACAAGAAGTTTTAGTATTTATTTTTATTTTTATTTATTTCAATTTCAGTTTTAGTTTGCTACATTGCATTTTTGCAAATAAATTATTTTACGAATTCTACTTCACATCAATTATTTTGAAATTGTACACTTCGTACTCATAAAAAGTGTCACTTAAAAATATCACAGCTCAGACTGACGTCGTAATCTTACAATTAAACAGCTTCAGTACTTTGGTAAACCTCCATGTTGTAACAATTCTAAAATTAACAACTACTTACATATAGAATAGTAAGAAAGATATAAGATACTTGTACACAACATTAATATCAACTACAACTACAACTAACGACATATAATCTATTGTTTATGTTACGCTAATATACAATACGTTATCTCTAAATGTGTAGCATATGTTAGGATAAAGTGCTTCATTGTCAATATATTGCTTATCGATATTCACATAGGTAGTTTCTTTAATATCTAAAAATCTAATGCGATCCTCAACTGATGAGAATCTTGAGCAGGACAAACGCAAATGTTTGCCAATAGCTTAAGCTTATAAGCAAGTGTCGCGATGAGGACTTGGCTCCACTCAAAGCCAATGTCTCAATGAGTGAGCTTCGACTGCTTCTTGCTGAACCCTCCACAATGTGGTTGCTTTGTATGTCGTGGAAAACAGGTAATTCCAGTTGCGGAACGGTTTCAGTGACGTACAAACGCTTTGGCTTACAACGGTTTCGTTCTTTAAAGCGTTTAGTTATGTTTAAACTGTAGCCAATTAACTGATCCGACATCTGCAAAAAAAAAGACGAAAAGAACAAAAAAACATAAAACAATTAATATGTGAATATATTAAGTGTACTTTTTGAACTTAATTATTTGGGTAGTATTCATGTCATTTATATATAAGTTATATCAAGTCATTCAACTTACAGGAACAATTTCATTTCGAGCTCCCCAACAAATTGGTTTGAAAGACCCACTAAGCGTAGCTTCTTGAAATCTGTCAAATTGATTTTCCCAGTCATACGAGAGCAGACGATTTTCCAGTGTCATACCCGCTAATTCAGGCGGTAATGAAATAACAACTGGATTTGAACTTCTGTAAGATTCATTAAGAACAAAGCAGTTAAGACATGTTTGCATAACCAACGCTTTTCGAACTTACGTAGCCAACTGCTCTATGCCCAGTGATTGCAACACTGTCGGTAAACTCGGTAGCGAATGGCATGTAGTTAATTTTTTTTGCCGCGGATAATAAAGCGTTAAAACAGTACAACTTTCTTCCTTCATCGTTAGACCTCCTGTAAAATAACACAATTTAGAGGAAAATATATAATGACGGAAGCGCAACACAAGTAGCATTTATTAGCTCTTAACGCCATTTCAAAAATTCATTTAGCCGCATACGTGTTTTAGGTACAAAGGCTCAAAACAGTTAAACAAGCGCAATTACTTACCCAGCGTAATAGCCTGGCGTGATGTGCTATCATAAATGCACTCCGCAACTAATCTATCGCCAGGCAAGGAGCGCACCGAGTGTTCCAGGCGGCGAAAATCTTGATAATTAGCGTCAATGTTGCTATCGTGTGCAATAAAGGGCAACTCCTCACTTTTTCGTATCTGTAAAATGAAAGCAACAAAAAGCAAAACACCACGTATTAAATAAAAGCCTCAATATATAAAATTTTAAAATAGAAAAATAGGTATTTATACGAGTAAGAATGTGCTGTGAATAATCAAGACAAAAATTTACCTGACGCAATTTGATTTCTCTTCCAATTTGGTGGGTTCGCATCATTACGGCGAAAATGTTAATTCCCTGTGCTGGAAATGCATATGCGGTACAATCTTCGATGCATTGACCTTCTGAAATAACTTGGTTTTGACCGGGTGGGATAATGTGACGCCAATTAGAATCCATTCCTATATGCAATTTTATTTTAAAAATACATAGGTATAAGTATATTTGTTAATATATATGTTCAAAATGTGCATTTAACGTTTTCCTTTTGGCACACTTACCAACAGATAAAACTCCAGCATCATGTGTTCTTAGATTTTCAGTTATATAAATTCTAAGACCGGAACTATCAGTTATTCTTTGTAGTTGCAACTGTTCTAAATCCGCTTTTATATTGCTGTAATGTGTTTCCATAATGTAATATTTTGCTTGATTTGATTCTAATGGATATCCGGCTTCAGAAGGAAAAGAGAAACCCTAATAAATTCAAAAAAAAAAAAAATGCACATAAATTTTATGGTAAACACCCACAAAACATTTACGGCACAAACTTACTTCCGATCCACGTGCCCATGACGCTACGACGGAATTGCAGGCCAACGGTATGCTGCGTGCTCCCATACACATGCGACCCTTTTCGCGCGTCATTTCTTCCATCTCATCACTACTGCCTTGACACTCATACACAGTAATGTGTTGAAGATAGTGAAGACTCCATGATGAATCATAAATTGGCTCGTACTAGACGGAAAATAATATTGTTAGTTTACGTTTCATATTCCATCGTTTTATTTATTTTTTATTTTTTATTTTTTCTTTTTTTGCAACTTTTTTCAATTTACCCGTATAATGTGATGCTTTTTATTCACCCGGTCGAGTTTGAACATTTTGCACCAAAAAAGCGTATCATCGCCATACGGAAGTTCGACATCCGCGTTACGCAACTCCAATATGCGACTGCGTTCGTTATGTGGCAATTGTTGGGTGGACTTTTGTGTTAACAACAGAGAGCGATAAGGACGCCAGGCATCATTGAGGTTGGGTAATGAGCCTGGGCTTACAGCGCCGTGTATTGGATCTTTGTCATCGTACATGTACATTACTCGCATTGTATTATTTGTTATTGCGATATCATAAGTATTATCACAAGTGTCAAGCTTGCGTCGAAACCGAATTACCGTGTGAGTTATGTTTTCATAGCCCATTATTAATATGTAGTCCTGGGAAGGATCAACTAAAGGCTCGACATTTTTACTATCTTTCACATAGCGATCCTACATATTTCACAAAATATAAAAGTGATTCTTAATTAACTTATTTACAACAAGGCGCATAAACTATATTTTATTATTTTTAAATTGTATTTAAATTTTATTGAAAAAACAAATCAGTAAGCAACATTTAAATAAATATCCAAAACTTTTAAGCAAAATTGCATTTTATTGCTAATCTGCTTACCTGAAAGAATGTGTGGCCGTTGTCAACCCAGCCAATAGCCATATCCGCACCAGCTATGTTGCCATCGTTTGAGAAACCAAAACCGACATACCCTAAGGTACGTGCTTGAATTTCAAACGTTACATCCTGATTAATGATTGTCCATAAAATACGAAAATCCTCATTTAAATCAACGGCATGATCCCAAGTCATGGCCATTTCATACACACCGCCACCATTACCTCCAGTGCCACCGTTGCTCCCTAATCCAACGACAGCCGCCTCACTCAATTTTACAGCACCCAGCAAAAAACAGCTACTCACGAGGAGGCAGGATTTAAAAAGTGTGATTAACGATGACAGCGATAAACTTGAATGACGTTTGGACGTAGCCATTTTTCAAAGAAAGTAGGCGGTTTTTATTGTTTTATTTTGCTTTTTAATTTCTCTACACAGTTATATTTTATTATGTACACTTCTCTCTACACACACATACCACAATATCCGTATATGTGTGCAGATAATAAATATGTGGGTCAAAAATATGTTGAATGCCAGCTATATTCTATAAGCAAAAATATTTAATATGGTCAATGTCTTCACATGTAAATCTTTTAGGAATCAGCGCAGTATGCAAAAAAAAACTCAACGGAAAAAACGCTATCTCACTCTGTTTTAATAGTAATTATTATTATTATTATTGTTTTTGTTTTTGTTGTTCTCTTTTGTTGCTGATGTTGCTGCTGCCGCTGTAAAGTGATGTTAATTTTTTAGTCTATTCAAGAACAACTAACAACTTATGCCATGTGATGTGATGTGATTGTACAATTTTGCTTTTGCTTTTGCTTTTGCTTTTGCTGTTGTAGTTTTTGTTGTTCTTTTGTATTTTCAGTATTTTTAACAGACAGAAATATGTACATTCGCACACAAACCAGAAGCAATTTGTGTTTTAAATTTTCCTGTTGTTAATGTGCAGTCGAGTTCTGTTCTTTGTCTTCTTCGTTATTTTGTTTTTTAGCATTGAATTTCGCATGCACAACGGCCAAATTACATTTAACAGTGTCAGTTGCCAGCACCAGACTACTCACGTTAGCTTCACCTTATGTCCCCTTAAGGATGAAACGCAAATGCTGCTTCCCCTCTAACCACTTACACGTCGTTTGTGCGAATTTTGTGTTGCAAGAGCTTCAATTCCTCCTTTCACGTTTTTTTTAGTTTACTTTTTTTCTCTATTGTTACTTTGTTCCGTTCCGTCCTGTTGTGCTGTGTTGTGTTGTGTTGTGTTTACCTACGTTTTGTTGTATTATGTTATTTCGTGCTTTTGTTTTGTTTTTGTTTTTGCTTATCACTTGCACAAGTGATTATGATTAATGTGGCAGCATCAAATCCGACTGGTGGTAAACGTTACTTTGTTTTCGTTTTGTTTTTGTTGTTGTTGTTGTTGTTCTTTTGGTCATTTGTTATTTTGCTGGCAAAGTTGCATGCGAACTTTTACAATTTCAAGAAGTTTTAATAGCTGCAATTGAATTTAAACAAATTTTATAATTAATTTCATCAAAAGAAGGATATAGCATTTGTGAAAATAAAGCAATATCATTAGTGACGCGAAGGTATAACCTTGACCTGGTATATTCGATGACGCATTCTTCTGACTTAATTACATTTCAGCATTTCATGCATTTTCTGCAAACGCAGTGATGAAAAAATCCGCACTTTCAAATATTACACATTTCCAAGAATAAACACACAAGTCAATGAAGCTACGTGCGCTTCACTTCTGAATAATAATTTACTGACTTTTCAGTACAAACCGACACACAACATGAATACAAGGTGACGAACGTGAGGTGCAGGGATGCAGTGCATCGAAACTGAAGTGCTGCAAAATACTCGTAGTCTAACATTGCACTTAGAAATTGCATAATAAATTCGCATAAATTTCATTATAACTAAGAATAGTGCACAATGCATAACCACTTAGGTTTCTATATCTCATGCTGCCACATTTTGTCAAAAATGGTACACAGCAACAAGAACGAAAGCAGTGAAAATTACTGGCAGGGCAGGTATCGTTGGGCGTGCCGTGTGATGAAGTGCTCTCCACGTAACGTCACATGCTATGTTTACACTTCACAATTAACGGACCACAATTAGCGATAATCGCGAGATTAAGATTAAATGTCTACACGACGGCAATTCAATTAGAGAACAGAGAGTAAACACGAATAGTAAAAAGTTGAGAAATAAATTTAATAAAATGAAATTGAGCAAAATTATTATCTAATATTATAAAAGATAACATTGAACCCGTATTCAGTAAATAAATTATTATTATTTAACAGTTTTAAAAATTTGTTTTTGTAATTGCTATTTGCTATTTGCTCTTATATCAACAGATTCCACTTAGCTGCCATATTGGAATACTATGTAGCATTATTTTCATAAATCAATGAATTTATGTTCCAAATTACATTACTTCGAGCATTTTTATATACGAAACGCGACTAATTGCCAAACAATTATCAAATTAATTGTAAAATGCGTTGTTTCGCATAATGTAAACGCACTAATAATCTTTGAAGTAACATTTTGAATTATAACTGATAAATTTGTGCGATACATGTGGTAAAAAAATGCATAAGTTGGAGAGTATTTTGGTTATTATAAGAAAGCTAGTTCTCAATTAATATACGTAAACGATTCACTTTAAGTTGTTAAACCTTAAGAATGATAAAATTTGTTTTTGAACTACTAAGTGAAGACATTTTGTATATATATCTACTCAAAGTTTTTTTCAGGTACTCCTCATCCAAGCAAATTGGATCTGGGTAAGCTGATTAGTATTACTGAGACTATCATTTATTGAAAAAACAAAACCAGTATATTGTCCAAAACGATTTTCATTTATAAATTGAAATTTGAATTCTAATTAATAACGATTTATCAAAAAAACTTGGGTGTAATTTTTATTTACTAAACATTTATGAACACACTTAAAATATAGAATTCAGTATAGTTCTAAGATATGAAAGAATTTCATGCTTCATAATAAGAAAACCTCATCGCTTATATTATTTTTTATTTCTTTTCTTTATCTAATGATTATTGTTAATTTGTTCTGTTCTCATGAAACCCGCATACGAGTGCGTGCATTCAACATATTCGGAAACCACTCTGCATTCTATAGACTCTGTTTAGGCAATTAAGCCCTCATAATTGCGTGAATGTTTTGTTTGAATGATTGTTATACAACGGCCAATTACATGCAGTCCCAATGTATACGCAAATAACACATTTATTAGTTTGCTACCAGAAATAGTATTAAAATATATATAAAGCAATGAAATCATGTTAAGCTTCCCTTCGAACCATTCTTCTTCTTCGAACCATGTTTTGTCGGAGCAAATGTATTTTTTGGTTTGCTCCTTTGTCCTTTCGCTGTATGTAATATAGACCAGTAACTAACCAAATTCTTGGCAGGTTGCCTGGATGCCTGACTGCCTGCGCGCCATTTTACTGTTCGAAACTTGCAGTGAAGCAAATATCTGGAGCAATGCGACCTGACACTCGTGCAATACAAGGCGTTGTGGTGAGCTGTGGTGGTCAGGAATGAAAGTGATCAAAATGTCGTTGCGGTTGCTGCGACATAGTGCATTGCATTATATGAAAGGGAAAGGATGAGAATTGAAATAAATTGCGTATTACAGACTCGGTAGCAAAATACTGCAAAATACTGCAAAACACTCATACTCATATATGAAAATACGAGTACGATATAAATACACGAAAACATGGGTTTATATCTATGAAGTTGATTTATGTGCAACAACCAAACCACATAGTTAAGAGTCATTAATAGCAAACCGAAAGTGTATTGTGAAGTTTGCAATTGGAATTTAATGTTTCACAACTGCTAACGAAACATTTTGTGAAAAATAAAATTGGATGTTAGATTTTCGAAGAAGAAATATAAAAAATGAATCAACTAGGCCTTAGTGTTAATATCTATGTTTCTCCTAATTGTCGAGCGATAAAACGCTTTTAAGATAAGTACTTAAGAATGGAGAAGACCCACATGAAAGCACTCATGCGACTCACTTTCATACACTCCAACTCTCTAATTTATGAATGTTAAGTGTCCTTAATGCACATAAATAAGAAGCAGACATAATGTAACGCAACGTATGACGCAAGTGCGAATGTATCTTTATCTGTTATTTGAGTCCCGCGTGTAAAGTTAAAGTGTCAGATATGCTTAATCAGATTGATGACTGACATTTCAGCACAACGACAATTGTTGTTTTGTATCGGGAATATGTTCATATAAACAAGTGCGATAAAGTCAAATAAACCACATCGAAGCATTAATAAACAATATGTATTTATTTATTTATTTATCTACATTCATGCTTTCTCTGTTTATTTAGTCAGTCAAACATATTGTTTTATCGTTAATGTTTTGTATAGAGAATATCAAAAATAGAAAATCCCTAAGTCAAAGCAAATACGAAAACATAAACAATCTTGCTGCACCTCAAAATGTTTTTTTTCACTTCTAATAGTCAAATATCTTTTAAGTGTAAAACTATGAGAAACTCATTCAAATGTAAATAAAATATTTTTTGTATTGTTCCAACTGCCGATAATAACGCTTTTGGAATGGCCTTATGATGCGCACCAGCAAGCCGCTAAAAGCTAAGAATTGTGATTACATCGAAAAATCAACAGCGGCATGTCGAAAACTTTCGAACACCGGAACTTCGGTGAGCAAAATAAAAAAAAAATCGCAGTTTCAGAAATCTTTGATAGCTGCAATAAAAGGTGAGTATGAAGTAATAAATTTTGTACATATTTTTACTGATTAAATTTTATCTTTGAATAAAACATTTTGTTATGTTCAAGAAATGTTTTTATTTTTTCTTTGTACATTGCTTATATAT
Organism: Teleopsis dalmanni; assembly: GCF_002237135.1. Classification (NCBI taxonomy): domain Eukaryota; kingdom Metazoa; phylum Arthropoda; class Insecta; order Diptera; family Diopsidae; genus Teleopsis; species Teleopsis dalmanni. The sequence continues at coordinate 88,113,786 of NC_051846.1, forward strand.
CAAATTTATTATTTATAATAAATAATTTTAATAATTTTTATTTATTAAAGTAATAATATTAGATTATTTTTTGTTGATCTACCATTCGCACAACTAGATATGATACAAGTCAATATTTAATTAATTTAATTTAATTTTATTAACGCATTTACAAAGAATAGTTTAATGTTTCGTACTATAAACTTAAATAAATTTCTAAAAAAAAACAACACCGTTTTTGTTGCAAATTCACTTTTTATTCACATTGCATGTGTGTTAACATTTGCATAGTAGTTTTCTCTTCTCTTTTCTTAAGCTCCCTCGCAAATTTTGCTCAAGCAAAAAAAAAAATAATAATAATTACTAGTAATAATTGGCGAATAAATTTCGTACAGAAAACTTTAAATGTCAAAAATTGATGAATGCTTTCATCAAATATTTGTTGATCGGAATACCAGTTAGAGGAGTGTCGTACCAACATTTTGTATAGGTTGATATTGGTTGATGTAAGGATTGACTGACCAATGGTGGATGCACTTAGAATGCTTTAAGTTCATCCGATGATATTAACGTACCATTAAACACCGGTTGTGATATCTTCAACGCCTAAAGTCAATTAACCAAAATCTTCAAGGAAGTATGTACTTGCAACTTAATGGTAAATAAAAAAAAATATTTTTTTAAATTTCAGAGGAATTTAGAAGCAATAATATGTGAGGAAATATTCCACTCCTTTTCATTAAATTTATGGTTAAATATTAATATTTAATTATTTATGTATTTTACAATCTTAAAACTAATTTATCGTCAATATTTCATAAGAATATTCAGATGAAAGCAAAGATTTTGTGATTGAAGACAATACTCTAACAAACTCTAACAAAAGAATCATTTTTTTCTATTCAAAAGAATTGATGACAGTCGTCACAAAAACCGTTACCATTAACCGCATTAACAACAGCGGAGACAAATGTTTTAAGCATTTATTTTACTGTTATTTGTTTAGGTACAAGATTTTCTATCAGATCCGTCGTTTTTGAACTCAAGCAAGTATTTATGTTGAAATGAGCTTTTTTATTTCAAAAACTGTCAATTTAAATGCCGTTTTATGCAGATTTATGCCTAACGAAGTAAAACTTAACACTCACACACACGCACACATGCAAATAAATGTGTTTTTACAGCAACAGAGCAACAGAGCCCAGCGGCACCATTATGCCAGCGCTGAAAAAGTAAGCGAGGAGGTAATAGCTCTTCGTTTTTATTTTTCTTTGTTTTCGACATTTGTGTTCGACATATGCAATTTCGGGGTTGAAATTATAAAAGAATGAATAAAAAAAGCATATGAGTTAAGAATTTCTTGTTTTGCCTACATTGTATACATTTAGTCTGCTTTTGATTTTAGTGAAGTGCGAACAGTGAACAATTTTTAATTTTTAAAATCAAATAAAAAACAAAAATATAAATAAAATATAATTTGTAATTTCACATAAACTCACTGTAAGTATATGCAAAATTAAGTAAATATATTTAAAATGATAATTGAAATTTTTGTTTTGTATTATGTACATGCTACTGCGTCAAGAACGAGTCATTCTAAAGCAAGGGGTAAAATGTAGTCAGCTGTTTCAATTGGAAAATTTTACAATTCAAACTGAGGAGGATTTAATTCAATTTAATGAAGAAATCACTGCCGTTGAAGTATTTGTAAGTTAAATTATATACGTTTCTTACTTTCAATTTCAACTTATTAATATATTCACATGTAACAATTTTACTAATTCATACATTTCTTTTCATCTATTACGTTTTTATAGACTGCATCAATGAAGCGTTATTAAAAAAAACCAATTACGCGAAAATTTCTGGAATTTTGAGAATGGTACCCAAGGCAAGAAGTCCTTAAGAGCGTTAGAGAATGTGACAGCAGCACTTTTTGGTATGGTATATTGTACATAATTAACTTTAGCGTATACAATAACATACTTTTGTATTTACAGATGCTTTAAGTACAGATGGTAAGCCGGAACAAGTGATCGAGTCGAGTCTGGAAATCTCTTCAAGGTTTTAGTAACAATTTCCAGAAAAATATTCATATATATAAGTATGTTATATTTTTTTATGTAAATATTAATATTTTAATTGTATAAAACATAAATATAAAATATAATTTATCCAAAAAAATTTATAGTATTTTATTTAAAAATCAATAGCATAGGTAAAATTTAAAAGGTAAGCGAACATGTCAGCGCTGATATGTTGCATTACAAATTCGAAAAAGTAAGCGAATATGTCAGCGCTGATATGTTGCATTACAAATTCGAAAAAGTAAGCGAACATGTCAGCGCTGATATGTTGCATTACAAATACGAAAAGGTAATCGAACGATTCAGCGCTTGCCCGCAATGACATGCACGTGTTAAAGTAATTAGGAGTTTCCTTTGAATAATCAGCGCTAGGCATTACCATTCAGCGCTGAGGGAATCGATTCCCTCAGCGCTGAAAGTCCCGCTGGGAGGTTTCATCAATAAAATTATAAATGCACAGACTTGGAATGGTGGAATTCTCCTCAACCCCTAACCTTTAACGTCAATAAATGTTTAGTTGCAGCAGCGCCTAGGTTAGCATGACAATTGAGCATTGAATCAATACGTAATGCATTTGTTCGCCCGTATCATAATCGTCTTTATGAAGGTACAACGCCGCTGCCCCGCGTGCGAACCCGTTCAGATTCACACCAGCGAAGTAATTTGGCATTTAACATAAAGTTTCGAACAATGGTAGACTCACTTATCGTTTTGAAAATCGAAACTCCATTCAATTGGTGTAGCGATCAGCAAATGCTGAATGGAACAATAAATTAAAAAAATTAAATAAACAAAACAGATATTAGACAGACAAGAAAGCAAGAAGCAACATTTCAAATTCGATGTCGTAATGTAACGATACTGTTGCCACAAACATTTCGTTTGTTTCGTTTTGTTGCGCTCCTCCGCTTCACCGTTTCTCCTTCGAAACTTTGAACAGACAGGGGCACAGGCACATCATGCAACTTGTAAACAAAACAGAAAAACAGAAATGAACTCATTCAAATACTCAAGGCATTCGTACCATTTACAGCGCTTTGGTAAATACTTAAATATAATCACTTCCAATTTATTTCATTTAACAACTTTCGCATCACTCAAAAGAAGAAGGAGCACCACTGAAATCTCTAACCCAACACACACACACACACACCACACACACTTTCTCTGTCGAGTTGGAAACGATTTTGGATGCACAATGTCTGGTTGCTTCCTATTTCAAATTTTCTAAAGGCAAAAGCAAAACATGAGAAAAAACAAAACAACTGCGAAAGGTAAAATACAAGTGTGCAATGAACTCCGTTCCACGTTTTTTTTGTTTCTCGTTTTATTTCTGTAATTTGCAAAGACAAATCCGCTTTGCCGTTGCTGAGGATGTAGGTTAAAGATGCTGTTAACTTACACCGTACCACTGGTGCTTAACTACTCGTTAGCTGAATGAGCCATTCATGCGTTAAGGAACATGCATACAAGCACACACACACACACAAACTTACACACAATCATGCAAATCGTGTCATTTATTATTAAGCACAAATTTAATAGTATTTCTTCATGTCTTTCAGATATTTAGACAATCCACGAAATTCAAATTATTAATATTAAGCACATCGACAAAATAAATTATTATTATTATTACTGAGAAACTTACTTTGTACAAAAATGTATACGGCAAAAATTATCCAAATTTCTTGCAGTTTAATTCCAGCAAATATATCAACTCTTAATGGCATTAATTTATATAAAGTTGTTTTTTTCTTATTGTAACCATAATTTTCACATTCACAAATTTATAATTTCAATTATATTATTTTCTATAAATTATTTAATAAAATATATATGCTTTTTATACACAACATTGGTGAGATTATTTAAAATTAGTTTTATTGCTTTTTAGTTATATTCTTTCAAAGTAATCACGTTTAATATTTTGTTTTTATTTAATAATTTCTTCTATTTACACAAAACCGATTGTTATTGCTTTAAAATATCCGTTCAACCGAAAACCGCCCCTTACACTAACGACCGCTTTCGACAAAATCAAAAAACAGAATGAACATTCATTCGCGACGCTTTGAAAACGAAACCTTTGTGGAACTAAAATAACAGCTGTTCTTACATAAGCAATTACAATCATTACTCCTCTGTTAATAACAGTATCTTAAATACTGGATCTATGGTAACCAACTCCACGAAATATTTAACATATTGGTTATGTCTTAAAATCGGAATGCAGTAAATAATATTACATAACTAAGAATTTGACTAAAGATTGAATATGATATGTTACAAATTGAGATAAGTGACTTAAGACCGATGCTTATGTTAAAAACAATATGTACATATATGTATGTAAATAGATGAAAGTAAGGTGGAGTATGGTAAAATCAAACACAACAAAGAAAAATGTCAAAGTTTGGTGTTGCTAAGTATATCATCCTAACCTGCTACTACTCAGTTTTACTTAGAAGGTAAAAAGTACTACCAATGAGACTTGATAATTAATTTATATATTACTACATTATATGAATATCAATATTGAAATAATATTAGTAAATACAATATTCATACATTTTAAATAATTAATTTTCAATACAATAAAAAAATCGTTATTAATTTTGTTTTTTAAAAACATTTTTAGTTCAGAATGCAAAATAATGGTAACTCTATTTAAATGTATTCGTTTAAAACTCTGAGAAATGTATCCAAAACTTTTTAGTTCTGTTGATAACATAAATAATTGAACAGTATTTCTTTATGTTAAATATAACAGAAATTGGATGTACTCTCTAATTTAACTTTGAATGCTTAACATATTTATTGAATAAAATTTCGGATGACGTATTTATCTAATATAACCTACCTCAAATGCCAGAAAATCATTGCAAGTCAAAGGCGGAAAAGTATTAAGTAAAATATTATGATTAACACAGAGTGTTTCTTTTCGAAATGTTAATTTAAAGTTTTTGCTTTTGCTGGTAAAAACAGTATTTGAATTGAAAACATGAAGTACTACAGATAATGCATTGAAGTATCTTCTTATATATATTCTTCTTATATAAATAAATTTTAATAAAACTTAAACAAATTTTGATTTTTGCAATATACATAAAACTTTATGCTTTATTTGTAAATAAACATATTTTTATTTTATTATATAGTTAAATTATTATTATAAATATACATAGAATATAATTTCAATCGTTTGAAAAATATTTTAAATTTTCACCGAATATTTCCTTCATTATTAACACCGTAGTAAATCGATACGGAAGATAAGAGCTTGAATATTTTTGACTACCACTAAACTTAATGCATTTTTTTAAACATTTTTGTGATCTGGTCTTTAAGCATTATTCTGAAGAATTTCGAAATCATTTTCAAGATTTTGCGGGGTTAAATTAATCTGCTAATTTCTCGAGGTGTTTTGTATTCAGGATATATTCGTTTAAATAGATACGATAAAGCTCCCATGAGTTTTTATATGAGTTTTCCTAAAGAGGTTTTCGAATAGTAGTAAACTACAACAACAAGAATTCTTTTTTATATTATTTTTATTAATTGAATTTTTGGCTGACCATACAGCTGTTTCGAGTATTGCCAAATACCCATCATCAGTGGTCATGGAAATAATTCTTGTATTTAATTAATTTAATTTATTTAATTATTTGTAAATAATTTTTTGAAAGTACAAGTACCAGGAACCCAACTTTTACTCTGTCAAATTTGAAACTAAGAATCAGCGCTTCTTAACCAACTGACCACGCAACTGAGTTTTCCTTAAAAAACTGAATGGAAGTAATCAACTTGGAAATCTTTGTCTCGCATGCTTAGGCATAAATAAAAAGAGAGCTTTTCATCCTCTGCTGTTTAGAATTTAATTAAAATTTGATTTCGATTTGTAGCGACTTGCTTATAAAGATGGATACATAATTTACTATCCATCTTAACTTTACTTCTTCAAAAGAATGTAATGGAATACGAATAAAACAAATATAGCTGATGAGAATTGTGTAGTCCAAATTGTTACCCATTGCTACAAATCGATTCTTTACAGATTCTTACTAGACTTTGAACTTGCGTTTATTTGTGGAATGAGTTTCTAAACCGATAGTTAGAGAATTTGGTGAAATTAAGGTAAACATTTTCAAATGTGAACAGCAAATAAATGTGTTCATCATTTTTATTGTAAGTGTGATACACATATAGCAGTTTATTGCTTTATTATAAAATATTTCAATAATTAATGACACACTCAAATGATTGCATATAACAAGAGTACAAAGAGTACTAAGTACTAAGTACTAAGACACATCAGGTTTAGTAGCAATTTTAAATAACCAGACCTTGGAAATATGCTTTCTTTTGACACATGTAAGATGTTATGATATGATATTGACTTTTTGTATTTGTAAGGTAGTCAATGACTATAAAAATACGACAAGATGCAAATTTTTATCTTCGCATTTCAGCACATTGTTGATTAAAAACATCAAAAATTAATAAACAGTATTGTATTATTTTTTGAGAAAAAGATCAACCTTTCAACCCACATATTCGATATATTAACAGCAATTAGAAATTGTAGGTTTTGTTTATAAGGAGATAACAAACTCCATCAAGCATTTCCTATACAAAATGCTCGAACCCAGTGGTTTAACGTTATTCAAAAATTTATCCTATATATGATATATTCTAATAGTTCCATTCCTAAAAGCCAATAACTGCTCGAATTTATATTCCATCATTAATGCGTTGTAACCTCTTTTTTTCTTCTTAGAACTCTGAAATGAAAATAAGCGACGAAAAAACAATCCAAAATCATTTCCGCAATTCTTCTTATATCAAGAAGGCATTTGCAAAAGCCAATAAAAAAAATAAAAAGAATAAAAATAGAATAAAAGTGATTGTGGATGTAAGTCCTATTCACATGCAAACGCAAATAAATGCATAAGAACCCAAGGTAGTGTATGTCTTATATTCAAATAAAGATAAAATAAATAAGAGCGAAGCCATCCTTAAAATTTCCTATCATAATTTATTAAACAGTTTGCATGAGAATATAAGCTCTATTATATATTTTATAAAATCAGGAATTTAATCGCTAGATGGCGTTAAAAATTGATACCAATTTTATATGATATTACATGAGAAAAACTATTTTCATTTATTTTTAACGCATTTCTTGTTTTTAATATATATTATATAGAATATAGACCCATTATGTTTGTTTTTTTTTAAATAACTTATAAAATTTTCTGAACTCACTATTACGATATGCTAACAGATTAATATACAATAGATTAATTACTTAATTAACCTATTGTTTTAATAAAATAATAAATGACCCCCAGTTAAAATGGGTTAGGGGAGGTTAGTTTAACCGGATTAGTCAAAAGCAACGTATTATCATATTGGTCTCTCGTAATACCAGATACAGTTAAGCCTCTGTAAAATGCGATTTTTGCAATATTCTTAGCAAGTATTATTTAAAGATTTTTTAAAGCCTGTTTGTAGACCATACCTTTATGATATCTGAACACAGACTGTGCGCTCCATAGTCCTAGTACACACGCAACGCGCTATCACTGCAATCTTTACCCTAATAAGCTTCAGTTTTCCTTTAGTTAAAGTTTTAAATTTCCTGCAAGTAAAAAAAGTGAACCGAAACCTTTCAAAGCAAAATAATATATTTTTAAAAAGTTTATAAATTTAATAGAGAAAATACACATTATTTCTATTTTACGCAGTACCAATGACTTGAATTGTCCTTCGTTTAAAATTACTTGTAATTGAGCAATTTGTATGTATCTCTTCATCGCAAAACGTGGATGATTACGCCTCTACAAGTATAATCACATTGGTTATGATATATTTGTAGCAATTTTTTATGATCCTTACATTGTTAGTTATGGTTAGATAAAAGTAATTATTCTAAGTAACAGCAGGAATCGCACCAATCCATATGCTTGGATCCCTTTAAATGCAGGTAGGTGCAGGAGCTCTATAAAATAGTATCATTTCACCTGTGGAAGACGAATTCATCTCAATAGTTAATGAGAATTTATTCATACGAAATAAGAGAAAAAATGATTAAATTTCAAATAATCTGTTAAAATCAATTTGGATTGAAATCGAACCATTTTTCAAAGCAGTTTTCTTTTATTTTCATGAAAAGTACATGCAACATGTATTCCCTGTCATTGGTTCCTTTGTGCGTGTGGCAGCGTGACATAGAAAGTAATCGATACTAAGGGATCGCTTATGAAATGAACATCTGCATCCTGATCGCTTTACATCTTCTTCTGGCGGGTACAAAACACATTCAAACACATTGTCTATCTTTGACAGAGGAAAAATCCCTTACAGGTAAAAAATGTTATTGTGATCAGTTCCACATAAAAGGCGTCAAAAATATTTTTTTTTCATTCACACAGAAAACAATATAATTCTGGGGCAATCGTTGTTTGCGAATTCATGAAACAGAAATCCGTATAAGAAATGAACATGCCAAAGGATAATCCATGTTCTTCTTTGTTCCTGAAATAATAGAAACAGTTTTCGAAATAATGTAAACTGACACATTTTCTTTCCAAATTTATTAATTTGTTATGTTGATTATGCATTTTTTGCACTTCTTATTTGAAAATCCCAGTTTTAGATCTTCTGTTCACTCACCTTTTTAGTTTTCTTTAGAAAACAAACACTACATAGTAGCCATTGAAATGAATTAATTAATGAAATTTAATAAAGGATATTTGTTTTTACTTGCATTTCAAGTAGCCGCAAGGGGGGCTAAAGTATATATATCTTCACATATCAAACAACCAACATCACGATTAGTTAAGTACATCATCTTATGATAATATATAAGTATAGCATATAGCATATATTATATGCTATGTCACATATTATCATCACTTAATAAATTTAATTGCAGTTAAGTTAGTAATTAGTTTAATTAGTTCCAATAATAAGTATTATGTTATTATACACTAACATACAGACATTTTTAAAAGAAATTTCGTAAACTTAAAAAAATATAAAACTATTTACTCCATAAAAATTATTGAGTCTTGAAATATCCCTAAGTTGAATAAGTGATGATCGTACGAGTATTGCAACAGCGCACCAAGGTCATCGCATTATACCTCTACGATAGTCAGTAGTTGAATGAAGAATTATTGGTTTGGTTTTCGGTAATGAATTACAGAAGCGTAAAATGGTTGAGGTTTCTGCCACTTTTGTTAATGTGGTGCACCTAATCGACACAGCAGCAACTATCGTTAGAGCAGAAAAGCAGCCCAAGTTTATCTATTTTGAGTATTTGTGGTTAATTTTATTTAATCTATCGTAATACAGAGTGCAACTGCGGCTTTTTAAGTAAACTGCTGCAATACGAGGGTCACTATTTATATTTTAAGCCTAATAATGAAAAAATACTAACTAGTCATGGAAAATTACGTTATTGTTTCATGAAGTATTCTCATTTATGAATTATATACTTTCGCATGCGTTCGAACCATTTGTAAAAGCATTTTTTCCAATCTTTATCAGACACCTCCTAAACATGGTTTTTTAATGCAATAACGGTTTCTTTCGCCAACAAAAATCGTTGTCCACGCTATTTATTCTTGAATTTCAGAAAAAGGAAGTAGTCATTGGGTGCCAATCACTACTGTACGGCGGATAATCCAGAAATTTGATTTTTTGAATGTTCCAATACGGTCGTAGTCGGTTGTTAGACGAAATGTGGGAGCACTTGCATTGTCTTGATGGAGATGGAGAATAATCCGACGGCGCATGCTTGTTTTCTGTATTTCACAGAAGACTTCCGGTGAACAAATGGTCGTATACCATTTGGAATTGACCGTCTCACGTTCCTGTAATGGTGTACTCGTAGTTGCCACATGACCAATTTTCCCGAAAAAACAAGAGACCAGTTGTTTCGAAATGCTTCGAGCACGAACAACTTTTGTTGGATTTGATTCATATTGAAATACCCTTAAGGCTCAGTTAGACGGCAAGTAACGTAAGAAATTAATTCGAAGCAAAATGCACAACTAACCAAACCTGCGTATTTGATAGGATTGAAATAAATAAAAACGGTGTAAAATCATTGTCCAGAGATATACAGTGGCAAAGGATTGACAATGTACTTCATCGCCAAATGTTGAAATACGTTGATTGATGCACTCTTGTCTTAATAATCCAAGTCGAAAGTCGCACAAAAATTTTCTCGCGTTAATTTCATTTTTTCGCGAACACTCAGCTTACAAATCACTGTAAATAACGCAAATAACGCTCTTTTGACATAAAATCTAAGGTAAATTATGTTTAATAATGTCAAACTTTCGTAAGGAAACGTCAGATGATACCTGACAACAATCACTGCTGCGGACGAGTATCATCGCATTATTTAAAAAAATTATTTTCAAACTATTTAAATGTTTTACACATATATCCCATATATTCAATTTAGTATTAATCTATATTAAATATTTCATTATAATCCTATTTATAATGAAAACTGATAAATAATACTAATTTTACATTTGATTAGAACCTCTATAAATTCCCCAAAATCTAGTTGACTAAAGTGCAAAATGGATACTGCGACTTCAAGGACCAATCATTTTTAGTGATCTTGTACGTTTTGTGTACTGAAAAGAGAACACAAAAAAATGCTTGGATTATAAATGGACTATTTATTTGTTTTTTTTTTTTTTTTATTTGAAGAGGCTTCAGTGCTAAAGGGATAATATTTGTTAGAACCATTCTGGTCATACATTTAGAAGACAACAAAAGAAGCATATTTGATTGATTAGAAATCAATGGAAACTCCAAAACCATTGCAACAAGTGGTGGAAACTTCCTTTGAGTTTTAAAGATATCCTCTTGGTTGGATAAATAATACTATTATTGAAAAATAAACAAGATCTATATACTTGAATTTTTCTACTTCTACTTAACAAAAGATGATATGATACTGTTTTTATATAAACAGCATAATCATCACAGAAAAATATTCTGAATATCTCCTAAATTCTAAGGTAATTTCGTAAAATACAAAATTTTGCTCTTTTCCTCGACATTCACTGAATTACTTAAATCAGTCATTGAAAATGTCCGCATAATAAGGTAGCTGTAATGAAATATAAGTAGTTGCAGTCCAAGATAATATTGTATAGAAGTTTCGCAGCAAAGTTCAAGGAACGATAGTGGTTGAATTGAGTTTGGATTAAGCGCTAAAAATCACAATATGAATCAGAACTTGCGGGAAGTTCAAATTTAATTTTAATTTTTTGTTAACGTTTTTGTTTATTATTAATTAAAATTTATTTAAAATTAAATTTAAAATTTAATACATATATTTTAATTTATCATTTGCTAATTCTTTTTTTTGTATGTGGTATTTGAAATGCAAAGATATTAATTACAAAGTAAACTTATGCACTCTACCCAACGCACAGTTGTAGAGTCAATGCTCAACTTTACTCATATGTATGCGTATATATTACGCTGTGAATAAAATATAAGAATAAAAAATGATTGATATTAAAAATTAAGGAAAACAGATATAATAGTACCGTTAGATATTATTATTGACAGTAATTATGAATTTATTAGTCTTAGTTTTTTTAATATATTCCAATTAATAAAATGAAATTTTAATTATTTTGTAAGACTTATTTTTTGAACCGCATTAACCATTAAAGGACAAGTGTTATTGGAATATGTAATCGATTACAAAAAGTAACATATATAATTTATTTATTATTAATAATACGATTCAAATTTCAAATAAATATAAATACAAAAAGAATTGACTGCGGTGTTCAACCCCAATAAATAAATTATTTATATGCAACATATTTTGTGGATGCACTTAAATAACTGAAACGATAGTCATCAATCCGAAGCGTTTAAAAATTTATAAATCAAATTCAATTTGTATTTGCGCTGAAACCACAACCACTAAATAAACGTGAGTAGCCGCCCCCGATTCTAAATATTTTGTCTACTTACATCAAAATCACAAATTATCGCATCAAATGCACAAAATGCCGGCGTCACCCACAACGCGCTGCTCACATCGCAGCGGACTGGCCATAAATTACCGGGTACATTTTCACTTTTACGGTGTCGCATTACTACGCTAGAGCAAATTCATGTTTAAAAATGGAAAAATGCGTTTATTGTTGAATGTTTATTGTTTTAGTTTTCGATTCTATTCTCCTCTTCCCTCCTCAGTTCTGCTTGCAATACACTGCCCGCCCTTGTACGGCTCGTTTCTCTTCTGAAGTGGATTTTTATGTTGTAACTCGAACCTGGCAGTGCGACCAAAATCATCAAGTGCTCAGGTTGACGCCACCACTTGACAGTTCCACTACGGCTGAGTATTACGGAATTTTTGAATTAGTTGAAAATTGGATCGAAACTATTTTTACAACATATTTTTAAGTAAGAACAAATGTAAATATATTTACTCTGTGTGTCCACATGTACAGATATATACACCCATAGAGATTTATCTAACCTAACATACGCAACAACACAACTGAAGACTTCATATTTCGCCTTTATACATATAATAATACATATATTAATAATTAATAGTGTCAACATATATAGACGTATTACCAGAGACCCACACAAATGTGCGCATAAATCTATTATCAACAGTGCAATTATTTATTCCATTTTTTAATATTAACAATTCACTTTCACCGAATAAGCCGCTGTTCGGAAAGGGACATTTTTTGAATAAATTAAGGTTATTTTTAAAAATTATTATTTGCCCCCAACTAAGGTAAGTCTTGAAAATATTCAGTATTAATCTGAGAAAATACATTTTTCACTGTTTATACAAACCCTTTATTTTGTAATCCGGTAACGCCTAAAATACGCATCACTTAACATTTTCTTTTTTATTGTCCCCTACGGTGGAAAAAGGATTTGAACATTCGACAGTTACTGATGTAAAGAAATTATGTTTAAAAAAATAATCGAGTTCAATTTAACAATAAACAAACTATTCCCTTCTATGGTAATTCCTTTTTTATGCACTAAGTATTAATTAGTTAATTCTACATAAATGGAAAAATACTAGAACTTGGGAAAAATCTTACCCGCTGTTCTTCAATTATACACTACAATTTCTTGATGTGTTGATATGTAAGATCTTGTAGCTCGCAGCTTTCCGTTTTTTACTCCAAATCAAGATAACGAAAGTCAATACCTTTAATTTTAAAACTACATCTCAAGCTTTTACAAGCTCTTTTGCAATTTCCTAGTTTAGACAATAGTAAAATTACTCTCATCGACAAGTAGCTTATTTCTTTCACCTGGTTGTACATGCCCCTGTCACATTATGCTCGTCCTAATCACTGAAGTTGTACCACCAAACTAGCACTATTCTTTAGTCACCAGTTTTGGGCCACTAGCCACCTAATCAACACTCTTTACTATAGTCCGATGAGATGCAATTCATTTCTTCCATTACATCTCTTTACAACCGCGTTTTCGCTAATGTCCAACACCAGTCAATTAACGCGCTTTCCTCTACCCTCAGGACTGTTTCCATACTTTGTAAATTTGAGAAAAAATTAATGGGAATTTATACATTCAGCTAAAAGACAAGATTCATAAAATGCAACGTCTCCAATAGATGGGGTATATCTTATAAATGGAAGACAATCCATTTTTCACAAAGACAAATATCACTATTAAGCTATTTGATAGTGATGATAATTAACTCATATTCTTACACTTAACATTCTAACCTTCACGGTCCAAAGACTTTATTCTTCATTGTTCGCTTCTAAGGTGTAGTTTTAATAGGTTGCCATCCCACATCGCCAATTTTGATGCTTTCTATTAATTGAAAAATATGCTATGTTTTAATGACTACAAATATATTTTCAAAACTATATATTTAGTTTTATTAATTTAGCAATTTAAATTCATATACTTGCTACATACCATTTGATCAAAAAAGAACGAGAAGTTCAAAAATAAAGGCAAAATTTTAATTTTTAATGATTATCTTTATTATCGCTTTCAAAATATTCTCCTCCTGCGGCAATACATGCATGCCAACGCTTGATCCAATTTTCCATAAAAGCTTTATAGGCCACCGAAGGTATGTTCCTTAGTTCACGCAGCGAATTCTCTTTTATGGCCTCTATGGTCTCAAAACGCGTTCCTCGCAATGGCAATTTGAGTCAGGGGAAGAGGAAAAAGTCACACGGGGCCATATCTGGAGAGTAAGGTGCTTGGTTGATGATATTGGTGGAGTTTTTGGCTTTGGCCAAAAACTGCGACACAACCAACGCTGTGTGAGCCGGTGCGTTATCGTGGTGTAAAAGCCATGAGTTTTCCTTCATTAATCTGACCTCTTTTTGAAAATGACCTCACGTAAACGACGCATAACGGCCAAATAATACTCCTTATTGACCGTTTGACCGTCCGGAAGGAATTCATAGTGCACCACACCACGAATATCGAAGAAAATAGTCAGCTTGACCTAATTTTGGAACGACTTTGGCGTTCTCTTTTCGGTTTCGGCTCACCTTTGAAGCACCATTCGGTATTCGGTCGATTGTTGTTTGGTGGGCATGTCAAATTCATAGACCCATGTCTCATCACCAGTTATGATGCGTTATGATTCGATGAATGTGGGGTCATTATCTGCGTTAGAAATCTTCTCTTTAACCACATCACAACGACGCTTTTTTTGAATAAAATTCAGCTAAAAATCGCCACACGAAAACTAATCGTGCGATATGCGTTAAACTTTGACAGAATGTGTATAATAGTGTTGCCAGCGTGAAAATAAAAAAAATTTGCCGATTGGATAAGCGCGGGAGAACAAAAAAAAGACGAATACTTTATTTTTTGATCACAAGGTACACCATATAACTAAAATAGTGTAGTTTTACCAGAACACCAAAAAAAAATTTGCGTAATTGTAGTAGATTAAAAACATGTCACGGGCCGCACAAACATTAACGGCGGGACGCATATGGTCCGCGGTCGTGCTTTGGACAGCCCTGCCATAAAATATTGTATAATTAGTTAGTTCATTGAAAACGTTGAAGCGCTCAATATCGTTAGGACTTACGTTACAATTTCTAACTGACATGAACAATCAAACATGGAATTTGCATTCCTCCTAATTTTCCTAACTTTCCCTATGTTGTTACAATAAAGCAGTACTTTAACAATAACAATAACATCACAAAGATATTTTGATGTATCAATATTTGGTTACTTTTCGAGTTAGGAACAATAAAGAGTCCATTCACTTCTGCAGAACATGCCTTGTATATTCACAGGGGTGTCAGTTAAGAATATAGATACCTACTTGGAAATATAATCTAAAGATAATTACATCTACATAATTCCGATAATATTATTGTTTGTATATTTTTGTAATAATATTAGTAGAAATTTTGATAATGAAAAGTTAGTAAAATTGGAAAACATTTCAAAAATGAATATGGAAGATGCAATGAAAGAAGAGTTTTGTTTTCGATCAAAAAGTGTATTTAAATGAACATCTTGAAAATAATACCAAGAGGAGATTTAGGTTTTTCATAAACATAATTAGGATTTGCCCCTTGGCACAATCATGTTTACGCTACTGATGAGGACGTCTATTTTATTAATCTGGTGACCAGTGAGGTGAGTAGTGAGTGTAGATGTGGTGATATTTGTATAAGGAAATAATTTTAGGTGAAAAAAAGTTTTTTAAAAGTTTTATAATAACATTATTTATTTATTTGTAGAATTGAAAATATGTATATCTTTTTTTTTTGGGTCAAGTGGTAATTGCAGAGACAATTTTTTAAGTATTCACAATTACAGAAGATATCTCATCATTGTATGAGTAAAATGTTGTCCAGTTTATGTTGCAATTATTGCACTCGTCGATGCAAGACATGCCCATAAAATCCAGATTTACTTAAGTGGCATTCCAGAAGGAATGTACACATGCTTAAATAGCTTCTATATTGAAAAAGCAAAAAAAAAATATGTAAAAAAAGTCAGAAAGATAAAACAATACTAATAATGAAATTCATGTTCAAGATATTTTGTTAAAGTTTATTAAGAATATGCAACTACTATATATCAACTGTCCTTGCTACCAGAACTGACAGCCACTGACAAATACAAGTATGGAAGTCATTCTATAGGAGCATCAATGCAAAAACTTCTGGTAACTCGTAAAGACAATTTTGTCATCTCGACTTTATGTTGCACGGGTTTGAATGTATGTATCTGGTGCCTTTTAGCTGCGTTGCTGCTTCACTCCGTCTTAACTATGCGCATTTATACGTTTATATATACTTGTATTTTTATTGCCACATCATATTTTGTTGCCTTTTTATTTCATCTGTTGCGACCGTTGATGTTGCATGTTTACATGTGTACAGCAAAATAACAAAATAACAAAATAACAAAATAACTTTAATAATAGCCTCAATCAACAGGAACGACTGCAGAAACCTGTCACTGGAGCAAAAGTCATTAAAGTGTAGCTGAAGGCATTAAATTTTCTTAATTTTTTATTTTATGCATTTTGTGCTTTTTGTCTTCTTGTCTTTTTGTCGTTTTGTCTTTTAATTTTGTCTTAGCTGATGTTTCCAACGGCATTAAGCCGCCATCAGTTTAAGCAGAGGCTGGGGAGAACCCGAACCCAAACCCGTATGAAGCATGTGAAAAGCAAAATGCTTGTGAAAATATTGCACCTGTTCCCTGTGCTATTGTAACTTCTGGAAGTTGTGAGTACTTAGTTGCCAGCTAACCACTGAAAGTATCGTAAATGGCGCTCATAAGTATCCGCTTGCTAGCATGCATCGTATACCTATACATGCAAATGTACGAGGCTGTGCTCTAGATGGGCTCATAAGAAAGTTTAACTCGCAAAACTCAAGTTGGAACACGCATTAGCATGCCCATCTCTGTTCGAGAATCGGACAGCGGCCAAGATTCCTCTAATTCGTTGACTTCATTGCTTCCATAATTCGTGTACAATCGAACCATTCATTTGATGCTAACCGGTAAATCTAGTCAAGGAACATAAGTCTAAATAAAAAATGGCCAAACCATTCGAATGTCAAAATAAGTCACGATGCCAGGCAATTAGTCACTATTAGCGTTCCACACCATCATTTATGTCCAACTGAAAGCGATTGTGATTTCTTTTCAAGTTACTGGAAGAATTGCGCGTCGCATTTTTGCACTTTTTCCCTTTTCGAAAAGCTTTAAATAAGCCGTGGCAATTATTGGCTGAAATTTTTTCATACCTTGGACTCTGACAAATTTTTGAGTCGTCGTTTTAAGGTGCGTTTGCCTTTTCTAACTCTGCATTAGTGAATTCGAACTGAAAATATTACTTTTTCAGAATTAGTTCCACAATCAAACATACAAGGATTTATATCTACTTCTACCACAATTTCAAATAGAGAATTCATTCAATGATAATTTTTTATTGGCAATTCAGTTACTCAAGTAGAGTAAACCATATAAAAGAAACGAAAAGGAAAATTGTCTGTGAGGGTTAACATAATCCTTCTAAATTTTCGGCTAAAGTTCAACCTTCGTCGAACCAAATATCTTTCAATAAAGAGCTAAGTAGCAAGCATTAACACACCTCTTACTCCCAACAGGATTTTTAAATAGTTTCATATTTTCCAGTTTCTAATTTAACATTTACAAAACTTTACCTCTCCTTGCAAACCTTTTATCTTCTTTTTTCTAGCTAAGAAAATTTGATAGCCTTTTTTGTACACAAAAATTGTACAATAGTTTTATTAAAACCACTTCAGGTAACAACCCCTGCTGAGTTGCATCACTGGACAACATGTGTACCCTAGTCAGCCATTGATCTCTTACTCACTCATTTCTGGCAGAAAGGATACAATGTGCTTTGTTTTCGATGCAGTGTGACAATGAGCGACTTGGCACTATTTCAGAATTTATGGCAGGAGTACGACTTAATTTATAACTTCTTTAAGATGTTGTAAACGTTGCAACCAGACATTCGTTCCGATAACAAAATATAGGGACAGAACAAAGGAGGTGGCCTACTGTTTAAAAGAAGCATAAAAGAAAGTGTGATGTGATTTATAGAGTAGTTTTCATTTTAGAAAGTTGAGTTAAATGGAAAGCCAATTCTGTGATGTTGTGTTGAAATATTCTTACGGATACTCACATGCGTTTGCCAATTTTGCCTTTGTTAATATTAAGCCCCTGCCCTCGCTTGCGCAATGGGATGCCGAATAGCTGTGCTGAAATCACATTACATAGTTATTAAGAGGAAAAATGGAAAATTTATCAGAGATAAAAAGATTAAAACGTCAATATCTGATTATGAAGCAAAATGATTATTTCTAACAATCATGTTGGTATAAGCATACCCAGTTCTTTAGATAAAGTACTGAGTACCGTATTTTATTAATAATACTTGTATTATATTATAAAATAATATTTTTTTAATTTAATGAATCTTTCCTTACTGTAGAATAACTAGCAATAAGCTCTTAAGTCGTAATGACTATGAACTCATTATAATATAAAGAGTGTTAATGACTATTAACTCTTTATAATATAAAGAGTTTTAATGATTATTAACTCTTTATAATATAATATTGAAATTTAGCTTCTATAATATAAATAACTCACTATAATATAAGCCCCACGAATAATATCGGCTAAAATACTTGAGGGAGAGAGTTTTGATTAATAGAATTTTGCTATAAGTTTGGTTCCCTCAAATACCAAAACTTTAACCATGAAGCATTTCTTCCGTCCCTCAACTGATTTTGGTGATTGTCTGGGTGTTCAGCTCTTTCTAAACGCAAGATTACTTTGTAGGTGATTAACGTGATCATCAATGTTATTAGTGTATCTTTGGTTCAGTTTTATTACTATTAATTTATTATTATTTATTGCTTCAGTTTCTATATATATGTCATGTTAGCTTCTTGTCCAAATGGGTGCCTACGTTTAGTATATTATCACCTCGGGTATTAAGTATCAAATAGATAGATTGCAAGTGAACTACTTCTTGTTAAAAGTGAAGGCAACCCTTCGGTGATTTAATATCGCGATGTTATTAGCGAGTACAGGGGTGACAAATTGACACTAGCTTTCAGAAATATCAGATATATACAGCACGTATTATAAGAGTTTCTGATATTTCAACAGTTCTTCGGCAGTATATGAATAATAATCATAAGAGTACTCAACTACAAATATCTATTTCTAAAAAACTCAGCTTGTTTTAACACTCACTTTACCATATATAAAGGAAATTAAAAAGGAGAGACAGTGTTATATTAAAACCCCTTAATATAATATGACCACAAGTCTGTTACATTTCCGGCACATGCCAATAAAAGAATTGCAAAACAATTCTTTCGGTCAATAAACTTTAAAACCTAATTAATTTACCAAAATTGCAAAACAATTATTTGGGCCAATAAACTTTAATAATTCTAAATAATTTACCAAAATTGCAAAACAATTCTTTGGACTTATTTTGCAAATAATAAACTTACAAGCAAATGACCAAATATGCAATATAGACAAAATGATTAACATAAGTGGCGAGTGCAAGCCAGTAAGCGAGCAGTCTGTCTCTGAGTGTTAATCATAAAAGGTGGAAAAATAAGTTTAATATAAGAAAATAAATAATAAGTTAAAAGTGTAATAAAAATTAAAAATTGAATAAAGATTAATAAAAAAAAGAAAATACTTTTTTTTATTCCTTTCGAAAAATTCGAAACAAAAGTAGACAGCTCATTAATTTTTGAAAATATTAAATATTTTTTAATCAAACTCATCAGTATAACTTATAGAAAGTAAACAATAAATCGTAAAAAATGATCCGGAAAATTTTTGCGCTGGTAAATGATTATTTAAAAATATCCTTTTACTTTAGTAAATCGGATTAAATGTTATATTGGCACTGTATCCTTTAATTTAAATTCCTAATAAAGCTAACACTTTGTCTGAGTATGAGTGAAGTCTGAAGAAACAAATGTTAGAAACCAACAAAAACCAAATGGAATTAAACATACCGATAAGTTAGAAAATAACTATCAAAATAAGGGATGACTCAAATTACTATATTTATTAGTTGCCAATAATATCACATAAATATATAAAACACTTATTCATCCCATCTTTGATTGTGGATACAATAACTTAAATTCCATTCATGCAATAGCATGAAATATTATACATATATCGGTAATTAAATGATATGTCGTGGATATCACTGGTACCTTTCAACCAAAATTGATGATATATTTTGTTATAATAAATTTTAACATAACTTAGCATATTGTCTTCAAGATCTTCTTGGTGAAATTATCAATGAGATTTGACCATCTCAGATTCACCTAATCTGCCAGATAAAATCTAATGACTAATCTATGCGATCACTATTTATACAAATTTTTAACGAAAATAATAATACTATCTGGCTGCCGTGTCAATTATTCAATAAAAATGCATAGTTAAACAATATGTCTTTTTATGTTAGAAAATACCACTGAGTTGCTTAAATATTTACTAACCCATTTAACATAATTTAGTAAAAATATGGGAAAAATAATTAAATTTTCACTATAATTGGACTGAATTTAAACTCTCAACGCATTTCGACTTTAGAAATACATAAACCGCTAAATAACAAAAAATATTATGATTTTCCTCTAATACATACACATACGGTTAATGAAAAATAAATTAGTTTAGTCATTCAAAATAATCTCGCAATTAATGCTCCTCATATATTCCGCAAGCAAGGAGGGTAAAAATTTCCCAAGAAATTGGATATGAAATAAATAAATAAATTAGCTTTTCAGTACGAGTGATTAATATACAGAAACATTTTTCACACCTAGTAATAACTTCACCTCAAAAAACTGAATGCCGTTTTAGCTCATTAAGTAAAACAAAAATAGCATCTTAAACCCCAACGTGATGGAGTGGCGTGCACTAGAGTATCTGAGGCGTCTCATCTAAACAGCTCATGAATAAAGCCACCCTATCAACGCTACGGCACAGTTCCGAATTTCATTGCTCGCATGTGCACCCACACAGCCAAAAGCAACCCAATCCCGTTGTAAGCACATGTGCGAATTCCCATAGTTTTTCAAGAAGATTTATAGCCAACATTAGGTGTTAGTGGTTTCCATTTTTAATATTCATTGTTCGGACATAAACTTAAGTGGCAGTCTTTAGTCATAATGGGGATGTGATTTTTTGTGCTGCTAATGCTTCAATGTTTCTTTCAATTTTACAAACGTCAAATAAAAAACAGAGCAAGAACCACGAACCTCGGATCGCACATGTGTTTGTGGCATTTTTATATTGCATCGCATCACGTGAGCCCTAAACTCAGGAAATCGAAATTGAAAAGCGCATCTACAGATACATTTTCCCAAATTAAAGATGGAGAAACTAATTCCATTTTTTAGTTGCTTTACCGTTTCGTGCATTCGTGTTTTCATTTCTCTCTGCTGGTTCTGGACGGGCACAAAATTGTCTTCATGCATGAATTTGCGGTTCAGTGCCCAGAAAGCGATAATACCTTTAACAGTTTTCGTACTAATATCTTGAAAATTTCGTAGTACCAGGAATTCAACTCCACGTGAATTCTGTAAAGAAATTAGTTTAAAATTAGACGATAATCACATTTAAACTTTCTTAAGACTTTAAAATCCTTTAAGATGTTCTAACAAAAGCTTAATTATCTTCATGTCTACAAATTAATTCAAATCTTCCCAAATTTGTGGTACATATAAATAAACCCAGCACAATACCAAATATTTATTTGTAAATATACCTCTTAAAGTTGAAATGAGCACATTTCCTTATATATAAGTAACTAATGCTTCTGTGTCATTTAAATTCATATAATTGGGCTACTTAGTATAGGACTAAAATTGACTGTTACCGGTAATGAGTTAATACGATGCAATACTATATCCTGAACTAAAAAAATGGAAGTAGTCCTTACTCTAAATTTAATTGTAGCACAAATGAAATGGGTCGTTCTGTCAATAAAAATATCAATCATTATGAATTCAGTCTGTCTATGAACAAATTTGGATAAGAAAATTTTAAATATATTTTAAGAACTTTTTGCAAAAGAAGATACCTGAATATGTGTTGACATGCGAAGAATACTTAACTATCAAAGGTGTTTAGTAGAGTCACAGTCTATTGATAGCACATACAAGTAAAAAATTACCATAAGTGACGAATGCAAGCAATACAAAGAGCTGAGAAAAAGCAGGCTATAAAGCATCTCTTATATGTATGTCCTTCCATATAACGTAGCTTGTAACCCTTAAAATGCTTACGTCCTTTACAAATAGGGACGTTGTTGCACGCATAAAGCTTTAAACACTTCTTGGATTTTCAAAAACTGTTGACATCTACAAGATACTTACTACAAACATGAATATCTTGCTTCGTCTGGTTTTACTTTTAAAAACTTTGATTAATCTAAATCTATTTCATCGCATCCAAAATATTCCCCTACTGATGCAATTAATGTTTCTTCTCATTCTGACAAAACTTGTTAAATTAAATTTTGCTTATATAAATATAAAAATCAAATTTCGGTGAAACAGTCTCGAAGAAACAATGCAGTGTGATGAGATTCATTGTAGTCGTACAAAACCCAATAATTTTTTACCCATGATTTAGGCGTTTTTTGCCAATAGCTTTACGTGAACTGTGTACAACGCTCAAATAATATTTCTGGAAACATTTTGGGACGCCAGTAGAAATTAATGATACTGAACCCCATGATAATCCAAGAAAACTCATAACATGATCTTAATTCTAGATTTTGATTCTTGATTTGTCGTGTTTTTTTTGGTCTTGCCTCCTCTTTGCACTGGTAATATACAGAGATTCAAATTTCATCTCCAGTTATTACGTATTTTATCTTAACCTGATAGTTGGAAAACATTGTTTGATCGACACTACTTTTCTAAAATATTAAGGGTTATGTATTTTATCTTAACCTGTTAGTTAGAAAGCATTGTTTGATTGATAATACTTTTCTAAAATATTAAGTGTTATTGGCACCAAAAGAGTTTTCAGCCTTTTTCAGATACCAAACATATTTTATAATGGTCTTGACAGCTCCGAATGAAATGTTAGCAACAATAAGAGGTCTGTAAATGTCGTAAATTTATTGGAACTTCATCACTTAACATAATCGGCATTGCAAAAATTTTAACTCATGTATAACTATAGGACACATGCAGATATGACATGAAATTTAAAACAAATGTCAATGGCAGTAATATCTACCTAAAACAGAGTTGCTGAAACCGAAAAAATCAAATATTTTACATCAAATTAGATTTTAATTACAGTGGTACAAAGAAATTGTGTTATTCTATCATCCTCCTCCAATTTTTTTTGTCTATAGCACGAAAATGAAGGATATATTTGGTACAGACACCCTTTAGAAGTAAAGCCATAGGAATTGTTGACATAGATATACCTGGCACTGATGCATTCAACACTTTGTGACTATGTTGATTGCAACTTTTCGGAAACCAATAATTGACTGTGAATCACAGGAAACTATTTAGTTCATTTTATTGGAGTAGCCGAAGCAGCAGGGTTTCTACAAGCACTATTTACTTGTACTACTTCTTCTATATACTTGCATATTCATATACTGTTTTGAATGATGTAAATGGATTTATAGAAGTTTTCAGTGCAGTTCGGCTGTCACTCTAAATACATCGATTTAACCTTCCACTGTAATTGGAAATGATTTTTATGTATATGATTTTTAAAATTCCTCTACTTGCAAACCTGAAAAACAAAAATGGGCATCCAAAAGGCAAGTAATGTTTATCTTTCTAAAAAACTTTCTCTATTAAGATGCCTCATCAAGAGTCTTTAATGGGTCTTTAAAACAGTTTTCGAATAAGTTCTTAACCTGAGGAACACAAAAATATTTATTGAAAAAATATTTATTGCCAAAATTTGTAAAATAGTAGAGAGATTAAATATGGTTGTATTCATCATAAATAAAAAATTTCAAAATGCAGAAATCTTGAAAAGTCAATGTATATGAAACATTTGGATCGAAAATCAGAAAATGACGGCCCTGTGTGCTATAAGTTTTTTGAGTTTAGAAACATGCCAACCAGGTGCTAAATTTTATTAGGATATATTTAATTCAAAACTCGTGTTCTACAAGTGATTAGTATATTAAACATTTCTCTGCAGTGAAAGGAAAATGCTTTTATTTTAATTTTGTAACACAAGACAGAACAGTCACACAATTGCACTCTTAAAGTGATTCCCGTAAAATTGGTTCGAAACGAATACACTCAACGATATGTTCGTTATTGGTTTAGCACCCCCCTCAAGGAGAAAAACCCTGGCACATAAAGTTTAGCGCTCCCAGAAGGAAGAAACAAAACCCACACCAAAAAATGCATTAGACTTGGGTTGATCCATTGGCACAAGTGGTGCATTAGATTTATATCTCTGTCAGCAGTCATAAGGATTAGGAGAGTAGCATTTGTTATTATTGCCAAGGAAATAGGGTTGCACTTGCCTGAACACTCGCACATTTGCTGCTACTGAAGATTGTGAAAACAACAGAAACAACAGCAACAACAGCAACAAGAGAAACAACTGGAACAACTGGAACAATAGTGCAAAACGGCAATAACCAGAAGAAGCAGGAAGCAGAGCAGAAATAGCCGTTAAGCTGAAATATTGAAATAGTAGGAGTTACTGCTTCTGCTCAAGTGAAGTGTGACTACGTTTTTTATATTTCCTTACCAGCTTCGTCTTTGATGGTCCCATGTGCAACTTTGTAACGAAAAATAAATTGATTAAATTTTTTAGAGACAAAAGGATTCCAGCTCTATTATTTTTCATTTGTTATTTGTCTTTATACTATTTATATACATTTTAAATCTTGTACCAGACAAATTTGATTTGAAAATGCCATAAATTTAATTAAATTTTTATAATTTTATTATCTAAACTTAAAAAATAATAATGATCATTTTTGGCAATCGACAATAGTTCTGCTTCAAATTATATTATTCAGCATTTCAAAAATGTCCGTTATTAGAATATATATCTATAAAACAACCCGATTATACAATACCTAAATTACAAACTAGTCTCTCAGTTTTAAGCTAATCGATTAAAGTTAGAAGAGTGATAATCTACATAATCTTTTCTTAACTCTATACAATATCTTAAACCTTTCTCAAAAGTACATTGCGTCAAATATTCATTTACAACTCTCTTCACTGCTGCATTTGACAAGAAATTTGCTTATAGAGTTAACTTATTTATGGAAAAAAAACAAAACTATCAAGCTGATACATGCATTTTAGGCAATGCGACAGGATTGTAATTTTCACTCCGATTGGAGATATTCGATATACACACAGCAGAAAAAGTGTACGGACACCCACAAAATTTTTCTTAAATTTTGCTTAACTTTTTTAATTTTTACTCAAATTGATTTTTGGTTTCTGATTTATTTTAACCAATGGAATAACAATAAAGATCAAACAAAAAAACTTAACAGTTTTCTTTACAATAAAACTATACACAATTATATGCAAAAGTCTACGGAAACTTCTCAATATTTACATTTACATTTAAATTTATACAAAATACAATGGATAAATATGGGTATCTAATTATATTAAAAACAAATTTGAAAGAACATGACAGAATGTTAGGGCTTGAAGTAGGACAGAGTCGTTGTCCTGCTGAAACAGTATACAGCAGCGATCGTACGGATTTGACTGCTGAACCATGCTCCCAGGTAATTCATACACTACTAGAATCACTAGACCTTAATCCCATAGAACATCTTTTCTTTATTTTCAGCAAGGATATGTTCAGAAACCTCATCAAGGAAGGATAGCTAAAAATAAACACACAGGATACGGCAAAGCTGCTTGAGTCCATGCAAAGACGCTTAACCGGGGTTATTAAACACAGAAGTTTTCCTACAGGCTATTAAATTGTAAATTTCTGTGCCGATAATCATATTCAAAAAATAAATGCCATACAGATTCTAATAAAAAAAATTTTATTCCAATAATATTTTTGTGTTGTGTTTTCATTTTAAATTCTCAAGCAGCTAAAAAAAAATATCCATTATTTTCAACACTCCACCACTTATGTTGTTTACCGAATAATGCGACTGTTATATTTAATCTCGAATACATAATACCAAAAATAATAATATCCATTTTTTGTGAAGTTTGGGCTGTTATAAATATTTATAAATAAACTTATTAAAATGTGGCAACTCTGTTTTTGATCGTTTCCTTTTTTATGTTATTTCGTATTTTATATTTACAATAATTTATTAATTATATATTCTATATGGTCTCACAATAAATTTGATGGGATTTGCCGCTGACAATACTACGTTACTAGATGTATTTGCCAATTTTTAAATTTACATATGTTCAAAAGCTTTATTATCTGGACTTGTTTCGGGACTATTTTATTCCATATTGGTATAAATCAGATCAAGTTCTAAAAGTTTCAATATGACTTTCATATCTAAATATTCACTTTTCACTGCCACATCAACATCACTGCCATATCTAAATATTTAAATTAGAATTTGTAATATTATTGGCCGTCGTGGGAACCAACATTTAATCAAGTCTTGGAGCAATAGGTCCCTATGATAAGTTTTTTTGAAACAGATCCGGCATTAAATCTGAAACGAAGAAATTTTCATATTCTTCCATGTTTCACACATATTTTGTGTACTATTGCTATTTTAGCAATGATCTGTTCACCTTGCTAATTAATAAAACTCTAAAAATTTTCAATGTTAATAAACTTTTATTCAACTTTTTACAGAGAGAAAAATCGGAACGTTCTCCTCAATCAAAACCAAAAAACTTAAAAATATTTGAAATTGAATTTTACTTTTTAAATTCAATAAATGCACAGCCAACTGGGTCGCCACAGTACCCCCTCCTAGCGATGGAGTACTAGCAACAACGCGACACCACAACTAAGTCGACAACACCACTCTTAATCCCGAAATTCCGCTAACCTTGCTGGGAAACGCACTACTCTACCAGCTCGTGTCACTTTCGGAATCGGCAACAGGGATTCACGCCTACAATCACCAGAAGTCACTAACTGATCACCATTCAACAACGCTGAAGGCTGACGCGTTTCTGGAACAACCTGTTCAAGATCATCACACGTTAAGTACGCCGCCTTCAACCTATCATTCGAAACAGTCACCTCTCTCCCACGGCAAACAATAACAGACGTCTTCTCATTACGACTCAGCACCTCAAATGGACCTTCGTAAGGCTGCTCAAGTGGAGCTCGAGCACGATCCACTCGAAGAAAAACGTGCTTACAATTAATAACGTCACGCGGAACATACACAGATGGATGACAATGTCTTGTTGATTCAACGGATTTAACCTTAGCTAAAGCCCTTCGCAACGCCGACACAAAATCAGTCTCGGACGACTTCTGCTTGAAATCCGAAAGCATCTGCCCTGGAACACAAAGAGGATTTCCAAACAACATCTCTGAAGGACTAGCATTTAGGTCTAATTTCGGTGTCGTTCGCAATCCCAACAACACAAGCGGAAGAGACTGCGTCCAATTACTTGAGGAATGACATCGAATGGCTGCCTTCAATGTTCTATGGAAACGTTCAACCATACCATTTGCTTGAGGATGATAAGCCGTGGTATGAAAGTGTTTCACTCCAAGCAATCTCGTCAGTTCCCGAAATACAGCAGACTCAAACTGCCGACCCAAATCAGTGGTAATAGCCTGCGGAGAACCAAAACTTGCCACCCAACCGTCGATAAAAGCCGCTGCAACTTCTTCTGCCGTAATGCCCGACAGAGGCACAGCAACAGGCCACCGAGAAAAACGATCGACGCAAGTCAAACAATAACGCTTCCCCTGAGACAAAGGCAATGGACCCACAATGTCAACATGAACATGCTGGAACCGACTATCAATATCAGCAAACGAACCAATTGGTGTTTTAGTATGCCGCTGAATCTTGGACTTCTGACACGCAATGCAACTACGCACAAACACAGCTACATCCTTAACCAAACCAAGCCAAACATACCTAGCCTGCACCAATTTCCGCGTTGCTCGAATACCAGGATGAGCCAAACCGTGGAGTTTTGAGAGTACCAGCTGCCGACAGTTTGCGGGAACAAAAGGACGAACACGACTGCCTGACACATCACAGTACAGTTCAATACTCGAATCCGGCAATCTCAACTTCTTCAACCCAACACCATCTTCAGACTGGCTCTTCAGCTGAGCGAGCAACTCTGCATCAGTCTTCTGCCCCTCAGCAATTAACTCAATAACATTTGCCTCCAACTGAACCGTAGCAACCCGAGACAAAGAGTCAGCCACCGTATTATCTGCACCAGCCAGATGACGAATATCAGTGCAATACTGACTAATAAACTCCAGCTGTCTTGCACGACGAGGAGATGCCTTCTCACTTATTTGCCTGAACGCAAACGTTAAAGGTTTGTGATCCGTAAAAATGACGAAATCACGTCCCTCTAATGCATACTTAAAATGCTGGACAGCTTGATAGATAGCAGTCAACTCACGATCATAAGCACTATACTTAGTCTGCGCTGGACTCAAACCTTTTGAATAAAATGCCAATGGCTGAGTCACACCTTTCACTACTTGTTGGAGAACAGCACCCACCGCAACGTCTGAAGCATCAGTCGTGAGCGTCAATTGTGCATCCAGAGCCATGAAGTTAAGCAACGTAGCTTGGGCAAGATCATTCTTGCAAGCCTCAAAAACCTCTACATCTTCTGGAGTCCAAGAAATCACCGACTTATCATTCTTGCGGTTACCTGGTGTAAGATGAAACAACCGCTGCTGATTCTGCACAGCGTTACGCAGAAACGGCCGATAAAAGTTCACCATGCCTAAGAATTGTCTAAGCTGTTTAACCGTTGCTGGCAGAGGAAAATCACGAACAGCTTGAACTTTACTCTCCGGAGGACGTAAACCCTTTGCACTAATAACGTGCCCAAGGAACTCGATCTCGGAACAGCCGAACTTACACTTGGCAAAATTCACGGTCAAACCAGTTTCTCTAAGTCGATCTAAAACCAGTCGCAAATGCATTCTGTGTTCTGCTTCATCTTTTGACGCAATTAAAATATCGTCGATGTACGCAAAAACGAAATTAAGATCACCTAGAGTCTCATTCATAAAACGCTGAAACGTCTGGGCAGCATTACGGAGACCGAAAGTCATAAAGCGAAACTCGAACAGGCCAAACGGAGTTGTAATAGCTGTCTTCGGAATGTCTGCCAGTGCAAGCGGTATCTGATGATACGCTTTCTGCAAATCTATCTTCGAAAACATAGTTTTACCATGAAGAATACTCGTCACATCATGAATGAACGGAATCGGATACCGATCAGGTTTAGTTTGCGCGTTGAGCATGCGATAATCGCCACACGGTCTCCAACTTCCATCGCCTTTGCGAACCATGTGAAGTGGACTTGCCCAACAGCTTTTCGAAGGTTGACAAATCCCTGTCTGGACTAAAAATTGGAATTCCTTCTTGGCTTCTTCAAGTTTGGCTCCAACTAAACGTCGGGGACGAGCAAATGACGGCGCACCAAATGTCTCGATGCAATGTTCAACCTTAGTAACTAAACCCATCCGATTTGCACTCATAATGCCTAAATCACGGTATTCATTAACCAGCTCAGCATAAGCTGAAACTGAACCACACACACGCACAGTATCTTCTTGAGACACAGCAGCCTTACCCTTCATCATCAAAGTCGTCTTCGAATCAACTAACCGCTTCCTTTTCAAATCCACTAACAAGTCATAGTGATTAAGGAAGTCGGCTCCAACAATAGGACAGCTAACATCCGCAATCACGAACGTCCACGGGAAATCTCTACGCAAACCCAAAGACAAAAGCAGTCGACGCTCGCCAAATGTTTGAATAGGCGTACCATTAGCGGCATATAAATTAACTGATGCAACACTGTTAGCCCTTTGCTTCCAACGACAGAACGACTTCGGTAAAACTGATATGTCCGCACCAGTATCAATGAGAAAAACGGTCGACGTGGCGGGATCTTTAATACTAAGTCGAGCTATACGAACACTAACCCCTTCTCGGCTCGACGACGTAGAAGGAGTGCCTAGTTTTTTGACTGATGAGAGCTTGCCACAAAACTACAGGGCTGCCGACAAGCATTAGCTCTATCACCAAACCTTTCGTGATACCAGCACCAATCTGGATGACTTCCTGGTCGGGAACGAGTTCGCCTACGTCTCCTCGATGACGATCGACTTTGCACCGACTCACTACGACGTAAATCCAAACGACTCAGACGCTGTTCGATTTGCTCAAGCCTTCGTAAAATCACAGCATTCTCAGAATAGGCTGGACAATCAGAGGCTGACGCTACAGCTATCTGTTGAAAATCACCCGCCTCGCAAATACGATCTGCTAATTTCGCCAGTTCTGCTAGTGCCACGTTCGATGCCTGCAGAATAGCGCGCACTTGTGGTGGCAAACGCTTCAGCCAAAGAGACTTAAGGAACTCATCGCTCACCTTGTCTTTAGCTAACGCTGTCAACTCCGTTAGCAACTGTGTTGGGCGTCTATCACCAAGTTCAACTTCTGACAACAACCGTTGAATCTTCCGCTGCTCGCTCTCACTGTACCGCTCTATGATGCAAGCCTTTAAATTAGCGTATCTTCCAGTTTCAGGAGGATGAAGCACTGCATCACTTACATCGGCGATAACACTTGACTCAATCGCTGCTACTACCGTGTTGAACTGTGTGATGTCACTCGTAATGGCAGCTACTGCGAATTGCGCCTCGATCTGAGCAAACCAAATCTCCGGTCGCTCGTGCCAAAACGGTGGCACCTTCACTGCTACACGGTTTACGACACTTCCACTATCAGAAGCCATTACTACACCTTCGTCTGCAACTGACATCACAGCTCGATAATTAGATATTTAGCTCAGAAGTTAATATTTCTAAATTTAAACTTTTTCGAAATCACGTCGGGGTCACCAATTTAGCAATGATCTGTTCACCTTGCTAATTAATAAAACTCTAAAAATTTTCAATGTTAATAAACTTTTATTCAACTTTTTACAGAGAGAAAAATCGGAACGTTCTCCTCAATCAAAACAAAAAACTTAAAAATATTTGAAATTGAATTTTACTTTTTAAATTCAATAAATGCACAGCCAACTGGGTCGCCACACTATAAAGCGTTATTGCTGAAAGTCTAAAAGTGTTATTATTCCAAATTTTGGTCACACTTCCTTTTTTAGTGATTACTCTTCGCTTTAAGATTAATACCCAATATTTTTTTCGATTCTTCAGCTACAAAATAAAATTCTCCTACAAGCTACGTGGGCTCCGTGGTATGTCATAAACAAAAATCGACACAAAGACCTAAATCTACAAACTGTTGAAGAAGCTATTTGCCAATATACACCTTAATTCCGAGAGAGACTTAAGTCGTATCCAAATCCTCATGTACGATACTTATCTTCTGCAAATTCACTTTATCGCCTTAAAAAAAATTACTCATAAATATAAATACCCTAGCTCAATAGGTTACTTGTTAGTTTTTTAAGATTCGCGAAATTATTGTCAAGTTCTATTTAGAAAGATTCAATTAATAAACCTATGAAAGCAAAAAACAAAAATTGCGTTGAGTCTCATCCACACTTTCGAAAAGCTCAACTGTTTTTTCTGCGTCAAAGCGAAGGAGTATATATATGAATCCTTTCGAAAAAACCTATATTTGGCGTCTAATTATATATATTCGAACCATATAGAAAAAATTCTAATCCAAACTTTTGTATATAAACAAAATAGAAATTTCAAATTCTCAATATTTGCGTTTTTCAGTGATCAAAATAATATCCTTGGATTTAAAATTTGAGAACTTCTAATATTAAGTAGAGTAGATCTTTAAGACAATAAAACTTAAGAGGAGATTACTTAATGCCTTTTGGTGCCACTGTAAGGTAATCGCACTTGTAATAAATACAGTCAAACTTCTATAACTCGAAGTCCAATTTTGCAAAGAAAAAGTTCGACTTATGGAGACTTCGAGTTAGAGAATTTTTTTATTTTTTATTTCTTTTATTTTTTTTTTATTTTTGTTTAATTTTTGTTTTATTATTGAAAGAAACTAGAATTATATATTAAAACATATATTTATTTATTTAAAATCAAATATAGCACAGAAGTTACAGTAAAGTAAAATAATTAAAAATTAGTGTTTGGGATTTAAATTTTTTTTTTCTTATTTTCAGTAAAAAAAGATTCCAATTTATTGCAAGTCTTATAGTGATCATCAGTTGGAGGAAGTATCATTCGTTTGTAAATAAAAATACAGAATTTGAATGAATCTTCTACTTCATTCTTGGAAGGCTGATAAACAATTACATCCACGGAACCCTCATCATCACTTTCCGTTGCGCTTAGAATTGGATCCAGTAATTTAGAGCTATAGTGCTCAATAATATCCTCATCTGTAGGAACGCATGATATACACATTTCATTGTCAAGTCCAATATAATCATTAAGAGTAGCATTGGAAGTTATTTTATTTATTTTAAATGACGCTGGCAGTTACTGGCATTTGTACAAAGAAGCAACTTAAGAAAGAAAAATTTAAACATTTGGTTTGGAAAACATGACTTCCCCTAACAACAAAATGCATTTATACTTTAAACAAAAATTCGACTTATAGAATGCACTTTCCCCATATTTCTATCGGTACGGGAAAAAATTTTGGTTCGAGTTATAAAGAAATTTGAGTTATAGAAGTTCGAGTTATGGAAGCAGAATTGTATGTAGGTAATTTGCTCTCTAAAACCTTGGTGCACCGTTTTAGGTTTGACTTATATAAAATTCGAGTTATAGAATAGAATTTTGGAAGTTATGGAAGTTTGACTGTATTAAAGTTAATACATTTTTATTTTTTTTTACTAAAACACTGTAACGACCTTTTTCCCGGCCCTATCTATAGCTGGGGTATACTCAGTGAGTATACCAGGGTTCGTTATAAGAAATTTATAAATGTGAAATAATAGAGACACTTCTGTTTAAAGTAGCGTTTATTATTTAACCAAAAAAATATAAATTAAGTTGTGGAAGGTAATAGACAGCGATGTTGAAAATGTTGTCAATGATGTGGAATGTTGTTAATGTTGTAACACTGTTGTAGCGATGTTGTAAACGGTGTAGAATGTTGTATGATGTTGATGTCAGTGGTGCGCAAGTTGCTGTCATTAGAATCGTGAAATCTGTAGTGAAAGAAATTCCAAATAGCAAAACCTAAAGAAACTCTAATAAAATATAAATCAATACCTTTGTCAGTAAAAACCAGACAAGGGTCCCTTCCTGCTATTACGCCTGGCCACGTCCGTCAGCAATTGCCAAACGCTCGTTGTCCCACACGCCTTTTGACAGTGTTTGTGACTCGTCGTCCATTCCTCCATCAGCTATGGCCAAATGGAAAACTGGATGACTAGTTAAACTACCCAACGCCAGCATAAGCCAAGCAGCAGGTAACTCAACTGGTTAAACTACCCTACGCCAGCATAAGCCAAGCAGAAGGTAATTCAACCACCATCACTTCGCTCAAACCAGTCCATCCATTCACACGGTGATCGTCAGCAATGGCCAAACGAATCAACATGTGCCTGGACCAACTAGTCCGAGCTCCCACTATCGTCCCTAACAAAATAGTTCTTACCTGTAGTGAAAGAAATTCCAAATAGAACGATTTGGCAATTTCGCTGCCCTTTTATTTGAAATTCCTTCCATTACATACAAAAACAATAATTATTTTTCAAATAAACAAAGTCCCGTAAATTTGTCAAAACAAATTTCTTATTGTTGTACGCATTGCAATCAAATTCAACAAAAATAACTGCATCACATAAAAAATGCGTGCACAATATTTTTCTTAAATTTGTTTATGCAGACAAACAAGTGAATTAATTACAACAAATTTAACTAAATTTTATTAGCGGCAAAAAATTAATCAAAACATATTTTACTTTACAGGGTCATTCGTTTATAAAAAATGTTTGTCTTTGATATGTAATTTACAGGGTCAAAAATAGGTGTTACTGCAGAAAAATTTTATTGAACATAGAAATATGTTTTATTAAGTGGATTTAAAACTCATTATAAAAAAAACTCATTATACTATTAATTAAATTTGTGAGCCTATATTTTAATGCAAAATTTGGGCCTTACAACACATTTTTCGAGCCCAAAATTTTGAAAATAAGTACAATACATACCATAAATGATACACAAATAATAAAAACCATGCAGTCAATATACAAGAAATGTTTGTATGAACACAATATACTTTGGAACTAAATTTAAACAAGGATTAGCAAACATGTCATGAGCAAATGAGAAGTATCCTTTTTTATATTTAGCAAATTGATAGGTACTGAGCATGTTTGGGTGACGTTATTGTTATGTTAAGTATACATATTATAAGGGATTCAAGGGCTGTAGTGGATATGTTACGCTGTTTGTGAAAAGGGTGGGTAATTCTTTTTAAAAACTCCTTGTTATATTAAGCTCTGTTCATTTTAACTTTGCACCGACGGTATGCACAATGCCCTCTGATAATTTCACTCTACTTTAAATGAAACGCAGTAGCCTTTTGGTGAACAAAAATAAAAAACTTTGCCATTTTTAGATAAACCCATAAACGCTTCACACCACATCACAAGCAAATTTTTCGACGCATCAATGACGAAAGGCTTTTTAAGTAGGGCAGATGCATATGGACTAGACTTTGGAAACTTCACGGCTGATTACAAATGCCTGAGTGTACAGTTATCAAATTTTACGCTTCGATTCCCAAATCCTTTTAAGATTGCACTTCACATAAAATCTGGGCTAGACTTCTCTTCCCGCCGTCCAAAATAGTGAGCACGTATAGCATCCGCAGTGTTCTAATACATTTTTTATTGTTTATTTATAAGTATATTATATATAAATTTAAAGGTATACTTAAAAAATTAAATTGTTGGTGATATCCATAGAATGGGGAAGTGTAAAATATGTGTAACTTCTTGCGTCACAAACTAAAGCATTAACAAACTAAACAAATATTGCTTTAAAAATGTTATGATTGTGCAAAAAGTCTTCAGATACTTTTCATAAAAGACTCACAAACTCACAAGATATAATTATAATAATTATTGATAGAGAAAACAAATTCTCTAACGAGAATTGAATATTTTTGATAGTCGCTACTCTAAAATCAAAACGAATTGGCAAATTAATTCCAATTTTTTGGGTTCTTCAGAGAATGAGAACGGTAGATATAAAAGAAAGTTTA
Organism: Teleopsis dalmanni; assembly: GCF_002237135.1. Lineage (NCBI taxonomy): Eukaryota > Metazoa > Arthropoda > Insecta > Diptera > Diopsidae > Teleopsis > Teleopsis dalmanni. Next base: position 88,149,327 of record NC_051846.1, read on the forward strand.
TTTCTCCATATCTTTTCATTCCACAAAAAATGTTCCGTTACACGGTCATAATTTTATTTTTACTAATAAGTCGCAACTTTGCGCAAAGAAATGAAACGAATTCTTTAGACGGAGCGGGAGTGATGAATTTGACATCTTTGCTTCTTACCAACGCAAGTGTTGTGATCACAAACATTCACAGAATTGTTGGAGGACGTCCGATTTCCATTCGTGAAGCTCCATATCAAGCAGCCGTTATAATGGATGGACAATTCATTTGTGGCGCTTCTATACTTTCGCGGTATTGGTTACTTACAGCAGCACATTGCGTTTATGGAACTTCTGGTAGTAAAATCGTTGTACGCGCTGGTACTCGTTATTTTCAAAATGGAGGTCAAACTAGAAATATAGTACGGGTCGTGATTAATGGCCGCTACAACCCAAATTACGCAAATAGAGATGTTGCGATGCTCAAAGTAAACAGACCGTTTTACTTTACCTCGTCCGTGCGACCAGTAAAACTTCCTTCCAAAAACAGCAGACTTCCAAAAAGATTTTTTACGAGCGGTTGGGGACTAAGGTATGAAAATGCACCAAATCCATCTAAGGTACTCAGAGGCACAACACTCGATCTAGTAAACATAAGAGCCTGTGCACGTGCTTACAAAAAAAAATCAAAAATAACAAAAAATATGATATGTGCTGCCCGACCAGGCCAGGACGATTGTCAAGGTGACTCAGGTGGTCCACTTGTTAATAATGGTGTACAGTATGGTATCGTATCTTTCGGAAAAGGCTGTGCACGACGAAAATACCCCGGTGTTTTTACAAATGTAATGCGACAAAGCAGATGGATTCGTACTGTAACAAGAATATTTTAACAATCAATTAGATATATTTAAGCCTCTTCAAGTATTAAAGAATTTTTAATTATTAACACATCTTTTACTTTAACCAACATTTTTATTACTTATTATATTTATAGTAAATTATGTAAGTTTAATTAATGCGTGTTTGAGGTTTTCTTTGATTTTATTTTATTACCATTACCGCCCAGTTTCTTGCGACCATTGATTTTACCTTTGTTTTGATTTGAGGGAATGGGCTTCGGTTTCGGTGCCTTAGTTTCCACACGAACAAATAAATCATAATTGAATTTGGTACATGCACGACCTACGAACAGAGATTTTAAAATTAAAACGAATAACATATTTTCAAATATAAACTATACCACAACATAATTCTTCCCCGCATTCAACACATGTCATCAAACGAGATTCCACAATGCCAGATTTATTTTTAACTTTCTTGACACAATTGTTAAGTGCAAACTCACGCTTATCCCGTGCCTCCGTCTTAAGCTGCAGCTTTCCCATCTCGACCATTCGACTGAAATATTCCTCATCCACTTTCGCTTTAGGCCGCAAAGTGGTTAGCATTTTCCAATCGATTGGTACTGCACACAAGTCCATAAGAACAACATCTTTCATTTCATTTGGCACTGGGTCGGCATATGCATACAATGGGTCACGTTCGCCATTACTCTTTAACAATTTCCTCATTTCCTTTTTCGGCATTTTAAAGGAAAAATCCTTATCCTTGATTTTTATTTCATCAGCACGAACTTTAATTGGGCGCATTTTGTAGTCCGGCACTTTTTCCATCAAGCGTTTGTATTCCTCCTTAGTTTGAATTACATTGCGACTTAAGTCTAAAACTGGAACAACTGATTTTTTTTTCGACAGCAAATCGTCCAATTTACTCATTTCACTATCAAAAGTAACTTTTAACTAAACTTTATTGCATTTCACAAATCCTCTGTCAGAAATTCCATATATCAAATGAGAGCATTTATTGATTAAACAAACGTTGAAACCTATAGACAAATCTGTTGAGTGAGAAATCCGGAAAGGCGGTCTCTCGCATTGCTGCATTATTGCACTTTTTCAAACTAACTTATAACTATTAGTTCGTGAGTGTTTATTTATTTTACTCGGATATGGTTTATGTTGTTGTTTAGTTTATTTAAGATAGTTACTCACAAATTACACAAAACAATAAAGATAGGAAAGGACTTTATACAATGTCTATGTACAAGTAGATTGGTCTCTGATATCTACAAGTAACGAATAAAGACATATGGAATAAGAGCTCACGCAAACTACAGATGAGGTGTAGATAACAAATACCTAAGGCCTACTATTCATAGCATTCAATAACATAAATATTCATAAGTTGAACTCTGCGCGTTGACTATTTTTGGGCTTTTGCACACCGTTCAACTGCGACACGAACTTTTGGCAGCATTTTTGACCGTTTAACTTTCAATTTTAGATTTGCCAGTAACTCTGAAAACAAACAAAACGAATTAATTATTGAAATTAGCTTACGACGGCAAATCGGTCAGCATCTACGTTTGACCCAAATACGGAAATCAGTTAAGAAGCGAGTTGTTAATGTAAATTTCCGTCGCGTCGAGGGAAGCAAGCTAAATATCTGTTTGTGAATATGACGTCACAATGGTGAACTTTATAATATATTTATGTATCAATATAAACTAGTTTTAATTAAACTATTCTTTTTTTAATCAAAACAAAAATTGTCATTAGAAGATTTTTCTAAAGATTTTTTTGTTGCAAGTTCAAAAAAAAAACTTTCAATATAATTTCTAAAAAACAGGGCTTTGAACTAGTTTTTTTCTTCTCGTTTTAGTACTGGTTCAATAAAAAAAATATGTATACAAATAGAGTTCCGGTTCATACTTCGACAAAAAAGTTTTTCGGTTTTCCGTTCAGTTCTGAGTTACTAACCTTTATCTCTTTGTATTAGAAATAAACCTTTTCTCATAATTAAAATCGTTTTATTCATAACTTTTAAAAAGAATAGTGCCGAATTTAATTATTAAAAATCCAATATAGTATTTTCAGTTCGGATCCACTTTTGGATTAAACAAACATATTCTTTCTTTTTGGTATTCAGTTCAGTTTCATTTCGAAGGGCTGTTTAAAGTCTTTTAAAAGAAATATGAGGTTTCACAAATTTGTTCCAAATACATCATCTTCTTCCTTGTTAATATAAAACCTAATATAAAACCTTAATGAAGAATATATGTTTCAACTTAAATACTAAATTGGTTGCTCAACGGAAAATCTTCCAATCGCATGTAAAGCTATCAATTCATTACATGAGCTTTATATTAGTAAGTTGGCATAACAGTATCATATAGAGATAATACCTTTTAATATTTTAATTTTAAATATTGCTACTCTGTTCGATTTGGTGCTGTTAATATTCAATATCTTGTATATTACTTAGTAATGATATTATAGTAAACCCATATATATTTTCATGTTTATTAATTCATATTATTTTTAATCCCTATTTTATTATTATTATTAAGTATATGTGTTTTATTATAAGTTAAAGAAATGAAAAACAATATTATCAAAAGTATAAAGAAATCAATTCTATTTTATTAATCGATAGTCCTATTAGATTTTAATACATCATCTTCTTCTTCTTATTTGGCACTACAGTCCAGTATGAACCTTGGCATCCCTCACGACCTGCCTCCATCTGTCCCTATCTTCTGCTACTCTCTTCCAGTTCAGTATTCAATAATACAGCATACATAGCCTATTATACGTATGACCTAGTTGGCTTCAATATGCCATGGTGTACATATTAATTAATTTTAAATAGATTTATTCATTTATTATTTCATTATTTTTACTGTTTTAAACAATATTGGAAAGGTATTATAACTTCACTTTCTTGAAGATACACAATTTGAAATACGTTTTGTTTATACACACATCTGAACACACTTGACAAGTACCGTACAGTCCTTATAGTGTTATCGAAATTCTTAAAATAAGTTTAATGTAACTTTGACTTTTGATAATAACTTTATGACATTTCCCTCGTCTTTCGAATTAAGAATTTTATGTTGTTTTCTTATTTGATGCACCATTTATTCCTAAGAGATCTATGTGTGAAAGTTGAACTAAATAAGAATTTTGAAAAATAACAAAGAAAATCATATAAAAGCCTGTAAGACAGTATTTTCTGGCATTTAGTCAAGATGAGTCGTTCTGCTTTGTGTTGCTTATTTTTTTTGCTCTGTTGGAGCATTTTTACAGACGCTAAATCGACCCGAAAGCACAGCACCAGGAATAGGCAAAGTAATAAGAGCGTTGTCATTGGCGGAAAACTAGTAGAAGAGGATGAAGCACCGTGGCAAATTGTTATTTTAAATAAACACAGGGCGGTGTGCTCTGGATCCCTATTACGTAATAATGTAGTTCTAACTGCCGCTGAATGCTTAAAAGATATTGAACCAGCTGATTTAATTATTCGTGCCGGCTCTAATCATTTTAAAACTGGAGGTCAACTACGCAAAGTACGTGAAACCGTTTATCATCCCAAATACAATGAAGGGAGTCACGCATATAATGTTGCAATGTTGAGCTTAATCCGCCCACTGAACTCTACAAAATTCAATCTACGCTATGTAAATCTTCCAGAGAGCTCCGATGAGTTCCCATCTTCAGTATCAATTTACGGATGGGGTATCGTGAAAAACAGTACTAGCTCTACTGTTACTAAACGTCTTAGACAGACGAAAGTAAAAGTCTATTCCGAAAGAAAATGCTCTGAATTTTTGGGAGATGAGAAAATGATTGAAATAGTTTTCTGCGCAGGTGATCGAATTAAGAAGGTTGATATATGCAATGACGATATCGGCAGCCCTGCAATGGGTCCAAAAAATACACAATTCGGAATAGTTTCCGAAAGTAAGGCTTGTCAGACAGATTCGCATACAACCATTTTCACAAATGTATTCTCAATAAAGCCTTGGATTATAAATACTCTAAATGCAATAAAATGATTTATTCTAAAAAATAATATAGTTATATATTTGTTTTATTTTCATTCGCAAAAAACTTAAATTATTTTGTATGTTATATTATATATGTTATTATATTATATATTATATTAAATATATGGCATATTATATATTATAGGTATATTATATATTTTTCATTTTATCTGGCGATTTTGCTCATCCAACTCGATTCCCTCGGACAGTTCCTTTGTATATAACAAACTCTCTTGTTTTTATTATTATAATAGTAAATTTATTTATCACTCGCAAAAAAGTGACGATGGCTTAGAAGGCACATAAGATAAAAAGAAGTTATCACAAAAAATGCGATGAGTTACTTGTGAAGTTATATTTTCTAACAATTTTAGAACACCGTCGTCACCAAGTCCAACATTTTTATCATGAGGTGTTGCGGCACCTCCGTAAAATATGGTTTGATACAAGTAACCAGCTGATGAGCACAAACACCAGGTTTTAAAGCTAAATCAAATTGTTTTTTTACGAACAAATATTTTACATGAATGTCTACCGAAACATGGTATCATCTGTTCATCAATTGATAAGTCATGGGGCCATTTACCAAATTGCAGAAAACGGTTATTGCTAGTGTCAATGAATGCCCAGACTTCTGCAAATTTATCTTCTTCATTTAATAGGGTGTTATCAAATAAGTGAATAAACCTATTGATTGCCTTAAATTGACTGCGAGGTAATGCATTGCGAAAAATTGGCACTTCCGTATGTGAACTTAGCGGCCAATAAAGTTTCCATTGTGGAAGTAGATGATATGGTAAACACTCGAAACATATATACCAAAACACCTTTTAAGGTAAAATTGCTTAAGGTCAAGGCAAACTTTATTTTTCAAAGCATATTCATTGCTAAAATTGAAATTTATATATAATTTTGTTACAAGATTGATTTCTTTTATTCATATAACAACTTTTATATTTTATTTACAACAGATAATCATTTTTATGGTGTTTAAACACGATTTTATATTTTTATATAATTTATTAAAAAAAATATTCGTGTAAGCTTCTTTAAAGAACCATAAAATGGTGGTAATTTAATGTAAATTTTGGTATAGCAACATAAAAGGTATCATTCCAAAGATAACATAAGTAGCAACTAATAATTATTATCATGGCTACTTTTAACTACCCATCCGGGCCAAAATGGGTTAAATTAAACACGCTAGTCTATTTATTGTCATTAGTCTATTTATTTAACAGATATATATCAAAACATTTTTTTCCGATATAGCTACGAACTAAAAAATATAAACAGTAATATTATATATCAATTTCTTATATTACAATTACATTGTATGTACTCATTTCACACATGACCACATTTTGAATAGGTCTCCATACTCGTTCTCATATTTGTATTTTCTTTTAGATGACCATTTGTAATTATATTTCTTACATTCTAGCTTATGTTTATAATCAGGACAAAAGTTCCAAATCGTCAAAGTTTCATCGTCACCACATGTCGCAAGTCGAGAACCATCCGGAGACCACATTACAAAGCGGGCTCCATTTTCCGGAATTCTTATTACATCAACTAAGCGATCCAATGAAGACATAACAAGAATCTGGTAGTCATGACAGCCGTCAGAATCTTCACAACGTATAAAAGTAAATACATTTAAAATTATTAGTTACATCTTCACACTCAGTAGAGGTAACTGTTAAAGTATGATGAAGCAGTGTAGTTAACTTTTAAATAGATTTAAAAAGTATTCTTAAAACATTGAATTTTATGTAAATATTTATAAATATTTCATATCTTTGAAAATCCTCTAAATTTTAAATATAGCCTCTTTGTCAAAATAAAGAAAGCGTAGCTTTATCAGCGACACTAATGCATACTTTGCAAATATTTCTATTAAAAATATAATACTAGATGGATGCCATGAGTTCCTACTTTATTTGAGCAATACATTAAACATTGCGTCAAAGAAAATTATTACAAAAAATTATTTAAAATTTGTTCCTTCCCTTTAATACTATAAAAATTACTATGAAATATAAGAAATTTCAGTTTGGAATATTGCAAGAAGTACATAATATAGGTACCTATCTACCTAAGAACAATATTATTTTGTCTGTGAAAAACATATTGCGAACTCTGGACAGTGACTATTCCTACCTTGCTTGGCTATGCTTACAAGCAGCTCACCAGTAATCGTACTGAAAGTAACTGAATTAATCACAATTTTGTTGTCGTTCCTTTGGTAGTAGGCAATTATTTCTTTGCTTGGAACATGAAGTAACGCGATGGAAGCTGGAACCTCCTCCGCTAAAGTCAAATCGAAAAAAGAATACTTTTTGTTAGCAATATTCCAGTCTAAAAAGCACCGAATATTTTCAATATTTCCGAAACTACTACCAACCATCTTACATTATATTTTTATCAATATTTTTTGCCTCAGTATTTGCTATTTCCGCCTTACAAACTGATTACGAACATATCATATAAACAAACATATATGATATATTTATTGATTAGTTTTGATAGCAGTTCAACAGATATTAAAATATTTTGGGGCTTATTAGACGGGTTTTAAATTGTTACTTATTACCAAATATCAAGTCTGTATCATTCCATGGATGCCAGTCAAACACTACGCTAATTTTACGTTTAGTACGGACATATAAATGCACATCACATGAGTTCCAGTTGTAAATAATTATATTACCATCCGCATCGCTACTCGCCAAATAGCGCATTGTCGGTGAAAACTTTATCTCTATTATAGGGAGCTTATGTCTATTTTGTTTGTGTATTACTTTCATTTCAGGTACTGACAAAACGTATACAGTTCCATGCTGCGTCCCACACACAAGATGACCGCCAGATTTACTCCATTCAATACAACGAACTTTTTGATGTTTTATATTAAAAACTTTTCCATTTGTGATCATAAATCGCTTAGGACATGCAACGTCCCATAATTCTATGGCTTTAAGTACAAAAATCATATTGATATGCATCGTTTTTTATTTAAGTTTCTACACTTACCTGGATTTTTACCTATCTTACAGCCTACTGCTAAATAATCACCATTCGGGCAATATGCAACAGCACATGCTTCTTTCACCTTGTATAAAGTGCATGTATTCTCCTTACGTTTCCAGAAGATCACATCATTATCGAACACCGCAACTATTTGGCCATTAATCGACCAATCTACAAGATTCGCATCTGCAAATCTTTGAATTTAACTTTAATTAAATGGTATGTGCTTTTAGTTCAACCTACCACAATTGATATCAAAACCAGGTAAATCATGTGTTGACTCTGAAAATGTCATTGGTTTCAAACGTGGCTTGCAAGTCCAATCAAATTCTTTAAATTCATCGCGATCTTTTCGGTTGGAGTGTATTGATATAACATCGTTCAATAACATACAGCAATTTTTAACGTATGGATCAGACAACTCTAGTATTCTTCGCTGGCGCACTTCAAGCTCCTTGTTAACAGTGAAGAGAAAAGAGTTTTGATTCCAACAGTTAAACGCCAGCATCTAAAATATTCCTTACTGAAATAATTGAAAAAAATGCACATACCTACTCCTAGTTTACTCACGGTTTTAAAGACGTCTTTGTTGGTGACTTTGTTAAACTTTTCGTTCTGTTCAATATTTTTTAAACTATAACGGCGGGGAATAAATCGATCCCCATATAAAAAGGGCACCACTCTATTAGGAACGTAAACCCGCTGGAATATGATAAAAATAGAAAATAATAATATTTCTTTTATTTTGTTTAATCAGTAATATCAACATATTCGAAATTAACAATTTCCTGACACTGCTTAAGCTTCATATCTAATATAAGGATTTCAATCAATAAATAAAATGACAAATTAAATACTCCTTTTAGGGTAATCAGGTTTTATTCAAATAATGATAAATGCCACTTGATAAATTCACAGAATCTAAACTACTTTTCCTAATAATGGAGAATAATTTCAATAGATTGTTTACATCAACCTTAAAGCAACTTCATTTACTAGTTATTGAGGTATGCAATGATGCTCATTGCTCTGCATGACTGGGTTTCGAAAAAGTACTCCATTCACTAAATATTTATTTCAAATCGACCTTGCAGATGCTTTACAAAATACAAATACAAAACTAATGAGTTAATAAATATCACATGAATATTTTTAATAATTTTATAAAATACAGCAGAAACAGATAGACCATACAAATTTAAAAACTACACTCTAAAAATCAATCACATCAGACATTGAAGGTATTAAAGGATTTTATTTTTCTACAAATATCTCTTATTTAATAGCATATATCTTAAAAATAAGATAGCTTGGATTTTGAAATTTAAACGCTAACACAATACTTTTCATATAATACATAATGCCAGATCACTTAAGAAAACAATTTATGTTATTAATATGTCGGACACAATTTATTTTATTGGACACAAACTATGGCAAGGCAAATCTCTTGGTACAGCATGTAATTGAACAATAAGAAAATTATTACTAAATAAACTCGAAAAAATTTCGAAATTTACTGAAGAGAAACCTGAAGAGAAAGAAGAAATGCCATAGATCATTTTCTACAGCCATTACAAACACATTAATGTCATTGAATGTCATATTCCATATGAATTCCGCTACTACAACATATATTTTAAAACTCAACATATGAAACTCAAAGTGTCAGCTAATAGCACCAAAAATATAGAATAATAATATTAGAAAAGTGAAAGAACAACAAAAAAAAAACATTAAATAAATAAAAAAAAATGTCCGTACAAAACGTCACTATAAGTGTTTTCAATTTTCAAAGGTGATTATTGCATTTAAAAACATTGTATAGATGCTTTGGAGATGGACCATTAATGCCATAAAATGCCAATGTATTTTATGGCATTAAAAAAATCTGTACGTAAAATAATTATTTTAGTCATAATAATTAACAATAACTGCTATATCTAGCGTATTAATAATCAAACAATTAACGAAGTAATTATGTTTTTTAATCAAACGAATTTATTAGAATTTTATGTTAAGATACTTTACCCAATATAGTTTTTCATACTATATGAATCTACCCACTATCAGATTTGAATGGTCTGAATTAAATTTAATTTCTATATTAAATATTTTCAATAGTCACCACCAAATCTTATCCTAATGTTTCGTTTACTTAACAAATAATGAGCCAGTTCCAGTCATTTCGAAAACAGTATGTGATCAGTTACCTAAAAATCCAATCTATAAAATTTAATTTGTGATTTCATTGATGAACGAAAACCAATTAGTGTACATTGTAACATATTACACCATAATTTTTATTTGATCAAAACAGAATTCGTTAACAAAAACTGTTAAATGATATTGATTTAGATTAGATCAGATTGACATGCCAGCCTTGTGCACCAAAGCAGAAATAATGGCTCGTTATGATACCAGGAATGTAACACTGTCTGACCTGAAAACCAACCTAAACATAGAAATTATCCCTAACAGCATCCCTTGAAGATGGCGCTACTCCCAAGCTGATGAGTCTATATAATTATATAGGTGATCGTGTACATATCTATATACCTTAAAGAGCTTTGAAAAATTAATAATCAAAGATCTTGAAGAAATTTAACTTCTTTGTGTAAAAAATCTTGAGTTTCTCAAGATTTATAGTTTGTATAAAATCTATCTTGAGTGAAATTAAATTTTCGGTAAAAGAGTAAATTTGGTGAAGACTAAACTTTTATCAGAAATGACTCAATATTTCTATTTCTGAAACTTAATATTAACTTTATTTCCCCCAATTTGCATGAAATATTACTTATGTTATCATATTGTTATTACTTATCATTAAACCTGTATCATTTCATGGATGCTAGTTAAATACTACGCTTGTGTTCCAGACATTAAAATTGGTCATTTTTAAGTCCAAGCCAGAATGAACCAGGGTTAATCATTCTTTTTAAGGCAAGACTTAAGACTAAAGGCACACTTAAGTCTAATTAAATACTAGAAATATTATTATGAATTCATTTGATTGGGTTAATATGTAATAGCAAACATAACACGTCCTTCTCGTCGAAAATAGAACGTACTATATCTAATATATTCTTTTTATATTTAATATATAAACAATGCAGAAACTGTAAATATTGATTTGTTTTCCAAGTATTTTTTTCAGTGCGCACACGACCACCCATTTATATAAGATACGTAATATGAAAAGGTATTAATTCTATAAACAAAAGTATTTCTTTACATATAAATACACAAAATATGTATATATTTTTCCAATTCTCGACGCCGTGTTTGAAGAAAACCGCAACGCAACACAAGTGCATCGACACATCTATATTTCACTTTCCAAACATTGGTGCTTCTCTCAAAGTAAAATTAAAACTTGATCGAGACATCAAGTACGTCGAAACAAGATATTTCAGAATTAAAATACTGAGCAAATGGACACAATAGACAGTATTAGACGCGCAATATCTGAGCAACAACATATTTTCATTTGATCGGATCGAAGTGTTGAAGTGATTTCAAGAATAATTCTTCTCATTGCCGAGGTGTTTGGAATATGGGTTTGAGTTGATGAGATAAATGCTTTCGTTGTGGTTGGGATTTTTTAGATCAGCAGTTGTGCAGCAATTGTATTTGTGAACCTAAAGGATTCATTGCAGATGCCTATTACATTATTCTACTGGCCTACTAAGTCCCAACATGATGAATGCAATAACCAACATCAAGAGACTTCTGAAACGATGCAGTGTAAGTGCGGTATATACTTGCTATAATTTGTGTTTAACTTGGAATTTTCCAATGGCATGGATGGACGGTTACTCCAACCAACGTAGTGCCCCTGAAATTTCAAAAAGTGTCACAAAACGCGAATGTATATATATATACATATGCGTATATGTATGTATGTATGCACGTGTGTATAAAAACAAATGTGTTAACCTTTTTTTCGTTCTCATATTGGTTGTTTCGTTTCTTTATTAGCAGTTCCAACGAAGAGTCATTTGGGTTTTGGGTAATTAAAAACTTTTCAAAGCAAACATCCATCACTCGTCCTAAGCAGTAATTATTCTTATCACATAAATTTTTCTTTTAATACATCAAAATATCACATGCAATCACAGTTACAAACTAAGTTATTCGGTAGTTTGTTATTGGTATTTCCTACTTATATAGAACTTTTTTTATAATTAACAGTTTTTCGCGGCGGTGCCACCGGAATGAAAAATAAACAATACATCCAACAACCAACCAAAGATCAAAATAGAGAAGGGGCTGATTGCTTAAGAAATTATTATTGTTAATATATTAATAATATAATAATGTACAATGTAATCTATTAGGTACCACCACGTTTCTTCCCCTTTGATTTGGACTTACAGTCTCTCGTTCTTCATCTATTTTGTCTAAAACGCTTTGTCTTTTCATTAAATGTTCTATATTTTTTCGATAAATTACTCTATCATTGTCTTCTACGAAAAATGACCTTGGTTCTTTACATTTTTCTGCAACTGTTGCAGGATACCAAATTGAAAGTAGTGTAGGTTTGAGCTTGTTCAGCTGGACAAATAGGCTTGAGCATCACTTCTTCTCCTGGAAAAATAGGTTGTAATTTGACTGCCTTCTTGTTAAAATTTTCAGATATTTTCTTTATATTTTGCTCAACTTGAATTTTGTACTTTCATTATTTACAACTTTTGGTTCTAAATCTATAGTTTGTAATTTTGTTCTTAAATGACGCGATATCAAGAATTGAGAAGGACCTTTAGGAGTTGTTCTGTAATGCAATAACGCTGTATAACAATCTGAATTTGTTTTCTTACATTTTATCAATAATTTTTTTATAATTTGAATGGAACGCTCTGCCATGCCATTAGATGAGGGCTCGATGTTATGTGTTCAATAGACCAATAATTACAAAACTGATTAAATTCTTTTGTATTATAAGGAGGGCCATTGTCTAAAACAAACATTTTAGGAATACCATGTCTAGCATAAATAGGTTTTAATTTTGTAATGACCTGCTTGCTTGAGTAACCCATGTTTAAAGTATCAATTTCGATATACTTTAAATAATAATCACAAACCAAGAGGTATTGTTTATTTTCAAATTCAAAAATATCGCAAAACTTCGCAAGAATATGTGCTTAAAACTTTTTTGTAAATTTAGCAATGATAAAGACCTGTTAAATAAATATTCTTTGTTAAAAAACGAAAGTTTAAATTCACATTAATTATTATGAAGTGTTTGTCTATAATCACTGTCAAAAATTCAAAAGGTGCGAGTTATTCAAAGGGCAAAAAAAATAACAATGCTGGGAGTAATCAACAAACACAGATTTGAGAGAAAAATAAAAGTGAACTCAATCAAAATGGCAATAATCTGGAGATATAGTTCCAACAATAAACAATCAGTGAATCAAAAGAAATATTAAATGGAGACTATAACAACTCTTAAGCGATTTGTGTGATTGCACGAAAAAAACAATAGGGTCTGTACATATAGTTATAGAGTCTGTAGGCTTTACCCCATTTATTTTAATTATTCAGTTACTTTTTTAAACAACATTAGATATTTAATAACTTAATTTCTACGCGATGAAATTCTAAACGTTTGTTATTTTGATTCTTTGTCCATAATAAAATAATATAATAATTAAATTAAAACAGTTAATAATTCCTATTATTATATTTTCCTCTTTAATTTATTCTAAATTAGATGTGGTGTCTCTTACTAAGCTAAGAAACTTAACCGATTCCATGACGCGATTTGTTTACGGTCTCAGAAGATTTGATCACCTGGGTTGCTTTAGGAATGCAATCTTAGGTTGCTGTTTGTTTCTGTTTAAATTGGTTAATGCTAAATTACCTGCACACCTTTTCAATTGTCCACAACAATCACGATCCAATAGATGTCTTTAATTTGTTATTCTCAGATTTACCTTTACTCCCACAAAAAGTTTTTTTTTTATCCATTCTGTCAGAGTATGGAATTCGCTTTTGTGTGCAATCAGAAACACAAGAAGAGTAGGAGCTTTCAAAAAATGCTGGTTAATGAATTATCTTGTTATCACCCGTTCTGACACATAATTCTATTTCTTAATTGTTTTTTTTTATTTTTTTAATACCTTTTCTGTTTGTAATATTTAATTACCTATTTTAAATTTTTAATTTAAATTTTTTTATTTTTATTTAATTTTTTTTTTTGTTCCCTCATTTTTTTTGTACTCTTTTTTGCTTTACTATTTAATAATTAGTACATTTTTTATTTATTGTGTACATGTTATTCATCTCTCTTATTGTCTTTTTGTCTTTTTCCATTAAAGCATTTTTTAAAATAAATGAATAAAAAAAATAAAGTGACATTAGCTTTTTGAAAAATATAAAAATGACATTAGCTTTTTTACATATTTTCTTGTGTGGCCAACTCACCACATCCTGCGTGGTTTGATATTAAATGGTGAGTGTGCACCACCACAAATCTGTTGAAAATTTGACTTTATTAAATATAATATATGGAATATATAGTAGTTTTAAAAGTTCTCAGAATACTATACATTCAAAAACAATAATTATGTTTCTACTAAATTGTAACCCATCAAAACTTATTTTATAGAAAAGAAGCACAACTCCTACAATATCAGAAAACCAATGATGTTATTCTGAAGATCAGACAACGAATCACCATTACTAATATGTACTGCTATGGGCTCAATAGGCAATTGGAATTTAGAGCTCTCTCTCGACAAACGAACCTTACGCTCTATAGGTCGCTCATCCTCCCTATGCTTGTGTATGGCGTAGAAGCATGAACGTTATCACAAAATGTTGAAACAGCGCTGGGAGTGTTCGAGAGAAAAGTTCTTCGTGAGATCTTTGGTCCTCTACGAGTTGGCGACGATTACCGCATACGAATGAACCACGAGCTCTACGAGCTTATAACGACATTGATATAATTCAGCGAATTAATATCCAGCAGCTTTGCTGGCTTGGTAAATACTTGAAAATGAATGAAGATGCTCCAGTGAAAAAAGTGTTTGAAGCAGTTGTTGACGGAAGAGACATAGAGGTAGACAGTGTCTCCAGTGGAGTAATCAAGTTGAGGGAGCACTAACTGGACTTGATGTACGAGACTGGGGAAGGCGCGTATGGAGCAGGTCGAAACTGTGTAACGGGTTGTTATGGTCAAAAAAATAAATAAGTATAATGCATGGAAAGTCTTTATGGATATTTCAAAATTATTTGATACCTTTATTGACTCATTAAATTATATTTAATTATAATATTTTCTAACATATTTATTTCAATCATTTGAAATTTCATTCAATAATTTATCGAAAATTAGCGACACGTATGAAGTTTCTGTTTTATATTATGGATATTTATACGTGCTAGTATATTTCTTTCTATAAAATTGCAACGTAACCAAGTTAACAAATAACCGAGACATCAGTTGCGAGGTTTAGTAAAATACAAGCTAATACGTATTATTGTAAAGTGCTTCACCTTCCTCTTCTCCATTGCTTGACAAAACACGAGTGTCTAAAGCACTTTTACTTAACAGAGTCTGTGTCCACTTAGATGATCCACTATAACAAAAACTTCGTTGAATTTTGGTAATGAGCTATTCAGGTGTATTTACAGAAGTATATTCTGAAGCGCAGCATATCTTCTTGATAGAATATATATTGCATTTGATTTGAGAGAGTGCAATTCTCAATTAATGTGCGCTTTCACAGAATGGAACAATCTCAATGCTCGGTCTTTAATATACTTTTGCACACTTTCGACTCTTTATAATAAATTCGGTCCTAACGTATTGCTTCGCTCGGATCATTGCAGTGTCTTTTAGGCGAAAATATTCCAATTCGTTGTGTAGCAAATATTTAAAAATATTATCAATTTCAAATTATAAAAACAGGTAAAAAAACATATTTGCTTAATTAAAGAAAAAAAACAGTGTAAAAAATAATAATATCGGTACCATCCCTAAGCAAATCTTTATTATTTTTGCATGCAGTCATAGCAACTCAAGTACCTGCAAAAAAAACTCTTCGGCTCATCGGCTAGTTATAAGAGATCCAATTGATCACACCAAACTTTCAACCACACCATGTTAATAAAATCATTTAATATTAAAATAGAATACATAAATCTTAATAAAATTTGTTTTAATTTTGTTATTTTTAATTAGTGAGCATTTTCATATCATTAGTCAACTTCCTAAGCAAAAAAAAACGATTACCCTATGGAAGTAGACACATCAATTAAAGTTTTGAATACCTGTAAGAATATATAGAATAATCTAGGTTGCAAGTAGCTAATAAAGGGGACAAAACTCACTTTAATCAGTAAAATAAGATGACCATAAACATAATAAGTTCGATATTCCGATTAACATATAAAAATATATCACCCATAGAAAACAAAGTGTCATATGTATAGAAACGTGATGTATTCCTGTACTTAAGCAACTTTTCTTAAACAAGCATCTATTTTGCGCTTTTCAGTCTGAAGAAAATGTTGTTTGTACATTTCTGGAGTCTGTGGCGGACTTCTGATAATATCTCATACAGATCAATATCCAGATATTTGACTCAAGAACATATTGACTATCAACATATTGATTATTGCTTGGATAGATATAATGTTGCGTGGTAAAAACATATCTTCCAAGATAAATAGCGCCACTATCAACATTAGGTGGGTTCCAGTATCACAGCTTTTGACGGTAGCAGTTAACAATGTAACAGAATAAATAATACACGTTCTGGCAGTTATTTATTCTTTTAGCCTTACTTTCACTTTTTGTTTCTTTTCTTTATAAAACTATGACAATTATATAAACTGTATCACAATTATGCGAATTTTTAGTTAAAAATAAGTGAAAAAAATATTTAAGATATAAAGAAAGTCGTCATAAATTTCTTCCATTTGATTGATATTTTATTTTATTATTTCAATGTAAAAAACTTGTTTGCCACTAAACTCTTAACCTCAACTACTTACTTAATGTGTCATTATAACCCATTATCGGATTGTGTGCTCCGTTAACTTGAACACTCCTCCAACTGCCGCTTCAAATTCTTTTTTCGCTGCAGCATGATATGCTGAGTTATATCAATGTCGTGATAGAGCTATTACAGCTTTATCACATCATAATAAATTTTTTACTATGTACTACTGACACGATTTATGGTGCAAATTCAAAGTTCATACGAAAGTCTTTTAAATATATATATACAAGTTTTTACAAGTTTTTTTTTATATAATTTAATTATATACAAAAGTTTTAATATATTTAGTTCCACAAACCTTAAGTCCACCTCATTACGCACAGAATTATATGCTGACCTACGGTCCGTCTTCAGTTAAAACGTAAATAAATGATAATAATTCTAGTATGATTCTAGGCAGGGATAGTCCCCCAACCATTAAAGAGTAAAAGTGCGCAATAGCACTAACTGAAACCTCAACAACAATAAACATAAATACAATATTGGTAAATGTACATAAATTATATACAAAACTATATATATAGTTCAGAATATAACTGAACAGTTGTAGCTAAACTTGTATATAAAATACTAATTAAATAAAAACACATGCAGCTTTAAATAATATCCAATAAAACATAAACATATACATATATATAAATATACAACTAATATTAATAAAAAATGTTTATATGAAATTGTGTTAAAGAAATTTTAGAAAATATTTTGTGATATAAAATTTAATATTAATTACGTTCAAAACTTTTACAATTTTAATAACACAAAAATTGAACCATTTTCCATCCAATTCAATAACAAAATAGATAATTTTACAATTTTAAATAATAAAGATTTTAACAAACAGAATATTATTTGCTGCTACATAATTTAGTTGTCTTATTTATTTAAATAAGTTTTCAAACACATCTTGACAAAATATTCTCGGCCCCGTTGTACCAAGACTTTGCACTCTGCACTTTACAAAACTTACGAGTGACATTTTTTTGCAAAGTAATACAATTATATTATATACAATTATATATTATATGTTTATAGGGAACATTAAATTTTGTATACAAAATGTTTCATGATGTCCAAGAACAAATTGTAATTAGTTCTTGGATTTTCTACACGATAAGTATCTGTTTGATCATTATCTTCTCCAAACAAAATTTCATACCGAATCATTTTAACTAAGAGAGTAACCACATGAAATATTTATATTCAAATGTAAAATATAAACTTTATTTACCTCTAAGCCCCCTTCTGGGCTTAGAGTAGGTCTTTAAGCCCTGTTGCGTCAATAAAAAATAGTATAGAACCTACTTTACAGAATTTTATTGCCTCTTCCGTAAGAATATACATTCCTAGAAGCCTATTTACCTTTATTTAATTCAAAAATATATTTCTTCAACAATTTAATTAATTTTTAAAAAAGCAATAATATTTGCTCTAAAATAATTTTCTATCTCTATTTTTTCTTTCTTTAGAACATCAATATCTTAAAACTATTTTATTTTATTTTATTTATTTATTTTCTTTATTTCTTTCATTTTACACATTTTGTCCTTAATTAATATACATAGGAAGCTTATGTATAAAGCAATTATTTACAAAATTTCTAGTGTGAATTAATCATTTGCAAATTTTTTGAAAAGATTTACAGATTACTTTTGTAAAAAGTCCGGGTTTTTGTCAAACATTTCGCTTTACTTTTCTTACTTTACTTTGTTAAAATTATTGAAAATATTTTAGTATAGCTATTCCATATATATAACTAAAAAAATAATATTACTTGCAATTTTCCAGTTACAGGTTTTAGGAAAAACAATTCTCCAAACCCTATATTTTCTTACTGTGTCTCTATCATATGGAACACAATCTTTGAAAGACATTTCATCGCAGGATATCGAAACAAATTTTTGTTCATGTATAACTTTAACGCTTTAACGCGGTTATAAAGAAGTGAAAATTAAATCATATTAACTTTTTTGTTTAATTATTATTTAAATGGTAAATCCAAATTCACCTTGGAGAATGCAATTGAATCTGATCATTAAATTAAAAAAAAATGTGTTAAAATAAAATAGTTTACTAATAAATAATAAGTTAGGGCAAAATGTTTATAGTTCTAATTTGTAACAAGAAAAAGTTCTTCAGTAATAGTTACCTTAGCTGTTAGCTTATGATAATACTTATTCATTATCTTAATATTTCGTTATGGTAGCTATTTTCATGATAATTACAATTTTCTTTATATTAAAACTTTTGCATAGTTATCCAGATAATGGACAGCTGCATTATCCATGTGAAAGGTATAAATACTGTCCCAACATTTTGGCAAACTTTTTTATAAATTAAAATTTAATCTTATACATACTTTTGTCGAATTTAAATCACACTAAGTACTTCATGAATTTTGTAAAATAATATCGAATATAATATTTTTTCAATTCAAATTAGTTTTTACATATTTTGTAGACTTTCGATAAATTGCTTTAGTCAATATATATGCATACATAAAATAAACAGTTGCTAATTTTTGATTGACCATCTTTAGTTTCCATTATATATCGATAGTTTCATACTTTTTAAAAATACATTTGGGCGATTCTCATAAGAATTAGAAATTTCCGTTATTTCCTAAAAATTAATATTAATATTAACCATATTTTTCTGTTTACAAACTTATTATACAAAATATCAAACCTTGATTTTCTTGTTTTCTACGTTAGGTTTGTAGATTGTATCTGCAATGTGTACATGTGTTTAATCAATCCAAAAAAAAAATTTTTTTAACATTTACACCTTCAGTTTTCTCTTCTTGTTTCTTTGACATCGTTCTGTGTCGTTATCTTCCCAGATATACCTACTAAATAATTTATAAAATCAAAACTTAAATTAGAAAATGAAATCTTTTACTATAAAAACTTAAAAATTTTTTAACATGCATTAAACGCAGATTGTTCTGAACAACCTGCAAACGTGGTACCAAGTGCTAAGTATCAAATAAAAGTGTAATCGGTTCCTGTACACCGACACAATAACACACCTCTTCATTTTAATTTGTAAAAAGAAATAATTTTTATCTCTTCAAATAACACAAAAATAAAAATTTTAATTCATTTTTAAATTAATGCTTTAAATACAGTCAAACTTCCATATCTCGAACTTCTATAACTCGAATTTTGTATAACTCGAACCAAAAACAGTGCACCAAGGTTTTAGAAAACAAATTACATACAATTCTGCTTTCATAACTCGAACTTCTATAACTCAAATTTCTTTATAACTCGAACCAAAATTTTGTTATGTGCCGATACGAATATGGGAAAGTGCATTCTATAAGTCGAATTTTTGTTTTAAGTATAAATGCCTTTTGCTGTTAGGGGAAGTGTTTTTTCCAAACCAAATGTTTAATTTTTTCTTCCTCATGTTGCTTCTTTGTACAAATGCCAGTAAATGCCAGCGTCATTTAAAGTAAATAAAATAACTTTCAATGCTACTGTTAACGATTATATTGGGCTTGACAATGAAATGTGTACATCAAGCGTTCCTACAGATGAGGATATTATTGAGCACTATAACTCTAAATTACTAGATCCAATTCTAAGCGCAACGGAAAGTGATGATGAGGGTTCGGTGGATGTAATTGTTCATCAGCCTTTCAAGAATGAAGTAGAAGACTCATTCAAAATTCTAAATTTATATTTGCAAACGAATGATACTACAACAGATAATCACTATAAGAGTATGAATAAAGTGGAATCTCTTTTTACTGAAAATAAGAAAAAAATTAAAGTCCCAAACCCTTATTTCTGAATATTTTACTTTACTATAAGTTTTTTGTTTAATTTGATTGCAAATAAATAAATATCTTAAAATGTAATTCTAGTTTCTTTAAAAAAAAAAAAATAAATAAATAAGTAAAAAATAAACAAATTCTCTAACTCGAAGTCTCCATAAGTCGAACCTTTTCTTTGCAAAATTGGACTTCGAGTCTAATTGGAAGTTATACTGTATATTTTTTTTCATTTTTTCCGATTTGAAAAAATTACAAAATTGCAATTATTTGGCGTAGACCATACAACGATCATATTGCAAATGTTACTGAAAGAATAACACGAGAAATTATTATTATTATTAAGAGAACAATTTATATGACAAACTATGACACTGAAATACGATTGGCAGATACTACAGATGTGAGCCTTTTTGGAGCAAATTACTACAATTTCAATACAAATGCCAGGAAGCAACACAGCTTATTTTATAAACCACTAATCCGATTATTTATTGAATTCTTACACTTTCTGATTTGGCGCAAAGACGTTTCATTTTGTAAGTATTACTAAACAACTTTATAAAATGATATATTATTTATTTTGGTAGCAATTTTCAAGTATTATAAAACACCTTTATAAAACGGCATATCTTCTATTTTGTAAAATGGCTGTTTATTTGGAAAGGAAAGCAACCGAATAACTCATAGCCATGTACCAATTCCACTAATGCCTGTGAGAAGTGAAAATGCCTAATACCACAACAGAATGACATGTGAATAAGCATTCAACGCTATGTTTGACCTGATAAAAACCGACAACGCCAGGTTACCTCTCGAGGAACTGAAGAGAAAAGAATAAGCACTTATAAGGGCAGTGTACACTGCTACAAACTGAACTGTAAACTAAAAACATATGATATACTATTAAATAACAAACTAATCTTATTGTTTAATTGCAATAAGTTATTCACGTATTGAAGTAAAGATGTTTACACGATTTTACGTATTCAATCATTTATAAATCTTCAAATGCCTTGATATCATATCATGTAGGCGCTTCCATGATAAGAATGCTAATCAAAATAAACAAATTTTATACACACCTGGCCGCATTCACATTTATCGAAAACCACTCCGAACATTATTGAGAATCTGTTTGCACTGATCTTGTTAACTACACAGCATTTAGTATTTAAGTGTAGATCACTTTTTTATTTAATCTGTAAATCAAATTCGACAAATGAGATAATAACCAATTAGTTAATAAATATTAATATATCCGTGCAAGGACCATTTGAGTACTTTCAATCACATTTTAGAAAATCCGAACAGCAACGCCCGAGCCAACTTCATTCCAGTTGCACTTCTCTTAGGAATGAGATTGCAGTAGCCCCAATATAAATATTGGGAAACCATGAATAGCTGTTTGATCAAATAATTTTTGTTGACAATAAATATTCCGATTTTCGCATATCGCTCGACATTGATGTTAAAGTCTTACACCTCCGACTTTGCTGCTTTTGAAATATTTTTACGTTTGGCCATCCCAAATCTAAATTCATTCGATCGTTTGGCGATTCATAAAAAGCACAAGAATTCATATCCATTAAATCACAACTGCACAAAATAATCACAAATATAGGATTATATATAAAAATGTTTAATAATGTTTCCTGCTTCTAGTAAATATACAAGTAAATGGTTTTTTTGTTGCAAGCAAAGAACATGTCAAAGGACAGGTAATTCTTTTCCAAAGAATATGAAGGAGAACTAAAAAAATGTCAACATCATGCACTAGTGTGGTATATTCTGCTGGCATTAATAAATAAGGTCTGTTCTTCGAGTTACTCGTAGTAAAACTCGAGTAAAACACAAGTAAACTACGCTCTTTACACAAATTTTTTGTGTAAGGCAAAGAATATCTGTATAGAAACTCTTGCTCTCTGAGAATAACGTGAGAAATTTTTCAGAAAATTCAGTTTTTATAACATTTTGGTCACAATGCATATCACCAAGCTTATGTCAATTTTTAGGGCTGTAGTATTATTGTTTATTGCATACATTTTACAAAAGGATTATTAATATTTTTCATTTTAGTACATTAAATATGTTTGGTAATATTAACAAGGAAAACTGGTTAAAATAAAAGTTGTTTTTCTATAAATTATATATGTTTATAAAATTATATAAATCTATACTTTACAATAATAGGTCTGTTCCACGAGCTACACATAGTAACTTTGAGTAACACTGTGTATACACAAGTGCGTTCCACGAACAAATTTGTGAGTAAATGAGAGCATCTGAGAGAGCGTAACATCCCTGTCGAAATTTGAAAATATTACACAGACTTTACTCATGCATTTTATATGAAGTAAAATTTGTGTTTATGTGTAAATCAGCTGTTATGGTTTAAATTCAAATTTTTGTATTGTTTGTTTGCGCGGCATTTGTGAATATAAAAAAATTCTGCATCTTTAATTGTAACAACTGTAATAAATAAATATTGAAATGGATAAAAACATAATAAATATTTTATTAAGTGATTTAAGTAACACAACACAACCAGAATATAACGTAGTTAATACACTTCGAGATAGTGACTCTGACGATAATGTAGAATTGGTGTATTCGATATTACATAAAAAAAAAGAAAACGTGTGTGTATAAAACATTATATACAAGATGTTGTTTACAAATATGACGACAAGGAATTCAAAACTCATTTCCGCATTTCGCGGAGCCTTTTTAATTCTTTGGCTATAAAATTTCAAAATAGTACCGACTTTATTGCACTGCGAGTAAGTGAGCTGAACATTTCTCCAGAAGCTCACGTTCCTGTTTTTTTATGGTTTGCTGGTCACGAAGCATGTTGTTTTAGAGACTTATCAGATCGCTTTAATCTCTCTTTATCGTCAGTAAACCGAGTTATAAGAAGGATGATAACTTTCTTTAGCAACATGTGTCCGGATATAATTGCATGGCCTAGCACATCAAAAAAGGAAGAAGCAAGTACATTTTTCCGATGCAATTTTCCAAAAGTTATAAGTAAGGATTTATGTGCATATTAACGCTGCATATATATTAATACATGTTACTTTGCAGGTTGCCTAGATGGCACTCGTATAACTATTGATCCTCCTGGAGATCGTAAGGACGACTACATTGACAGAAAAGGAAATATTTCATTATGCTTGCAAGCCATCTGTGATGAAAACAATAAATTTATTAGCATATTTGTTTGTGTTTATTTGTATATTGCTTATTTTTCATTAATTAATTTTATTAATATTGCAATAAAGAACTTAATTCTAATTAACATATTAACATCACATTTTATAAATATATACTTAATTCTACCTTAGCTTTAAAATTACATTATTTAAATAAATTTTTAATTCTAATTAAACATAAAGACTATAATATTAAAAGTAAATGTGTTTTTAACATAATGTGTCCTAATAATAATAATATGTAATATATTAAAATAAGTTTAAAAATAAATAAATAAAATATATTAATTATTTTATTATTAATGTGTTTGTTATTTTTCAATTTCTATTTCTACTGTTTTGTTTTTCAAAAAACAGCCGCTTTCACCAGACTTTACACAAAGCTGTTCCATGAAAATTTGTGTAAAGAGCGTAATCTGGCACTTTATTTGTGTTACGCTCTCAGTTTGTACTTTACTTCTGTTTTACTCATGGTTTACTATGTGTAGCTCGTGGAACAGACCTAATATATGGTTGATAGATTCAACCATACTTTTAGTACATTAAAAGCAGTTTGTAAATTTATATGCGATAAAAAAAACATTTGAAGCAATAACCATATTTTATAATATAATTATATTAATTATAATTAATTAATAAATAATTAAAAATAATTAATTATGATTACATTAATATTATTAATTAGCTTTGTATTATGTTTCTGTTTTAATTGTTAAATGTACAAAAATAAAATTGACTTAAAATACAATTTTGTAAAGTGATTCTATTATTTAAATAATTTGCAAAGAGTATCGCCATTCAGAAAAAGAATTAATATAGAAAAAGTAAATGTTTATAATATGTTTACTGTTTTGTTAAATATTTTTTTAATTTCATTAAAAAAAAATTTTGAATAATTATATTATGTTAATAATAAATGTAATAAAAAAGTGTTTACAATTTTAATTGAAAATATTTCAAAAAATGTTATTACTAATTTTATTTAGCACATCGAAGTACGAAGTGTGGTGAAAGGGGACGATTGATGGTACTGAATGCATTGATTTTTTTAAAATAATTTAAACTAAATAGAGTAAAAAAATTTCTGTACTCGAAATAAAGCAAATTAGTTATAAAAATTATTCGTAATTTAAATCACTGAGTTAAATAATATTGACTCTTAATTTGTATATATGCTGGTTTGTTCTTTAAAGAGTTTCCCTATATGTAGAAATAGCGCACAATGTTATAGTTTTATAATTCATCATCATTAATGCAAATTTATTTAAAAATAAAACATTTGCTTGACTTTTTAATATACAAATTTATTAAAGGCATTTGTTTGAATCAATATATTTTATTTGCGTACATGCAAACATATTTATTAATATTTATATAACATAAATTAGGTCTTTTTTGAATAATAAACTAAAATTATGTTGGATATATTATTAAAATCTGGGACTAGAT
This sequence comes from Teleopsis dalmanni, assembly GCF_002237135.1. Classification (NCBI taxonomy): domain Eukaryota; kingdom Metazoa; phylum Arthropoda; class Insecta; order Diptera; family Diopsidae; genus Teleopsis; species Teleopsis dalmanni. The sequence continues at coordinate 88,174,680 of NC_051846.1, forward strand.
AATTGTACTGGCTAATTATAAATATTATATAGTATCTGTACATATAAAAAATTAATATTTAAAAACAAAATTAGAAACAAAATGATAGCATTTTACTTAATAAAAAATAAAAATATGATATAGTACTTAATTTTGAGAAATATTCTTATAATAATAACATAAAATTATGTAAAATTTTATTTAGAAAAGGAAGTGAAGGTGTATGTAGTTAATTAAACCGAAAGGCTATCGCATTTATAGATATATATCCTTATATATATCCTATTCGAAAAAAATTTCTATATCTATCTTTGTAATTTAAATTTGTGCACATTTCAAAAGAGTACAAAGAAAATATAAAATTTACAAAGAAAGTACAAGAAAACATATTTTTGCTTTACTGATTTGTATTTATACACATAAAAACAAACAAATCACATCAAACATAACACATATATTTTAAATCCACAATTAATAAATTATTTTTTTTTACTTTCTTTCGTTATTTTCAGGAAATTTATACATTTCCTTAAATACCTTACATCCCATTACGCAATTCCGCACCATCTTCAAATATTAATAACTGAAGTAATAATTGTAATTAATAAATGTAATTATTTTTTCAAAGGAACTTATTCACTACCTTTTATAACTTCGTTTGATTTGATTACGTTTCTTAGTTTTTGGCGCGTATTTCTTCTGTCAAAACACCAAAACAATATCCAATTTGCGCTCTTCATATCGTTCTTCCGTAGTAAAAAAATTGAAGACCGTTCGTGGTGGTGAAACGTTCCGTTCGGTGTGGTGGATCTTTTCACTCGTGGTGGGTCGACTTACAACACAAAACAACATGCTTGGTCTGGTGTAGTAAATTATTTTGAGAGTGCGTTGGTTGGTTTGTTTTGTTTACATTTAAGTTACCGTTCTTCTACAAGTATTTTTTGGTGTTGTGGCAGCACCAAAAAATATAATAAAAAGAACTGTCAACAAGGCACAAAGGAGACAACAATATCCGCAGTTCCCGCCAGTAGTAGTTTGGAAAAAGAAAAAGCAGCACGTGAATAAGACGTAAAAACATAAATCTTAACTTTAAGAATATTTTATAATAACTAAGTATAAGAAATAAATAAACTTATCCATTACCAATACGGAGTGTTAAATTAACTTATCCATTACCAATACGGAGTGTTAAATTCGAAATAAACCCCAACATAAAAAACCACTACATTGGTGACCAAGCCGACGTCGAATATATAAAAAAAAATGGCTACTCAAGAGCAAAAGATAACCGAAGACACTAACCCAATCAATGAAAACGCAACAATCACTGCAATAAAGCTGCCGATGCCAACATTAATAAAAAACAACATTGACCTTTGGTTTATTCAGTTGGACTACTGGTTCCAAGTCAACAACATAAAGGGCGATACTCAAAAGTTTGGCACAGTTATCGCAGCATTGGATGCATCGCTGTTAGAACAGATTTATAACACAATACAGAATCCACCAGCAACTCAGAAGTACGAAGCTATCAAGCAAGCAATAATAAAAAACTTTGCGGATAGTGAACAAAAACGCATACAAAAATTAGTTAGTGGTTTACAGCTTGGGGATAAAAAGCCATCCCATCTTTTAAGCGAATTGCAACGTATTAGTGGAAGCAAACAAGACGAACAATTACTGAAAGGGTTATGGTTACAACGTCTTCCTGTAGAAGTACAGACATGTCTAGCCACAATTCAAGTGGAACTACCTAAGATGGCGGAATTGGCAGACAACATAACCGAAACAATCCGTATAAACTCAACAATGCAAGGAACTTACGTCAATGCAGCTAACGTCCCTGCAGCAGCTCATATTTCAACGTGATGCACAAATCGAACAACTTCAACGAGAAGTGACCAGACTGACGAAAATGGTCTCGAAATTATCAACCGAACACCGCTCAAGAACAAATCAACGTTCACGTTCAACATCCAGAAACCGGCAATGTCATGATGATAGTGAAGAAAAGACCAGTACAAATTGTTGGTATCATAGAACATATGGGTCAAATGCAAAAAATTGCAAGCAGCCATGCACATATGGCACAAAAAACTAAAACCGACTTCGTCTACGGCGGCAGAGGAAGTTGTAAACGAAACATCTACAAGACTGTTCGTCTATGACAATAAGACAAAAAAATCATTCCTAATAGACACGGGTGCAGATGTTTCACTTATTGCCGCCAAACAAAAAAATTCAAATACAAACAATAAGAACGAAAGAATACTCTACGCAGCAAATGGTTCTATGATCAAAACATTTGGAGAAATAGAGATAACTCTAGCTCTTGGCTTACGAAGAAATTTCACATGGCCATTTATTATCGCAGATGTAAACACTTCAATCATCGGTGCAGATTTTTTAAATCATTTCGGATTAATAGTAGACATAAAAATGAAACGATTGATCGACACATCAACAAAGATTTTCTCAGCCGCAAGTGAACGTAAGGTAAATGCGCAAAAAATATCAACTGTGAACACATCTTGCAAAATTGCAGATCTACTAAAAGAATACATCGACATCACTAAACCAACACCGACAAATCGCCAGGTGACCAAAGTCACTCACCACATATTAACAAAAGGTCCACCAATATGTGAGAGACCACGTAGGTTACCTCCAGACAAGCTAGCAGCAGCAAAAGAAGAATTCCAAAACTTAGTCACAGCCGGAATATGCCGTCCATCAAGCAGCAATTGGGCTAGCCCCTTACATATGGTAAAAAAACCAGACGGTAGTTGGAGACCTTGCGGAGATTACCGTCGCTTAAATGCAATCACCATCCCAGATCGTTACCCAGTTCCTCACATACATGATTTTGCACACATGTTATATAACCAAAAAGTTTTTTCAACCATCGACCTGATTAAGGCATATCACCAGATACCAGTTGAACCGGGGGATATTCCAAAAACGGCGATCATAACTCCATTTGGATTATTTGAATTTACTAACATGACATTCGGACTTTGCAATGCAGGTCAAACATTTCAACGCTTCATTCACGAAGTATTACGAGATCTCGAATTCGCCTTTGCCTATATTGACGACGTCATTATTGCATCAGCAAACGAAGAAGAGCACAGGCAACACTTGCAACAAGTATTCGAACGATTCAGAAAACATGGTTTAATAATAAACGTATCAAAATGCGTTTTTGCTCAAAACACAGTAAAATTTCTTGGTTATCTCATAAGTGAAAAGGGCATTCAACCTCTACCAGATCGAGTGAAGAGCATCAGCGAGTACCCGCTTCCAACAAAAACAAAAGAATTAAGAAGATTTCTAGCATTACTTAACTTTTATCGCAGATTCGTACCAAACGCTGTAGATTCTCAAACTGCACTTCAACAAATGATAAAAGGAAACAAGAAGAACGACAACACACCGTTATGCTGGACCGAAATGAACAAAACAATCTTCCAAAAATGTAAAGATGAACTAACAAACTCGACACTACTTGTTCATCCGTCAAAAACTGCTACGCTTGCATTACAAGTAGACGCCTCGGATAAAGCTCTCGGCGCAGTTCTTCATCAAGTGACAGACAGCACGTTCCAACCACTCGGTTTTTTCTCTAAACGATTAACAGATACACAAAAACGATACAGCACATACGATCGTGAGTTGTTAGCCGCATATCAGGGCATAAAACATTTTCGACATACGTTAGAAGGTCGTGAATTCGTATTAATAACTGACCACAAGCCACTCACGTTCGCATTCCAGCAAAAGTCCGACAAGGCTTCACCACGTCAAGTCCGACAGCTTGATTATATAGGTCAATTTACAACGAATATCGTTCATGTCAGCGGAAAAGACAACATCCCAGCAGATTTTCTCTCGCGGATAGATAGTATTAGCATCCCAAAAATCGACTACGATTGTATAATTGGATTACAACGATGTTGCCCACAACTACAAGATATCAAAAACAACAATTCCATCGAAATCAAACTTTTATCTTTACCAACAATATCAGATAAAATTTATTGCGAAGTTTCAACTGGGCGAATTCGTCCTTACATTCCGCAGAAATACCGGCTACATATCTTTAAAGCTACGCATGGGTTGTCTCATCCCAGCATTCGGGGCACAACAAAAATGATAGCTGAAAAATTTTTCTGACCTTCTATAAATGCTGATATCAGAAACTGGACCCGACAATGTATCCCATGCCAACGTTCTAAAGTGCAACGTCACAACCGTTCACCTATTTGTCAATATGAACTCGCTGAACACAGAATCGAACATATAAACATAGACATCGTCGGCCCGCTACCACCATCAAACAACTGCACATATATATTAACCATCATCGACCGTTTCAGCCGATGGCCAGAAGCAATTCCGATCCCAGATCAAACAGCGGAAACCATCGCAAACGCACTGATTACTCAATGGATCGCACGTATTGGCGTACCCTTACGTATCACAACAGACCAAGGAAGACAATTTGAATCTTCATTGTTCAACCAACTAGCTGAAGTTATCGGTTGCAAACACTTACGAACTACGAGTTACCATCCTCAAAGTAACGGAATGGTGGAACGATTTCACCGCACATTAAAAGCAGCCTTAATGTGCCACCAAACAACTTCTTGGACAGAAGTTTTACCAATAGTATTGTTAGGTCTACGCACGACTTTTAAACCAGACATTGGAGCTTCTGCTGCTGAAATGATATATGGCGAAATAGTAAGCAACCCTAGCCACAGAAATATAAATCAACACGATTTCATAACCAAGCTAAGAGAACAAATGCAGAGCGTCAAGGCAACGTTGATATCGCATCATATAGACCGAGGCTACCACATCCAACCGGCTCTAAGCTCAGCCACGCATGCATTTATACGAAATGACAAGGTAAAACCACCATTGACGCAACCTTACGATGGTCCTTACCAAATACTAGAGCGAAATGACAAGACGTTTAGAATACTGATCGAAAACAAAGAACAAACAGTCAGCATAGATCGTCTTAAAGCTGCTTTCATATGTCCCGATACAAACATTGACATCCACAACAAATCAATGGTATACCACACTCCAAACAACGTTAATGGCGACCAGTCTCTGCGACCAAATACAACAGCTAACCTGACAAAATCAGGACGCAACGTTAGCTTTCCAACCAAATTCAGTGACTCCATCACTTAGGGGGGAGTACTGTGGCAGCACCAAAAAATAAAAAAAAGAACTGTCAACAAGGCACAAAGGAGACAACAATAGCCGCAGTTCCCGCCAGTAGTAGTTTGGAAAAAGAAAAACAACACGTGAATAAAACAAAAAAAAACAAATCTTAACTTTAAGAATAGTTTATAATAAATAAGTATAAGAAATAAATAAACTTAACCATTACCAATAAGGAGTGTTAATAACTTATCATTACAATACGGATGATAAATAAATAACCCCAACATAAAAAACTACTGTCATGTTAGTGCAACGACCATACATGCTTTATCGCTTGGCTCGCGCATTATGTTACACATGCATTTGTAACTACATGAGTCAACTGCATTCATAAATGTAACATGATCTGTAGTGGTTTGTTATGTTGGGTTTTATTTCGAATTGAACACTCCGTATTGGTAATGGATAAGTTTATTTATTTCTTATACTTAGTTATTATAAAATATTCTTAAAGTTAAAATTTGTGTTTTTTCGTTTTATTCACGTGCTGCTTTGTCTTTGTCCAAACTACTACTGGCGGGAACTGCGGATATTGTTGTCTCCTTTGTGCCTTGTTGACAGTTCTTTTTATTATATTTTTTGGTGCTGCCACAGTACTCCCCCCTAAGTGATGAGTCACTAAATTTGGTTGGAAAGCGAACGTTGCGTCCTGATTTTGTCAGGTTAGCTGTTGTATTTGGTCGCACAGACTGGTCGCCATTAACGTTGTTTGGATGTGGTATACCATTGATTTGTTGTGGATGTCAATGTCTGTATCGGGACATATGAAAGCAGCTTTAAGACGATCTATGCTAACTGTTTGTTCTTTGTTTTCGATCAGTATTCTAAACGTCTTGTCATTTCGCTCTAGTATTTGGTAAGGACCATCGTAAGGTTGCGTCAATGGTGGTTTTACCTTGTCATTTCGTATAAATACATGCGTGGCTGAGCTTAGAGCCGGTTGGATGTGGTAGCCTCGGTCTATATGATGCGATACCAACGTTGCCTTGACGCTCTGCATTTGTTCTCTTAGTTTGGTTATGAAATCGTGTTGATTTATATTTCTGTGGCTAGGGTTGCTTACTATTTCGCCCGGTAAACGTAGAGTTTGGCCATATAGCATTTCAGCAGCAGAAGCTCCAATGTCTGGTTTAAAAGTCGTGCGTAGACCTAACAATACTATTGGTAAAACTTCTGCCCAAGAAATTGTTTGGTAGCACATTAAGGCTGCTTTTAATGTGCGGTGAAATCGTTCCACAATTCTGTTACTTTGAGGATGGTAACTCGTAGTTCGTAAGTGTTTGCAATCGATAACTTCAGCTAGTTGTTTGAACAATGAAGATTCAAATTGTCTTCCTTGGTCTGTTGTGATACGTAAGGGTACGCCAAAACGTGCGATCCATTGAGCAATCAGTGCGTTTGCGATGGTTTCCGCTGTTTGATCTGGGATCGGAATTGCTTCTGGCCATCGGCTGAAACGGTCGATGATGGTTAATATATATGTGCAGTTGTTTGATGGTGGTAGCGGGCCGACGATATCTATGTTTATATGTTCGAATCTGTGTTCACCGAGTTCATATTGACAAATAGGTGAACGGTTGTGACGTTGCACTTTAGAACGTTGGCATGGGATACATTGTCGGGTCCAGTTTCTGATATCAGCATTTATAGAAGGCCAGAAAAATTTTTCAGCTATCATTTTTGTTGTGCCCCGAATGCTGGGATGAGACAACCCATGCGTAGCTTTAAAGATATGTAGCCGGTATTTCTGCGGAATGTAAGGACGAATTCGCCCAGTTGAAACTTCGCAATAAATTTTATCTGATATTGTTGGTAAAGATAAAAGTTTGATTTCGATGGAATTGTTGTTTTTGATATCTTGTAGTTGTGGGCAACATCGTTGTAATCCGATTATACAATCGTAGTCGATTTTTGGGATGCTAATACTATCTATCCGCGAGAGAAAATCTGCTGGGATGTTGTCTTTTCCGCTGACATGAACGATATTCGTTGTAAATTGACCTATATAATCAAGCTGTCGGACTTGACGTGGTGAAGCCTTGTCGGACTTTTGCTGGAATGCGAACGTGAGTGGCTTGTGGTCAGTTATTAATACGAATTCGCGACCTTCTAACATATGTCGAAAATGTTTTATGCCCTGATATGCGGCTAACAACTCACGATCGTATGTGCTGTATCGTTTTTGTGTATCTGTTAATCGTTTAGAGAAAAAACCGAGTGGTTGGAACGTGCTGTCTGTCACTTGGTGAAGAACTGCGCCGAGAGCTTTATCCGAGGCGTCTACTTGTAATGCAAGCGTAGCAGTTTTTGACGGATGAACAAGTAGTGTCGAGTTTGTTAGTTCATCTTTACATTTTTGGAAGATTGTTTTGTTCACTTCGGTCCAGCATAACGGTGTGTTGTCGTTCTTCTTGTTTCCTTTTATCATTTGTTGAAGTGCAGTTTGAGAATCTACAGCGTTTGGTACGAACCTGCGATAAAAGTTAAGTAATGCTAGAAATCTTCTTAATTCTTTTGTTTTTGTTGGAAGCGGGTACTCGCTGATGCTCTTCACTTGATCTGGTAGAGGTTGAATGCCCTTTTCACTGATGAGATAACCAAGAAATTTTACTGTGTTTTGAGCAAAAACGCATTTTGATACGTTTATTATTAAACCATGTTTTCTGAATCGTTCGAATACTTGTTGCAAGTGTTGCCTGTGCTCTTCCTCGTTTGCTGATGCAATAATGACGTCGTCAATATAGGCAAAGGCGAATTCGAGATCTCGTAATACTTCGTGAATGAAGCGTTGAAATGTTTGACCTGCATTGCAAAGTCCGAATGTCATGTTAGTAAATTCAAATAATCCAAATGGAGTTATGATCGCCGTTTTTGGAATATCCCCCGGTTCAACTGGTATCTGGTGATATGCCTTAATCAGGTCGATGGTTGAAAAAACTTTTTGGTTATATAACATGTGTGCAAAATCATGTATGTGAGGAACTGGGTAACGATCTGGGATGGTGATTGCATTTAAGCGACGGTAATCTCCGCAAGGTCTCCAACTACCGTCTGGTATTTTTACCATATGTAAGGGGCTAGCCCAATTGCTGCTTGATGGACGGCATATTCCGGCTGTGACTAAGTTTTGGAATTCTTCTTTTTGCTGCTGCTAGCTTGTCTGGAGGTAACCTACGTGGTCTCTCACATATTGGTGGACCTTTTGTTAATATGTGGTGAGTGACTTTTGTCACCTGGCGATTTGTCGGTGTTGGTTTAGTGATGTCGATGTATTCTTTTAGTAGATCTGCAATTTTGCAAGATGTGTTCACAGTTGATATTTTTTGCGCATTTACCTTACGTTCGCTTGCGGCTGAGAAAATCTTTGTTGATGTGTCGATCAATCGTTTCATTTTTATGTCTACTATTAATCCGAAATGATTTAAAAAATCTGCACCGATGATTGAAGTGTTTACATCTGCGATAATAAATGGCCATGTAAAATTTATTCGTAAGCCAAGAGCTAGAGTTATCTCTATTTCACCAAATGTTTTGATCGTAGAACCATTTGCTGCGTAGAGTATTCTTTCGTTATTATTGTTTGTATTTGAATTTTTTTGTTTGGCGGCAATAAGTGAAACATCTGCACCCGTGTCAATTAGGAATGATTTTTTTGTCTTATTGTCATAGACGAACAGTCTTGTAGATGTTTCGTTTACAACTTCCTCTGCCGCCGTAGACGAAGTCGGTTTTAGTTTTTTGTGCCATATGCGCATGACTGCTTGCAATTTTTTGCATTTGACCCATATGTTCTATGATACCAACAATTTGTACTGCTCTTTTCTTCACTATCATCATGACATTGCCGGTTTCTGGATGTTGAACGTGAACGTTGATTTGTTCTTGAGCGGTGTTCGGTTGATAATTTCGAGACCATTTTCGTCAGTCTGGTCACTTCTCGTTGAAGTTGTATGATTTGTGCATCACGTTGAATATGAGCTGCTGCAGGGACGTTAGCTGCATTGACGTAAGTTCCTTGCATTGTTGAGTTTATACGGATTGTTTCGGTTATGTTGTCTGCCAATTCCGCCATCTTAGGTAGTTCCACTTGAATTGTGGCTAGACATGTCTGTACTTCTACAGGAAGACGTTGTAACCATAACCCTTTCAGTAATTGTTCGTCTTGTTTGCTTCCACTAATACGTTGCAATTCGTTTAAAAGATGGGATGGCTTTTTATCCCCAAGCTGTAAACCACTAACTAATTTTTGTATGCGTTTTTGTTCACTATCCGCAAAGTTTTTTATTATTGCTTGCTTGATAGCTTGGTACTTCTGAGTTGCTGGTGGATTCTGTATTGTGTTATAAATCTGTTCTAACAGCGATGCATCCAATGCTGCGATAACTGTGCCAAACTTTTGAGTATCACCCTTTATGTTGTTGACTTGGAACCAGTAGTCCAACTGAATAAACCAAAGGTCAATGTTGTTTTTTATTAATGTTGGCATCGGCAGCTTTATTGCAGTGATTGTTGCGTTTTCGTTGATTGGGTTAGTGTCTTCGGTTATCTTCTGCTCTTGAGTAGCCATTTTTTATATTCGGCGTCGGCTTGGTCACCAATGTAGTGGTTTGTTATGTTGGGTTTTATTTCGAATTGAACACTCCGTATTGGTAATGGATAAGTTTATTTATTTCTTATACTTAGTTATTATAAAATATTCTTAAAGTTAAAATTTGTGTTTTTTCGTTTTATTCACGTGCTGCTTTGTCTTTGTCCAAACTACTACTGGCGGGAACTGCGGATATTGTTGTCTCCTTTGTGCCTTGTTGACAGTTCTTTTTATTATATTTTTTGGTGCTGCCACAACACCAAAAAATACTTAGAAGAACGGTAACTTAAATGTAAACAGAAAACAAACCAACCAACGCACTCTCAATAATTTACTACACCAGAACCAAGCAAGGTTGTTTGTGTTGTAATAGACACACCAACTGAGTGAAAATGATCCCACCACATCGAACGGAACGTTTCACCACCACGAACGGTCTTCAATTTTTTTACTACGGAAGAACGATATGAAGAGCGCAAATTGGATATTGTTTTCATTTTTTGACAGAAGAAATGCGCGCGAAGAACAGAAACGTAGTCAAATGAAATGAAGTTGTAAAAAGTAGTGATTAAGTTCCTTTTTTTTAAGTGAAAAAATAATTACATTTATTAATTACAATTATTATTTCAGTTACTAATATTTGAAGATGGTGTGGAATTGCGTAATGGGATGTAAGGTGGAATTGCGTAAAGGGAATGTATGAATTTCCTAAAAATAACGAAAGAAGTTAAAAAAAATAATTTATTAATTGTGAATTTAAAATATATGTTTTATGTTTAATATGATTTGTTTGTTTTTGTGTGTATAAATACACATCAGTAAAGCAAAAATATATTTTCTTGTACTTTCTTAGTACATTTTGCATTTTTGCATTTTCTTTGTACTCTTTCAAATGTGCACAAATTTAAATTACGATGTTAGATATAGAAATTTTTTTGAATAGTTATAAATATATAAGGAAATATATCTATAAATGCGATAGCCTTTAGGTTTAATTAACTACATACACATTAACTTGCCTTTTCTAAATAAAAATTTACATAATTTAAATAATGTTATTATTATAAGAATATTTCGCAAAATTAAGAACTATATCATATTTTTTTTTTATTAAGAAAATGCTATAATTTTCTTTCTAATTTCGTTATTAAATGTTAATTTTTTATATGTAAAGATACTATATAATATTTATAATTAGCCAGTATAATTATCTAGTCTCAGATTTTAATAATACATTCAACATATTTTTAGTTTATTATTTAAAAAAGACTCAATTTATGTTATATAAATATTATACTATTATGTACGCAAATACAATATATTGTTTCAAACAAATGCCTTTAATAAATATGTATGTTAAAAAGTTAAGCAAATGTTTTATTTTTAAATAAATTTGCATTAATAATGATGAATTATAAAACTGTAACATTGTGGGCCATTTCTACATACAGGGAAACTTTTTTAAAGGGCAAACCAGCATACATACAATTTAAGAGTCAATATTGTTTAACTTAAGTGATTTAAATTACGAACAACTTTTATAATTAATTCCCTTTATTTCGAGCACAGAAATTTTTTTACTTTGTTTAGTTCAAATTATTTTAAAAAAAA